>NC_071571.1:50594012-50903303 GCF_024509145.1 Vidua macroura | reverse complement strand
GCTTTTTTTCCTGCCCCACAAATAGCAGATGGAAATGTTCCAGATTGATTTTGATTTCTCCTTTAAAGGTGACTGAAGTATTTTTAATGTAATTGCAAGAACTTTTGACAATATTACTATAATTCAATTTCTGTGCATTTTTTTTTTCAATATAGAGCTTCTGCTATGCATCCATGGATTGCCTATGAAATGGTCTAAACTGAATTAAGAAGAAAAACTGAGGCCAGATATGGTAAGGAAAGGAATCAACTATAATACTGTTATGTTAATGATTTTAAATGTAATACAATCACAGAATCTGCTGAGTTGGAAGGGACTCAAAAGGATCATCGAGTCCAACTCTCGGCCCTGCACAGGACACCTCAAGAGTCGCACCATGTGCCTGAGAGCATTGTCCAAACACTTCTTGAATTCTGACAGGCTTGGTGCTGTCACCACTTCCTGGGGAGCCTATTCCAGTGCCCAACAAGACACTGGGTGAAAAACTTTTTCCTGATATCCAAACTAAACACCCCTGACTCAGTTTCATGCCATTCTCTTGGGTCCTGTCACTAGTCACGAGGGTGAAGTGATCTGTACCTGGTTCTCTGCTTCCCCTTCTGGTGTTGAAGACCACAATGAGGTCTCCTCTCAAGTCTCCTTTTCTCCAGACTGAACAAACCAAGTGACCTCAACTGCTCCTCATAATTGTTTGTCAAATTGTTTCATTATGCAGTGCAGATCAATAGAGATCAAGATATCACAAAAGAAATTTCTAAAGGTAGATGATGTCTTAAGCAACGTGTTTAGACTACAAAAGATATAGGGACATGAAGATGAAAACTTCTGAACATCTTCAATTTATTTTGATGTCTGTATAAATACATATTTCCATATTTTTATCTTTTTGTTGTTTTAATAAAATTACCATAATTAACTGATGGTTGAGCCAAAAATGCATTCACTTCAAACTATAATGCTATATTTTTAGCTGCATGGAGCAAGAAGAAGATACTGTTTCTTTTCTGCCAATGCACCTTCATCTTCCTTTTCAGATGCATTAAGATTAGGAAAGACTTTCCTAGCATTTCTGGAAAAGAAGTATTTTCTTCAGATCTTTACAGCTTCTCATAGGTGGATGGATCACAGTATTCATGAGATCCTTTCTTCCTCAGAGAAATACCCATGAGTATCAAGAATCCTAGAAGAAAACCTGACGTTGTTCTTAATAAACCCGAGACTTCCTCCAGTAATAGAGTTGTCCATTATCTGGCATTTCATTCTGTGCATGTGATCATAAAGTCTTGTTTGGTCATAATTTGAAATACATTGCATTTGTCTATCCTGCGTTAAGTCCTCATATTTAATATTGTAGAGACTTGTATGGAAATTCTGCTATAGATGATTTTTAGAGCTCTACCATTCAAGAGGGTTGGAGAAACCAAAAATATAAAAGGGAAACAATATTTTAAAATGGTAGTTTGTTAGGCATAAAAAACTTTCTTGTTTGCTTTTCAGTATTAATTCAAAAGTTATGTGTCCTTTTTCAAGTTGGCTCATTTTCTTCTGTGGAACCAACATTATTGGAAGCTGTTTGGTCTCACCAGTGTTTGAAATTCTTAATTATCCTTTCTAGCTTTCTGACATTGTGTTTTCCCTCTTGACATTCACATACTGTAAATATAGAAATCCAGGATGAATTCCATTTAGCAGACATTGCTTGACAGCTATAGTAAATTCAGAATGATATATTCATTCATAAATATGTGTGTACAATTTCCATTAAGCTCAATGAAATTTGTGTACAGCTGTAATAACTGGAGTCTTTTAACACTGTAGTGTCTTTCTAATAGTCAGGGAGGTTTCACCAGTTGACTGAGCTATCTCTCTACTTTTCAATGCTTTGGGAGTGTTGAAGTGGTCATTGGCACTGGTGAGGCTGTACTTCAAATTCTTCGGCTGGTTTTGGGCCCCTCACTACAAAAAAGATATTGAGGTGCTGGAGCATTTCTAAGAAGGGCTGGGGAAGGGACTAAAGAGGAGCAACCAAGGGAAGTGTTCAGCCCAGACAAGAGGAGGCTCAGGAGAGACCTTACCACTCTCTACAACTCCCTGAAAGGAAGACTGGGGTCAGGGGTCTTCTCCCAAATGTAAAAGTAACAGAACAAGAGGAAATGGCCTCAAACTGTGACATGTTTAGATCAGATACTGAGAAAAATTTCTTCATGAAAAGAGTTGCCAGGCATAATGACAGACTGCCCAGGAAAGTAGTTGAGTCACCACCCTGGAAATATTTAAAAGATGTATAGATGTGGCACTTTGGGACATGATTTTGTGGTGGCCATGGCAATGCTGGCCTAGTGGTTGGACTTGACAACCTTAAAAGTCTTTTCCAACCTAAGCAATTATATTATTTTATGTCTTGAGAAATAAAAATAAGGAACTCTTATGGGAGTAGATTTGATGGAAGAGCCTCCTTCTGCACCTCTTGGCTGGTGTGCTTGTCCCAGTCTGCTATGACAGAACCTTTCCTAACCTATAGAGTGGAGAACACATCCCAAGCTGGAAACACTTGACATTTGCAGGATAGGTGTGCTAAAGCTTGTAGGTGCCCTGCTGAGACTGCAGGTGTGTCTCACTGCTTGCTTAGAAACATCCTCACATTTACACTCTGGAACAGAAAGGTTAGGAGAAAGAGTAGAAGTATCTAATAACTTCATATTGTGACCTAACAGAATCTGACCATGTTTTCGTTGCAAAGGTTAATATATTCAACTTGGATTTGTTGAATCATGTAAAGTAATACTTCACAATGTGCTCCAGGAAAGAGAAAAAAAAAAAAAAAAGAAAAGAAAAAGAAAAGAAGAGTATATATGGTTTTTTATATAGCTTGTTTTATAGGACTAAAGAATGCCTGAAGATCTTTGTAATGATTTTTGTGTGACAGAATCAGTCAAAGTTAATGATTTTGCAGGCCTCACTTGTGGTTATATTAAAAATAATTGCATTACCCTTGCACAACTCATTTCTGTTGCTATATAGTTTAAATATTTTATGCAGTTTTAAGGACTGATCCTATTCCGAGGTGGGGAAAAATGCAATAATCTGTGCCGTTTCTTCCGTCTCAAACCACAAGGAAATTTTCTACTGTCACCATTATTGAAATATTCACCAACCAGCCTGCTGAATTTTCCCGTTTTGAATTACTTGTCTTATCCTCTATAGCTGTTTTTTTTTTTAAATGTCTACCTACTTATGATTAATTTGAGTACATTTTTGAAAACCCCAATCATCATATATTAAACAAGTGTGAAGTTTGAACAACTAAAATCAAGTCATGATTGGGTGATAAGCAAGTATGTTTTTTGTTGTGCATGTTGGAAAAGCCTTAAGAAACAGAAATTTTGTTTGAAAAATGGTCTGCTGAGCCTTTAAGTACTTACTCAGAGAAGCTGTTTATTAGTTGTTCAAGTGAATTTTAAAGGCCAATGAATACAGAAAGGGTTTCAAGAACTCGGAATGAAAGTGGTAGAAATTTTTGTATGTCATAGTCAGAAGTTTTTCTTTTCTCTGTGAATATTTACATTCAGTTTGTGATACTATATCAACTCTACTATTTCAGTGGTAGCTAAAGAAAAGAAAATGTAGGTTGACGAACTTGAAAAATTATGGGATATACAGCAGGAGGGGAACAGAAGAAGAAAACAAGAAGGAAGTTATGAAAAGAGGCAATTTTGAACAAGTATAATGTCACTAATTAATATTTGGTTCTTAGTTAATTTCCAAAAAACTTACATTTCTTAATGATTTCTGAACATCAAAATGTATCTGTAGGTTATAAGGAAAGGGGAGGGCATTGCAAAGAGATCCAGATAATGCAGGGAAAAGGTAACAGAGTCTCCAGATAAATATTTATTCTTTCAAAAACAGAAATAAGTATAATAAAACTTATTCATAGTGCACTCTTTCATTTCACATTTGCTGTATACATATTGGCATTACTTATATAAAAGCTTTTGAAATATTGATATATTAATACTCTTTATGGATAAGGCAAGGCAGGGAAAGCCTCAAGGAGGAAAAATTATGGCAGTTGGACAGAAACATTTTTCCCAGGACTGGAAAAAGATTACAGAAACACTTTTCCCAGGACTGGCATTTAAGCTTTGTCCTGGGCTATGCTCAAACGTCTAGGCCACAGCTCTCCTGGGATATCATGTATTACGTATGGATGAGCTTTCAAAGTGACCTAAAAGATAGGCACTGTACTCCCTCTGAAAGGCAATAGGTTTGAGGATCCTAATATCCCAAGGCCTTTCTGAAAATCTCATCTTACACAGGGTCTTAACCACTTCATCACAGTCACTAAATAACAGCAGGTACTTGTTAACAGTATGTGTATTAGTCACTGAAAATAATTTATCCTTGCTTTGGGGCTCCTCTAAAGAAATTATACCTCTCCATTTCTCAGCTTTCTCTATATAACACCTGAGAAATAATTGTTTTCATTTTTCTTTGCCTCATTGATTGTAGAATAAATAATCCATGAATAACTCCCTATCCTCATTATTCTACCGTATCTGGTGAGCAATAACTTTCGGTTCAGCTGTTTAAGGGCAATGGCAGGAGGGATGAAGAGGGATGAAAAAGAAGAGTCAGACTCTCGCCATCCCTAAAACATAAGACTGGGATATGGCCAGGTTGTCTCCGTCATATTTTGTAGATGAAAACCATAGTGAAACTTCAATGCAGCTTGCTTCCTGGCTCGCTCTCGGGCTGAGAATTAATTACCGAATGGCAACATCTGCATTAGCGGCTCCTGCAGCCCCAGCTCTCTGCAGGCGGGATGATGCTCACTCCCCAAGAGATCTAGGACCGTTCGGAGGACTTGCCTGCTGGCCACCTGTCTCGGATCCCCTCAGGCTGGAGCTCGGGGAGCCGCGGTGTGCGGGGGAGCGGCGGGGAGGGCGGCAGGAGCCGACCGCGGGGCGAGCAGGGACTCCGCGCCTCCGCTCCAGCGGCACCGCGACACCGCCCCACCGCTCCGCTCCGCTCCGCGGCCGGCCCCGATCCCGATCCGATCCCGATCCCGATCCCGATCCCGATCCCGATCCCCATCTCCATCCCCACCCCCATCCCCATTCCAATCTCCATCCCCATCCCTCCTCGCCCCGGCCCCGGCCCCGCTCCACCTTCCCCCAGCCCCAGCCTGGCCCCGATCCCTGCACTGGCTCCCGCCCCGCTCCGCCCCAGCCCTGGCCCCGATCCCCGCCGCCGTCCCTCGGCTCTGCATCTGAGCCAGGCAAGAGAGGACGATCGGGGTCCTGGAGGCCCGAGGGGCGCAGAGGAAGAAGGAGGAGCTGGAGGAAGCGAAGAGAAGGGGAGGGGAGCGCAGGAGATAGGATTTTCCCATCTCCTGTCTTTTTTTTTTTTTTTTTTTTTTTTTTTTTTTTTTTTTTTTTTTTGAGGGGGAAGATTGCTGCTGCTAGTGGCAGCATTTCCTCCTGCTGGAAGATGACAAATACATGAGGAGAGAGGCTCTGAACCTGTTTCTGTGCTGCGGGAGTGTCTCTCCCTCCCTCCCTCCCCTCTCCCTGCTTCTGTGTGAGTGCGTGTTTGGCTACCCGGCTGTGTGTGCGCGTACACTGTGTATATATATCTGAGCTGGGAGGTTATTGCAAGCTTCTCTCAGCAGCGCTCCGCTGTACAGGAAGAAGGGCTCAGCTGCAGTGGTAGCATCAACAGCAGCATTAGCAGCACCAACTGCTTTATTCGCCTTTCTTCCTTCCCTTCATCTCCATCTCCCTTTTCCCTCCCTCTTCCCACGTCTTTTGGGGGATTGATCTTCATTTTTAAATTATTATTATTATTTATTTTTCTACTCTACAATCCTTGTTATTTGATACTTCGTGGGTTTTTTCTTCTTTTCTTTTTTTCTTTCCCCCTTCCTCTGAGACGGAGGCATAGAAACAAACACGCACAAACACAGAGAAATAAGGGAAAGAAAAGTACCAGGACTTATCCTGCTGCTGCAAACCCAAAGATAGCAGACGAAGAGGGGGTTTGGCTTCTACCCCAAGGTAAAGCCCTGCCCCCTTTACCTCCTCGACATCTCCTCAGAGGAAGAGAAGGAGAGAGAGCGAAGGGGGCCAAAGTGAAGAAAAGCAGGTCTTCTGCGGCTGGCATTTGGAGTACAGGGAGCCAGGAAGTGAAGGATGGTTGTGGTTACCCGAGCTGGCTGCAGGGCAGCTCTCTTCCTCTGGATTTTCATCAGCATTAGCTGCAGAGCCAGGACTGCTCTGCCTGCATCTCGTAAGTACCCTTTTCTAAGAAACAATTTCAGCTCTGAATTAAGCCAGAGGAAAATTCCCACAACTCTGTGAGGTTGATTATTTTTGCTTTGCTGATGAATATTGTGTTTACGTTTGATTTTTCTTTGTATGCGTATGTGTGCACTGAGGTCTCATACTGTTTGCAGTGCTCCCCATCAGATCTTCCTTGGTGATTTCAGTGGTAGCTGGTGTGGAAAGTTGAAAGAGACGTGCTCTTTGATATAATCTTGGTTCTGCAATGGAGTCAGAGGGGGATAGGAATCAGAAGCTGTTCAAAGTTTGGGGATAGTTTTTGTTTGGCTGGTTGGTTTGGTTTGTTTTGGGTTTTCCCATCTTCCTCGGAAGGTATGCAATTTGCATTTGGAAGTACTTCACTTCCACAGTTTTGTGAGGGAAAAGAGGAGATGTGAGCAGTTTCCATAACTAGTGTTTTATCGAGGAGCAGCAAGAGAAAATTCTGTCTCATTTGAAGAGAAAAGAATGATTGGGAGTTGATGAGAAGGAACTGAGCCAGGACAGCTTTTCTTTAGAGCAAAGTTTTGCTGCCCATAATAGAATGAGCAAAGGTACTTTAGAGGAGACCATCAATTGCCCTGCTAGCGACATAGAAATAGTAGAGAAATGATCAAACATCTGCTGAAAAGCTGAACTTCAGACTACAGGAGTGTAGAGCACCTGTACAGAATCTGATTCTGCTTTCAGTATAAAAATGACAGCATATTAATTGATTTCAGTGGATATTAGATCAAATCTTTAACATTGCACTGAGCTGTAGTTTTGAACCAAACATTTTGCAAGTCGATGTCAGTATTAAGTATTTAGTTGTTTCTCTTCAGACTACATAAAACATTTGCCAATTGCCAAGTATTTTTGAAATGCATACTGAAATGAAATAGTGCATTTTTGTAGTATCATCATCATGCTGCTGGCTTGATCGGCCGTTTAGAGAGGAAGGAAGTGTCCTGAAATGTTATGGATAGATGTGCTGGGATTGCATGCATGTGAATGGGGGTTGATTCTACTGACCAAGCAGGGAATTGCCATAGAATGTAATGTATATACTGCATAGAGATCTATGTAGATCACTCTATTTATTTATTTGTTTAATTGTTTCATTGGGGGCTGGAATGAACAATGCAATGATTAGGGAATTGGAGCACTGCTATGTTTTCTTAGTGGGTTTCTATCTGTTATCATCTAATACCTATTGAAAAACAAGTGTTATTCCAGGACTTACTTGCACTTGCATACTTGTTTGTGTGTCAACAAATACGTACAGCAGTGTCTGCATTGTTTTCTAGGTCTCAGAGGCTGTAGGATGTTCAGTTGTTTTCCTATCTTTGAATTAGGAGAAGTATTGATCCTGAGGTTTACTTCTTAGTTTTGACCAGCTATATATTTTTTCTTAGGAATATTATTTCTTCATGGTCATCTCTCAGGCTCTGCATAATAGGAATGTGTGGGGGAGAAGATTCATGATTTAGGTTGTCAGAAATCTGTTCTTCAAAAACAAAGTCCCTGCTTTTCTCTAATAGGGTTTTGGAGCTTTTTTGTTTGCTTTTGTCACTCAGCAACTAATGGCTGTAGTATAACTTGAAAATGACCTACATTGGGTTATCTGATTTCCCAACAAACAAATCTTCAACTTTTGAAAGAAGTTTGTTGAGAAGTTAATGGCTGTAGTAACATCACTATACCCAGAAATTCCAGGAATGGAAGATATATATAATCTTAATTACAGTTTAGTCATATACGTTCCCATCTTGATGATTAGCTATTCAAAAATTTCTTTATCTTAATTCACCTTCCAAGACCTTATACATTATACTCCTTATGTAGTGAGTAGCATTTCATTTCATTTCTGACTCACTTCTTAAAGTGAAATGGAGCTACATTTGCTTACTGGGAACATAAATATAGCTAGAAGTACCGTCAGCCTTAAATTTTCAAAAGGATTGTTCACATTGCAGCACATGCTGAAAATTCTTGTAAAGGCTTACAGGTGCTTGGGAGCTGGTGCTACAGTGGGAACTCCAGTGCTGTGTCACACTGTTTTGGTGCACCACTTTGCTGGTTATTCTGTTGCACGCTTTGCTATACAAACTGGTCACTGTACTGTATTTTGTCACTGTGCTCTATTTTCTGGGGTTGTTTGTAACTTTGTCTGCAGCTGATTGTGAATGGGATTGGAGAATTTTGTTCTCTGTTGACAAGATGATATACCTAGTTTTCATCATCCTTTTTTTATTTCTTTTTTCCCCCCTTCTGTCGAATTCTGAATACTTCTGAAACAATTAAAAACTGTGTGAAATGCAACTTTGATGTAAAACTTATTTCCAACTACTATTTCATTTTCTCCTCCATTGTTACTTTATATTTTGGCTTTGGAGTAATTAACAACATCAAATATATTCTTTACAGTATTTTTTAGGAAGCATGCAAGTCTTATGGTGTACAGTGAATTAGAAATCCCTATATATGAGCTTGCTATTCAGTCTTTTCTCACAGTCTGCTTGTGCTGGCATAGAAAAAGACAGTTTTCAGAAAGAATAGAATTGTACATTGCTTAAGTGAATATGCTGTATCTCAAATGTTTGTTTACTTTGCAAAGTAAATCTATCTGTAGTTAAAATGGAATCTCTCAGTAGTACTGATTTGTGTGAAAAGCTTTTAATCTCATTTAGTTTTATCTCGAGATGAAGTAGGTGTTGAAAGCCCATCCTGTGGTATAATAAACATACACTGTGATACAACATCAGACACATTAATGCTCAGATCTTACTGTCGATTCTATTCATGGTCATGTTTTCATACCCTGGCAATAAATTGTTCATATTCCTGCAATTTTATTTTTTTTTAATAAGCGTGGGAGGATGAAAACACCCTTCTGGAATCAAGGCTAATGAACAGCTCAGCCAGGAGAGGTCATCACAAGATAAAAAGTAACACAGAAAATACAAATGTAGTGCTTTATAGTCCTTTACATGGCTAAGATGGAATGATAAGAATATGAATATGGGTAGACTAACTCTCATTTGTATTCCTATAAAAACCCCAAACACAAAAAGCATCAACCTTATTACTTAATAAGAATGTTAAAGGTATTAATTGTAGGATTGTCTCCTCTGTGAAAGGAATTCACTTTACAAATAATTATCTTTCACAGCTAGGGTTTTTTGGGGTTTTTTTTATCATGTCTGTTTTTATGCAATGCAAACCTGATCAGTACAGAACTATTAAAACTTCTAGTTCTGAAACTTGTCATACTTTTGTAGTATGTCCCATACCACTGCTCAAGTTAAGTTTGAGCCCATTTTACAAGACTTGGTGCAAAAATCAAAAGGGGGCATCTATAGTAAATCATTAAGATACGTAAAAGAAAAAATATGCAGCTTTTGCCTTTGACTTCATGGCACCCAGATTTTCCTGGGAAAAGTATTGAAAAGGAGTAATGTCCCTTTTGAAAGAGCAAGGCATTGTACAAGAAAGTCCTTTTTAAGAGGCCAAATTGGATGGAGCTCTAAGCAATCTGGTCTGATGAAAGTTGTACGCCTATGTTGGGCATATGAGGTATCATATATTCTATTAGATTCACACTAGGAGAATACTTCTCTTCCAGATAATGTCTCAGACATAATTATATTTTTGGAAAGCTGATCAATTCTGTTTTCTTTTCTGTATAATAACTGATTAACATTTATTAGTTTAGGACCTGTTGTCTTGAGGTTAACACAGTGGTCCCACAGATTTTAGTTTCAAGTATACCAAACCATTTTCAAGTACATTTAACATTTAATAATTTTTCTTACCTTTGGGGTCAAAGCACTTAAAAATATGCTAAACTTTTAATTTGAGGGCCTAGGTCTCTTTTAAGTTAATGGAATTTCATAACATTAAACATATGCTTTCTCTTTTGTTCTTTTAGAACACTTTAGCTAGAAGTTAGAACAAAATTTACATCCATCATAGTATAATTGTATTATTATTTAGGCACTATTCATCAATATATAATAAAATCCACGTTCAGCAGACAAGTGACAGTTTTAACAACATTTCGCTGAATTACTGAGTTACTGCTATTATTTAACACCAGTGCATCGAGTTTCTCATCATGACTCTTTAAATAAATTGGCTTTTTCTTGAACAGTATGTTAACTTATATGGGATTGAATGAAACAGTATCAAATAGTCTGCTCTAATTTCAAAATTGGTGGCAGCAGCAATAGCCTGTGTCAGTGTAGAAAATCCAAAGTTTCAAAGAGTCTTTAACTTTTGTGTATGCAACATTGCACAAAACCTAATTGCAGACATTCATCTCGATACAACTAGTCTGATTCAAAGTTTGGTGTCAGTGGACATTGAATCAATTGTAAATGTCATTGAACTACTGTTTTAAAAACTGGCTTTTGCTTGGGCTGTTTTTGCTTTGCTTGTGTTTTTAGTTTATTTTTTTTTAATCTAGTGCAATAATATGAAATAAGGCAGAAAAAGTTCTTTAATAAGTAGTCCAGTCCGAAAGAAAGCTTGAAGGTGAAGTTAAAGACTACAAATTGAAAACTTGTTTCTGAACGTCGATTGTTTCTTTTGCAAGGAGATGAGAAATACTTTTTTTTTTTTGTTGTTTTGTTTTGTTTTGTTTACTCAGGTACTTTTAACACAGGAGACTATTTCCATTGCTGCAGTTGTGATAGGAAATTATTTATATATAATGCATTAGACATCAGACTGTATCTCCTCTTGAATAACTCACATTACAATGGATCTGTTACAGACAGTAGATTTTCCTATAGAAGTTCTACAGAACTTTTAAATTGTATCTCTAAGTCTTTAAAATTGTCAAATTTCATGTTTACTGTTTAGTATTTATCACAATATTTAGGTGTTTTTAAGACAATAATACTTTCAATGTTTGAGACAATAACAAACTATGCACAAACCATGGGAGAGTTTCTGCATTTTCTTTTTTCTAGATTTTAACAGCTGATCTCACTCTGAGTGATCTGACTCAGAGGTCAAAATAAGGAAACTGGTTAAATTTTGAGGTGTTCCCCTACCCATGCCTATGTCCTAAATAGGTGTCATGCTCATCTTACAAAAGCACATGGACTTGCAAATGTGTTCCAGTCAACTAGGAAACTTCAACTAGGAAATGTTAGAGAAGCAACAGGAGTCTTCTTAATCAGATGAAATGATGAGTGATTTTGCAAATTTGTTAGACTTAACATTTTAAAATAATTTAAAATTATAGCATTATTTCCAATATCCACATAGAGATGAGATCCTTCTTTAAAAGATCAGGAAGACCTGTAGGATAAAGAGAACAGTCCGCTAGCTTGAGTCTTCTTGCACTGAAGGAATGGAAGTTGTGCCACAGATTTTAGGAACAGTGTGGTTATGTGGTTTTTTTTTGTCATGAGTTCATGATTCAGTCCATTGGTATGAAATACTAGAAATTATTAAAAAGGTTCTTCAGACTTCAGCCTTTGAACGAACATTGATTTTATCTGTATTGCACTTCATTTATCCAGCAACTTCACTGGCATTGCATAGGTAGCTAATCCGAGACCACCAGCTATTTGCAGAACATGTTAAATCTCTAAATTTGGTGAAGTAGAAAATTGCAGTAATCAGTAATCAATTCTTTTAAGTCATTTGCATTTTCAACTTTGAAGACATTATAGATATAATAAAAGAATTCCCAAGTCCTATGCTTAACATTTACAAAGAACTTGGGCACATGGTTTTGATAGTTCTGCAATTTTAAAGCAGCTTTACAAAGCTGAGACCTTTCCAACCTCAGAAATTGTCTCGGTATGCATTCACTGTAGTAGTAGCCTGCCTTTTCCGATTGAGTCTTTAAGGTTGAACAGCAGATAATTCAGAGCAGAAAAGGATATTGACATACACATTTACCTCTTTCCTCTGCCTAAAAAAGTCTAGAGATTTTTTGACTTTACAATCTCGTGGTGCAGATATGGTTCTTTCAGACATTTAACTCAAGCAAGTGGTCATGCTAAGTCCATTGAGGGACTGGCAAACTTATTTACATATGCAGTTCGTTACTTGATATTAATATTTACCACCATTTGAAATATTTATCAAATATTTTATTTTAAGCTGTGTATGCACTCCAAAAGTATGTTTTAAATAAATCAGTGACTAAAATTGACTCAGCATAGCTAGGAACTTTGTTGCCAGTTTTGCATTTGTATTGGTAAAAGCTCAAGTTGGGTTACAACTTGCAATGTGTAAATAAAATAAGTAACTACAAATACTTTCTAGAAGCCAGAAAGCATTTGAACTGTTCTAGTCAAAAGATTTTCCATCACACAAATAAATGTGGTGTTTTTGAATGAACATTTATTATTTGTATCTAGAATATTTAAGTCTCAGTTTAAAGGGAAAGTAATTTTTCTTATAGAAATTTAATGACTGTCTAAATATAACATAAACAATCTGTTTGATTTTGTAAAACTGCTGTCATTTTGTATTTTGTAACTTTTGCCCAAGGAAGTCAGCTATACACGCGCTATATTTCTGTTTCTACAATGTAGGAATAATCTGACTGAAAAAAATAAGCTTTTTTTTTTTTTTTTGCATCAAATCTAGAGGGGTATCACTGTCTGGGTTTCTTAAATCACCTAAATATTGATAAAAATGTCTCTTATTGATTGCTTAATCATCTTGTATACTTAAACACATATTTGCTGAGAACCCAATGAAAACCTGGAATTTATAGGGAGTTAATACAGAAGAACAGCAGATGAGCTGAGGAGACTGCAGGGGTCCATTTCCATAAGGGGCAGCAGAAAGCCTGTGATGGAAGATTTGCCAGAGAAGGAAGAATTATTGTCTAAGGGCCTAATGCAATAGGATAAAACACAGCAGGAAAGGCAACCTCAATATAGTTAAGGTTTCATACCATTTCATATCATATCACTGCTTTTAAGTATCATTGATGTAAAGTTCTTGGAACACACTTAGAAATGCAATTAAGTTGGGATGTGCTTTTATTCAGCTTATGGGAATAGATGGAATACTGTGGTTTGGGAAAAGCAAAAAAAAAACAGAAAAAACAAGCAAACAAAAAACCTAGAATAGCAAACCAACACACAGGAAAACAAAAAACCTAAATTTTCACCTGTTGACTCAGGTTTCAAGCAAATACCTTCCTAAACTCTTTAGACTCTGCTCACATTTTCAGTGAAACATAGGAAGGGCTTGTACATATTTTTTTTTGCCCTGAACACAGATAAAAAATTCAAATATCTAAAAAGAAAAAAAAAAGGAAAAAAATAAAAATAAGGATAATTAGTTAATTTAAAAACACAGTCAGAGATTAAAACTAGTGGCATTCACCATTATTCTGGGCTATGGGTAAAAAAGGGAGAGGAATGTGCTGAACAGAGGTTGAGGTTGTCTCCCACACAGTAACAGTAACCTATTTATTTTTCTGCTGAGGAATGGAGTCACAGAAAGTAGCTTGCCCTGTCCAGAGCATTAGCATTACATTAGGAAAAGAGTAAGCTTCTGTGAGAAATGGGAGTCAGAAGCATGTCCTGTACAGGGCAGGCTCTACTGGACACATGCTCCCAGGCGTCAGCAAGCTGTACTCTCTAATGTTCTTTCCTTTGGTTTTACATCCAAAAAATTATGCTAGTGGGCATACTGTCAGTTATATGAGGAATATCCTACCTGCTTCTTCCCTGGTACAGCCAAGCTGTTAGAAATGACAGCAGAATTCCCTGTAGATAAGAGAAAGTATCCTTTACTGTTCCAACCCTTTTCCAAAAAATATACATTGCATGATCACACACCCATTTGCTTCTGCTCCTAATTCATTTGGCATTTCTTACATGCCTCCTTTCTGATTTTATTAATCATCTTACTCCCTACTCTCTGTCCTCTCCCTACCCTTTCCTCCAGCAATAAACTGACTCCACTGGCTTCTCTTGGATTCTCATTGATTCATCACCACATTGAGTAATTTGTTGAGCCTGAAACTAAGGGAGATTGTCTTCATTGATTCCTGATTAATTCATCTGTTTGTGAAAGCTAGGTACACAGGTAATAACTCAATTGAAATTCCTTCACTGCTTAATTGCTGTACCATAATCCTGGCCTGTTAAATCAGATAATCAGATATTATGAATGAAGTTAGGATTGATTTTGTCAAAACAGAATTGTTAGAATATCATTATAAGGAATGCTTTTATTAATTCTGTTCATAATTATTCATAAAATGCAATTTTAGAGTTTAGGTCAGTACAGTGCATAGGTTTTATTCATATGGAAAAAACTGTGTCAGAGGAATTCTTTGAGTGAATTATGCTTCCAAATCTACACATTCATAACTTATAAGTCCAAAAAGGATCCAACCCAGCTACAGTGATATGGTTGATTGTATTACTACATTTTTCTGCTTTACAGATGTCCTGGTTTAGGGCAAATCTGGGAGAAAACTTCCAAATGGCTCCTTCTAGAAAGCAAATTCAAGAAGCTCCCCCCGCCCCCCACCCACTGGTTCAGGAAAATATTGCCTTGGAGAAAAGTGGAAAAATTGACTATTTAACAAAGTATTCACAAGCATAAAAATTGAATAATATTAAAAAATAAAACCTCTGACTGCTCTGAAGAGAGGCAAATTCAGAAAGTCCTTGTCATTGTAACTTGGCTTGCTCAATCTCTTATCAGTCCCTCCGCTGCTGGAAAATGCCACATCCCAGGCCCTGGTAGACCACAGGTGTGAGCTGCCAGTGTTCTTATGAGTTTTCAGTCCAGAGCAGGTTTGAACAGTCCCAAGAAAAAGAAAAGCCACAGTCCGGGGAACTTCTCTGCCTCAGCTAGCCAAAAACTAACTAAAAACAAAGGAGAGCTCTGTCCTGCTGTCTGTCCGTGCTGCAGACAACACAGTCTCAGAGAAGAGAAAGATGAACCTATCTTTATATCTCGAAAACAACCATATCAGACATTCCACTGCTTCTCCTTCTCCCCCCTTCACTCTCAGATACAAGCATTGTAAAGTCACCCCAGGACAACAGATCATAGTATCAATGAACCAGGGAATAGTTTGGGTTGGAAGAGACCTTTAAAGATCATCTAGTCCAACCCCACCCTACAGTAGGGACATATTTCACCAAACCAGATCCCTCAATGCCCTGTCCAACTTGATTCTAAACACTTCCAGGGATGGGAAATTTGAAGAGTCTCTGGGCAGCCTATTCCAGAATTCATTCCTTTTGTATAATCTAAATCCACCCTCTTTAGTTTAAAAATGTTCCTCTCATACTATCACTACATGCTCTGGTAAAAAGTATTTCTTCATCTTTCTTGTAGGCTCCTTTTAAGTATAGAAAGTCTCCTATATAAGGTCTGCCTGGAGTTTTTTTCCCACAATAAACCACGCCAACCCTCTCAGGTTCTCTTTATGAAAGGGAAATGACCTCTGACTATTTCCGTGGCCTTCATGTCAACAAACTCCAACATGTCAATGTCTTTCCTCTTTTGAACTGGACTCAGTGCTCCATATCAGGTCTAAGTACAGCAGAATAGAGGGGCATGCTGCTTTTTATGCATTCCAGGATCCTACTGGCTTTCTCAGTTGCAACTGTACATTGCTGGCTCTTATATAAGTTTTCTTCTGTCAACATCCCCAAGCCCTTCTTTGCTTTCAATCCATTCATCCCCCAGTTTGTATTGCTTCTGGGGATTGCCCCAACCCAGTTGATTGACCTTACACTTGGATTTGTTTAACTTCATGAGACCACTCCTCAAGCCTGTCCACATCTCTCTAGATGGTGTCTTTTCCCTCAGTCATTTCAACAGCACCACTCAGCTTGGTTTCATTCCACAAACTTGGTAAATGTACACTCAATCCCATGGTCCAGGTCATTAATAAAGACATTTAACTGTACTTATCTTAATACCTCTGAAGGAAAACCCTCATCCCCATTTGGATCTCCATTTGCATTTTGAGCCATTGACTCTCCAGTCAATCCATATCCATCTAACAATTCATGCATCAAACCCGTATTTCTCCAATTTAGAGACAAGGTTGTTGTGTAGACTGTGTCATTAGCCAGGTAGGTTCATCAGAAGCTCTTCCCTCATCTACCAAGAGAGTCACTCCTTTGTAGAAGACTACCAGGCTTGTTACATATGATTTGCCCTCCATGACACCAAGTTTACTTTCCCTAATACACCTCCTTGTCAATCATACTCTTTGGCAGAGTTTCTAGGAGAATCTGGTTTCATGAACTTCCTAGGCACAGAGGCTGACTGGGTGGCAGTTCTCAGAGTATCCATTTTTACACATTACATAAATGGGTGCAATGTTTCCCCTTTTCCAGACACTGGGGCTTTTGCTTGACTGTCATGACTTTTCAGAAGCGATAGAGACCTGCTTATATCTGCCAGTTCCCTCTGGACCCTGGGATGCATCTTGTCAGCTTCCATAGACTTGTCTATGTTCAGGTTCCTCGTATGGCCTTGAATCTGGTCTGCTCCCACAATAGAGTCCCTGCCTTTATATTCAGGGGCTTGAGAGATGTGGGAAGTTCAGTTGGCAGGGAAAATTTGAGGAAAAATGTTGCTGAGTACATCAGACTTCTCCATGTCAGTTGTCATCAGATGCCCTGTCTCATTTATCAGAGGGGTACAATTTCTTTTTGTCTTCCTTTCCCAAGCCACATACCTGTCAGGGTTTTTACACATTTTCTTCTGGCATTAAATGTCTCAGTCTGGAGTTATGTTCTTTATCCTAAGTTCATGACTTCAAACATGGTCACAGTGAAATGCCTAATGCTTCCTTTTACCAGCTGACTTAGTTGTTCCAAGCTTTTGACATGTAAAACTGAAGTCATCTTCAGCTTCAAAGACTATGCATTTTTCTGCAGTTCAAATAATAAAGATGTTAAGCAACGAAGGACTGAAAATCAGACTTCCACTAGTTCTCACTAGAAATCACTCATTTCCTTTGTTACAATTACATTTTGAGATATTTAGAGTGCCATATTTGCAGTAAGTTTGAATCTTGGTTAAAATAGTGTAGATTGCCATTAAAGTGCCTTCAGAATTCAAAATATGTGTTATCGCAATTTATGCAGAAACAGGCATAAATGCATATATCTGCAAATTCCTTGTGATCCAATTTTGTATTCTCAGGAAAAAAAAAGAAGCTTTCAGAAGATCAGGATACGTTGATAAGATCTACTTTTTAAAAAACTATGTTGATTTTCAGTAATTGCATTTACAGCATTTAATTTTTTATTAATCAGGTTCTATTATTTTGTCTAGCAGCAATGTTAGCTGGAGTGGCTTGTAAATGTGCAGGTCAACTTTTTCAGAATTTGCACTTCACAGTTTCTTTCAGCCTTCTGGAAATTCTTTATTTCAAGGGTTATTGGAAATCAGCAATAATCAGCAGAGACCTTCTCGGTTACAGCTTGCCCTTCTGGTTGAAACTGCCTAGCCTTGTTAACCTCTGTTTAACATCTTCATCAGCTTTTATTAGAATGTAAATTGTTTTGTTGCCACTTTGGGATCTAACTACACAGTCTTGTTCATTTTCTTAACACTGTATGTTTTTGTCTTTTCTGTGTGATTGGCATCACTTATATGTAGCAGAAATTCATCACTTATATGTAGCAGTCTGTTGGTATGGCTCCTTTTGCTCCTCAACTCCTCTCTCACTTCTTAAAAAAACCTCCAAAACAAAAACCCAACACCCACACCTGTAATTCTGATTCTTTTTTCTAATAACAGTTCTTACGATTTTTGTGCATAGACAAATTTAACCTTATATCTTTTTGTTTATAATTTAATGTATTTGTCAAATTCTGTTTTACTAAATCACAGGATGGTTGAGTTTGTAAGGGACTGCTGGAGGTTATCCTGCCTTGCTAAAATAGGGTTCCTTATATCAAATCTAAATCTGTCCTCTAGGAAGGCTATACAGCACCAGATAACATGGCCTTGGAGAGGCTAGAGCAACGTGGTTGTTGGTCTCAGGCAAAAGGAAATAATATAATATTTTCTGACCTGTTCTGGTCCTTACTATTGTATTGCTTCAAATCAGAAGAGAAAATTCATTTGGATTTTAGGGATTCTCTGAATTCTTAATTTAACAACTTGCTATATCACTTAGGTCAGTCTCATAGAAATGCCCCTCCCAGTCTTCACTGACGTATTTTTCTATATTCATAGAGAACAGATAGTTCAGAATTCTTGATGTCATAGAGAATATTTATATTCTAAATTTGAAAATCACTTCTGCTGTTGAAGATTTACCTTTTATGAAATATCAGTAAAACCATTATATCGATTGTGAAGAGTGTTCAAAGATAGAAGTTGTTTTTATTTTTCTCCTCACTGGTAAAGGAAGTTGCTTTTGGTTTTATATTAAATCTGAAATGGAGTAACTCAAATGGAATACATCACCAGGAAGTATTTTTCTTATTTGTACAACTGTTGAATCATGAAAAATAAAATTGCAGATAGTGAGGACCAAGGAAATAAATTTTGATGCACTGAAACAGGGATACTCAGATTACAGGCCTATCACAAAACCAGACACATCAAAAACGGTCTAATGAATGAAAATTCTGTCCTCAAAGTTATGACCTAAAAGTTTTCGTAAATTCTTCTGACTAAATCTAAAAAAAGGAAGATGGAACCAAACTAGAAAAATCTTGAGATGGAAGTAAGTACTGAAATTTCAGACATGACTCAGATTCAAAACTCAGTGGAGTGAGGTCATTCTTTCTAGATCAGTCATGTACTTGCATATATTCCTCAAACTCTATATCAGGATCGATTTGGCCTTTTTTTTTTTTTTTTTACTTTATGAGGGTGCACATGCAGTGCCCCTTTGGATTGCTCAAGATTCTCTGTATCATATATCGTGTTGATGTAGGAATGCATCCCCCAAAATGTTGGAAGATGGCATGTTTTCAAGTAAACAGCTACATGAAAAGTGCATGAGTAACTGAATAAAATGGGATAAATGTAAAACAAAGAAAAATAAGGCTGAATTTTCAACAGAACTATAACAAAATGTATCATAATTCTGAGAAACCACAACAAATATTTCAAGTCTGATTGTAGGACTGAAAAGAATTTATTGGCACTGTCTCATTTACTCAGAGACATAAAGATTAGAGGAGTGCTGAGAATTTTTGGTGCTATTTCAGAGGTACGATTGGCATTTTATGGTTATACATGCATTTAAGACAATACTTCCCAAGAAAAAAAATATTGTTTACAAGTATAACCTATTATTTGTACTTATAAATCAGTGTATTCCTTGCTTTGTTTTAATAACTCTGATTACAGAAAGAAATGAACATAAAGCTATGAAGGATATCATAGTAATTCAGCATATAAAGATATAAATACTGCTAATAACATGCAAACTTTATATATATCAAAGAAAAAATGTTCTAGTGTCAGTTTTAATGAGGAATTTAGTTATTTTTCAGCACTGGTGTTTAATGCCTAAAACATTTTTATTTTCTTGCCTTCCGTCTTCCTTCTGCCCCAGGCAGACATTTCAACTAATTCAAATGAAAGTACTTATGTGATATTCCAGAAGATTCTTATCCTTTGATTTTGGCAGAGGAGCAAGAGGGAAAAACCAGACATCTTTCTGTATATTCCTGCAGGCAAATCCATACTAATATCTGAGGTGGATCCATCAAGAGTTGAAAGATGTGAATAGATCCTGAGGCATGTTTTATGATAGAAAGGATTGGAGACCATAAGGGCAAGAATCAGGACTTCCTTCTGTAAAATGTTCAGCTCCTTGAAAACTGTTCAGAGGCTGTGGAAGGAGACAGATAACCTGGAGCTGGTTAAGATCTCTAGTTCTCTGCCATTTTTGTTGTACATTGCATGTTTGGACTACTTTTTTTGTGGATATAAATGGAATAAATATTTAACCCATTCGTAAGAATTAGCCTCAAATGTAAATCTGTGTGTTATCTATACCTTTAATAAGAAGAGTGGTGTGCGTAAAACAGTGTTTATAACACAACTGATAGCAGTAAAATTTTTCAGTGCTCAATCTCTAAATTGTTTTTAGCAACAGTAATATTTTCATAAACCATATTGAAATAATCCAGCCACATTCTGCACAGTAAAATCTCCCTTAGATTTCTAAATGGCATTTATGAAATCTGGCTGGCAGAAAGGCACCACAAACACTTTCAAAGAAGGAACATGATTCAGCTGCAGAATTGCTCTTCAAATACAAGCTTTGCATTGTTCTGGATTTGTTTCAATTTAATTTAATACACATAATCAACCAGTATGCTAAATGGACTTCTGTTGGGGGTTAGGATTCTTTCCTTTTGTTATTTTTTACATAGAGAATTTTTTCCATAAGTTGCTACAAAACACTGATTACTTTAGAAAAACAAAAGAAGTGTCCAAGCTCAGGGGAGGAAGGCATCTGGTTGCACTTCTCTCATCTGGGAGTTTTTCTCCAAGGGGCAGAGATACCATGACATAAAAGACGAGGCTGGGGCAGCTGCGGGATCTCTCTCTCTTGGCTTTGGAAGAGCACGGTGGAGCTGCTGCTTGGGGAAGGGAATTCACTGCTGCCACTGGAGCCCAGCCCAGAGCTGCTTCTTCTGCTGTAGGGTGACCCTCTGCTTGTGAGAGCAGCCACTGAACTGGGACGTTATTATCACTCACCTCACTAAAAGAGGGACTTTTCACCATCTACTCAGGTGCCTGGGATCCTCAGATCGCCTCTCCCTGCCCTACTCAGAGCCAGGTCACCGCTGCCCCGCCCCACTGCTTCTTTGGCACTGCTATGAGCTTTTGCTGCATTTTAGCCTTGCATCCCCTGCCTGCTGAGCCATCCTGTCATCCCAGCTTGGTGCTCCTCAGAGTCCTGCCGGGGCATCGGGACTGGCTGCCCCAGGGGTTGGTGAAGCAAAGCCTCTCTTCCCTCCCTCCAAGTCACGGTGGAGCCTCCATTACTGTGTGCTCTCTGAACTCGCTCCGCATCGCCCCCTGCAGCCACGGAGGAATCATCACACCTGCCCTGCCCACCGGAAGCCAACAGTGCCCCTGCCTGACATGACCGGAACTGCGCCAAAGGGAAGGTGCCCGCGGCCGAGAAGGCTGGGAATGGGTTTCTGGTTCTGTTTGGTGTTAATGCCGAAGTTGTTATTGTTTCTTTGCTTTATTATACATACTAGTAAAGAACTGTCATTCCTATTCCCATGTCTTTGACTGAAAGCTCCTTAATTTCAAAATTATAATAATTTGGAGGGAAGGAGTTTAGATTTTCCATTCCAAGGGAGGCTCCTGCCTTCCTTAGCAGACACTTGTCTTTCAAACCAAGACGGCTTCATACCTAAAGCCTGATTTTGTGGGAATAATAACTCCTTAGCTAGTGTAATTTCTGTGTCTTGAATAACTTTATGGTTGAAATAATAAGGGACCTTACTCTCATAGACTCAGTGAGGGTGGGAAAAAGATAATATGAAAATAACAGACACTGACTTCTAGGAACACAATAATAAATACATATCAACAACCTTACTCAAGGTTATTTAAGAGTTTATTGAGTTATGCGTAATCTTCCTAAACAATTATTACTTTTTTAGTTATCAAGTTTATTTCCAGAGAGGATGAGCTCTACAGAAATTAATTCTTAAGGATTTAGAATTCCAAAGGTTACATTCTGTTCAAATCAGAGATATAGATACTAATTTATCTAATTGGTACTGAGCATTGAATTTCAGAATACACAAAATCTGTTCATTAAAAATGGCAGCAAATTAGGCCATGAAATGCAAGTGATTTGATTGACACATAGAAGGTAGAACTCTCAGTTATTTTTGGAGGTTTTTCTTGACTGTTAAGTGTGACTTTTCAGATGGCATCAGATGACTTTATGAAATTTTTGAGCTTAAAAAATAGAATAGTATCCAATTAAATTAATTGACTAGCAATTTAATCTGTAAAGAATGGATAGTTTAGAGTATGATAATCTTGTATCAGAATATCTCAGAGTCTTTGAAACTGCAATACATATTTAGATAATTTGAAATACTAGCCAATATATTTTTCCAGAAAAACTTTAAATTAATTACCCTTTAGTGTACATTAAAGCATCAGCACTTCCAGTCTATAAAATCAGCAGAGTAATATGCATCTAACATTATTTTTAATAGTTATTAATACATCTTTAGTTAAAGACATTTCAGTCACTGATCTGAAAGATCGAACTACTCCTGTTTTGCAATGGATTGCCTGCCAATATCTTTGTAATTTAAAATAATGTTACGCTTGACAAAATCTCCAGAGATTTCTTGAAAGTGTTACAACTTGTAACAGGTTCAAGGAACGGTTTAGGCCCATTTTGGTCACACTGGAAGTCTGGTTTCCAGATAGAGGAAGAGGCTGATGAGAGGAAAATCCTGCAAGGTGGAATCAGTCCTCCTTATTATGCCAATGTCCTTTCTTACATAACCACTAAGCCGTGAATACTCCCCTTTGAATTGAGATGGGGACATTGAGACGTAGGATGAAGATATTCATCTTGGCTGAAGAATCATGATTGATTCAACTGAGAGACAACTGCAGCATCTCAAAAGATGTCAAAGACTCATAAAATGTCTGAGATCCACAACATTACATCATCCAGTGCGAAACTTTCTGCCTGAGGGGAGGTACGTGGTCATTCCCAACTGAACCTGAGTGACTATAAACCCAGTAGATTTTGCATTCTGTGGATTCTTACCCCCTGCCACTTGTGGATACTGTCACTCTCTTTCTCTCCCCCTGGCCCCTTGTCTTTCCCTCTCTCTCTCTCTCACACACACACATTTACTGCTAAATAAAATCTATGCTATTGCCTTTGGCATATGGTCACGTTTGCACCTTAATTTGGGCAGAGGCAACTCTAATAATTTTAATAATCTGATTTTAACACCATCAGACATACTGTTACATCAGAAATAGATTGCACATCCATATGTCAAATATTACTGCACTTTGTGCCAAGTTTTATGTTTAATACACTGTTGGAACCCTAGCTGCTGAGAATTTTAGACTTTCTATGCTGACAGGCACTGACCCCCAAGAGAACATTGCATTTGACCTGAAGCCATGGAAAAAGCTTCCAAATTTGAATGATAGGACTAGGATTATGAGTGTGTAGTTGGAATAGAAGTGTGTAATATCACATGGTGGAAAACTGAGAGTTTAAGGTTTTAAAATATAGTAATCTATATAAAACAAGATGAAAGTTTTAAGGCAAAGACTAGGCCTTCTTCACCTTCTTCTCCATGAGTTTGGATGGTATTTTGTAATTAGAAAAAAAAAAAGTCTGCATTGCAGGCCATGAGTAGTTAGTTGCTAAATTAAAAGTAAAAATTATTTAAGTGTCATTTCTTAATTAAACATTTTATCCTTAAAAAGCCTTGTAAAAAGAGAGATACAGCTCCATTTTTAATTTGTTAGCGTGAAGTACTGTAGAACTCACAGTTTGTAAGAATATAACATATAATAAAAACTTGTAAGCATCTACAAATTTGTAAGAATATAATATATAATAAAAACTAATAAACATCTAAGTTCGAACAAGAAATACCATCTCACACAATTAATCCAAATCCTAAAAAAAAAATAAAATAAAGCTCAAAAATTCACTACATGACTAACTTGCCATGAGCATCTTTGTTGAGTATAATTTCTGAAAATCTCTTTTATTTCCAAAATGTTGGTAAGTTTTAAAAAACAAAACATTGGAGACTATCTTGGCAAGGTGATCTATCAGCACAACATGGCAGTAAACTGCCCTAGAGCTTCAGGGCTGTGCAGTGTTGAAGAGGCAGCTCTGCATTGGTGTATATAGAGTAATAAAAGTCCATTTGGAATGTCCACTTTAAATGTCCACTGGGCAGTGAAAAAGGAATCTAGAAATCAGTTAAAAAATAGGATAAAATTTATTAGAGTCACTTTTACTTTGAAGGGGACATAATGATTCATAGGGATCCAGGTTGACAATATGAATAATTTAGACTGTTGCTGGATTATGTGATCACTCATAAAATCAGTAAAGACTTAAGAGATATACCTAATTGATTGCTGACACTCATTTGCACACAGAAGTAGACATGAATGTTCCACTTCTCGATTTCAGATCCAAGTCCACTGGGTGACTTCACTAATTTCATTGTAAATTCAATTTTTGGGAGCAAGGGACCACTTCGTGAGAGCTGTAGTTTGAATCATCAGGCATAATATTCTTCATTTCCATCACAAGAGGTTGCCCATTTCTCATTGAGGTTCCTGCTTTGATCTGCCTGCAATGGGGCAGCTAACATTTTTTAGAACTGCAAAGATTTGTTCTGTGCAAGTGCAAAGGTTGATGCCTTAAGGACCTTATTGCAAAGAATTGGGAATTTTTAAGCTGATTGTTAAGAGCTTTAGGGCAGACCTAGAACCTTTTTCAGGGGTGATTGTAAGATGGATGAAGTGTTTCAGTGAGAGTTTTTGCAGGGAGTTGGCCAGCTGACACTGATTGAGAAGGAAGTTGTGAACACACAGGAGGAATTATTATCTCCCTTCATAAAGGTCAGAGTTGATACTACAACTGATCAGAACCCTAAGGATGGACTCATTTGATCACGGACTGGATATGCATGCATTGACTGATACTAAGTAGGGAATTGTTAAATGTAAGGAAACCAGGCATTTGGGAAAGCAGGTCAGCTAACTTCAGCCACTTCCTCTTGGCTAGCAACCATTGCATGTGGTCTTTCCTGAGGATGTCCTAATAAACCAGAGTTAAATAAAACAGAAATAAAAGCAAATTTGACTACCTAACTTACAAATGCCTTCTCAGATACAGTCTTACTTTGATGCACAGTAAATAAAATTGCCTATTCCCATCTTTTTAATATTCATGCAGGGAGGGGTTAACCCCAGACTGCGACTGAACTGAGAGGATTGGGGGTTTAAACCGTGATTATCTGGGTTTTTGCTGCACAAACAAATGAAGGTGTCACCAAATAAATACCCATGTTTGTGTCTTGGCTATGTTTTTAATGCATGTGTGGACTATTAAATCCTCATGCCATTTTTGAGTACTAGCATGTCATAGTCATAGTTGTTTGTTTTTTTTCTTGGTTTTTTTTTTGTTTTTGTTTTTGTTTTTTTTTTTTTTGTTTTGTTTTGTTTTGTTTTGTTTTGTTTTGTTTTTTTAAATCTGTGATAAAAGTTCTCTTTGGGAGTGACTTTAGTGCTATTTATACAACAAACAACATTTTCCCCCAGGCGGTTAGAAGTTAATTTTCATCTGAATACTTATTATTCAGGTGAATATTATTTTTTAGAACAAACATATGAAAGAAAGCTTCTCTTTCAAATAAAAAGAGGAACATTATGCTTCAGATCAGTTTTTGCACAAGGAATAAGTCAGAAGATTAATCAAACCCCTATTTTGCATTCAACAGATCATTTAGTAAACAAGCATAAAAAATTAGAAGCCTATTGAGTACAACTGTACTATTTTCGTGATCAGAAAATTTTAATTAAAAAAAGTAGCATAGTAAGCCAACCTCCCTCTTACTCCCCACTTCTCTTAACTGCTGAGCATAATGGAATTTTGTCCTTTTTGTCATATTTCTACTAAATTATACCTGATCATTGCAATCCCAAAGTACATAATATTTAAGTTCATAAAATCATGCAAAAATCAACTAGAAATCAAATGAGAACACTGCCTTTCAATAGCACATTATCAGATAAACTTTGAAAGTATTTTCATTTAAAATTCCTCTGTAATCAAATAAGGAAGCTGATCTTATCTGAATGTTTTTTTTAATTAGTTTTCCCATCCTCACACCCTTCTTATACAAATTCTCTTTCCAGATAAATAATTTGTCAAAAATCAATTTCTTTCAAGCCCCCGATCTTTCAATAGCCTAAACTGTGCCTCAGTACCCTATAACTTTTTTCTTTGTAGCCAAAGAGATTCCAACTTTGTATAGGAAGACAGAGTTTTTTTTCCTACTGTTGTAATAGTTCCTTTTTATCTTCAGCATACTGCTATCCATACCATATATTGATGTTCAGCTGGATGATGATCTGGGAATGCTTTTCCTTTTTAAGTTGTAACAAATTTTGCTTTTTTCTTATGCATAGCATAGCATCAAAATATACAGTCTTCATAGTTTTACTGTTAATAGATGATATTTGATTTAAAATATGTTCACAATCTCATCCAATTGTTTTGCAGTGAAGAAAGTTTGGATGCATGATGAATAAGCATTAAGTGTTACAGCAATCATTTAATCAACTTCAGAGTGCTCACTATTTAATGTACCTAACAGAGTTTTTATGCTGACTTATGAAGTGAATACAATCTTCTGCAGCATTCCAACATATAATTAAAACAGTTTTCAACATATATTTTGGCACAAAACTTGACCTACTTTCACACTTCTAAGGTATAAAATATTACTCGCATTGCATTCCTATTTTTGTAAAAATCTACCATATCAATCTTAAAGAAAACTGCACTACACTCTAACTAGTATGTATGTAATATAAGTCATAATAATAATTTATAGCTGAATAATAGCATTCCATGATTAGGGATCTAGTAATAATATATAGACATTGTGCTCAAAGCAATAATCATTACTCAAGTAAGCAGTACCTGCAGAGTCATCTATACTTGTGTAAATAAAAAATTACCTACATTTATAAAGAATGAATGATCAAGTCTATGCATTACTTAATCATAATACTTTCTTACACTATTTAAAGCTTTTTATGTGCACACTGCAAAGGAATGCATTGGGATTAAGGAGGTACTTGATTTGCAGAAGGGGTATGAGGCAGTAAGTCAAGCGGACTGGTTCCCACTGTCCATTTTGTATCAGATTGCTGTAGAATATAATTTTTGCCCCAAAACCTATTTTCCTACTGTCAAGCAGCTTTTATTCTACTTTCTAAAGCAGAAAGGAGGAGATGAAATACTTCCCTTCTGAAAGAAGGGGCTGAAATGTTTTTCTTCAGAGAGCAACCATTTAAAATGCTGATACTTGAGGTGTAAAACCCTGAAAAATAATTTTAATGAATGGTTTAAGATTCTGATAGTTTTGGCATCTCTTCCAGATTTTAGAAACAGTCTGTGTAACTATACATTTGTTTGGATTTTTTCCCCAGTAATATATGGCATATAAAATTATAAAAAACCCCTCTCTCTCTGTACAAACCTTGCCTCGCTCCCTATTAATGTTATTATTCACCTTAAGCTCCATTTGCCTGATAGCAAAGTCCTATGACACCTGAAACTGAATTGTAAATATTAACTCACAAAAGTACTTTCTAACTAAATTCATGGCAAATTAACAAAGGTTGCAATGTATTTGACACAAACTGGGTTAAGATAATGCCAGTCCTAAATCTCTGGCAATCTTCACTCTGTTAGTGAAGTCTAAGTAAAGGACTAGCAGTATCCTCAGCAGTATTATAAACACGTCCACAGCTTTATTTCATCCTCTTTTAGTGTTGAATTTATATCAGTTCTATTCCTTATTTTTCCTGGGCAAATGAATTAATTTGTTTATTCTACAGCTGAAAATTATTTAGATGTTTCAAGCCACTGTAGTGGCATAAGAGATGAAGTAATTATCTTTCTGAGCACATGGAAAATGGAGAGATGGGAAAAAGAGGAGTGCTATCATGTAAGAAGAGAGGAATTAAGAAACTGGACAGATTACTTTTTCATATTTAGATGCTACCAACATTTTGTTACTTTCAGGTTTAATATCTCCCCATTCTCAAATTATGTTAATAGGCAAAATTGATTTTATTCAGTTCAAGGGATATGAATTATTTAAAAGTTCATTAGTCTTTATAAGAAGTAGGATTTTTTTAAGGGTGGTTCTGTTATGGAGAAATGATAGTATGACATTGTAAAATCTAAGACATAGCACAAAAGTATATGTTTTGTTGACTTTCAATGCAACTTGTGCTCCTCAGTATCTAGCGTTGTGGGGGATCAATAATGGTATTAAACTTATAAATCCAGCGGCATCAGGATTTCAGTACCTATCACAGAATCACAGAATAGGTCAGGTTGGAAAGAACCAGAGTGGGCCATCTGGTCCAACCTCCCTACTTAAGAAGGGTCATCCTAGAGCACAGGATTGTGATTAGATGATTCTTGAATATCTCCAATGAGAGAGACTTCAGAACCTCTCTGTGCAATCTGCTCAGTCATCTTCACAGTTAAAAAGTTCTTCCTCATACTCAGATGGAATTTCCAGTGCATCAGTTTCTGCCTGTTGCCTCTTGTCCTGTTGCTCCTGTTGTCCTGCACCACTGAGAAGAGCCTGGATCCATCCTTTTGACACCCTCCATTCAGATACATTGATATGTCTTGGGCCATAGTAAAACTTTAAGTCCTCTTCAGTTTGTTGCCTTACCTCAACATGTATAAGAATGTGTCACGGATATCTCAAGATCCACTCGCATATTGAATTCCACTCTTCCATCTTTTCACCTACTCATACATCATGTTTACTACAAAACTTCTGGGGGAAAAAATCTATTGAGTTGTGGTCTAAAGTATGCAGAGATTCTGGCACAGAAACATTAGGAACTCTTAAGCTTTTAAAACAGTGAAGCTGCAACACAGCTGTCTCTCACTCCCTCCTCCTGCCACAGCCTGTCAAAAACAAGCAGTGGATAAATTAAATAGTTTTGTTTAAGAACAAGAAGTGCAGTGATTTATAGCAGCTTGAATCTGTTTGTGCAAGCATAATTGTTTACTGAAATTCTTTACAGTACATTCCCAGGGGCTATGGAAATTGGTCCAAGAACAAGCTCTGCTATGTTGCTGCCCTACTCTCCTGTCAATATCAGCCCTTTTCAGACAGAGAAAGGAGGATTCCATTTTCCTCTATCTTAAAAGAATTCATAGCTTACAGGAGAAAACACTTTTCTCTGCTGAAGTGTAAATGTGGGGAATACAGTTATACAATTCGGAGAAAAATAAAACCACTGCAAGTGTTTGGCCACTAAATCTGAGAGTTATATAAAAATGTTGCAGCACCAGGCCTTATTGTGTATTTTTCAGTCAGCTTCATGTGTTCTAGATTTTGATTCAGATGCTTTGAACATATGTCTCCATCCCAAACCCTTTAATTATAAGAATCTTTATTATTATCTATAGTTTCCCATAATGCTTCTAGATGCTTCATAATGTTGAATATGCTACTATAAGGTGTACAATAAAAAAACATTGAAAACATTGGCACAGCATTTGTTGCATTAGCATGCAAATGAGCTATCATTTTTCAGGGAGATAATTCACAAAAATTACTTTTTAAGTTGATCTTTATCTTAAATACAATTTAAGGAGAAAAGAAATTGTTTTAAAAACTATTATGTTTGTGTTATAAAAACATAAACTATTTAATGAGTGTTTTGAGGACTTTTTCTATTTGTATGTTTGTGGGAAATGATTTTTATAAATACCTGAATATCCATTTGATTTTCTATTTTTAACTGGCTTCACAGAAAATGGTGAAAATATATTGGAGGAAATACATTTCATATTATTATGAGGGAGAGCAAGGGCATAAAAATCCGACTTGATTTACACATTTCCTAGGCATTCATTAGTGTTCTCTCTCATGATCATCATTGTTGCAATAATGATTAATAATAATGATTAATTTTCATTTATGATCTTTTGTGCCTTTAAAATTGTTGTGCACTTGTAGAAAGTAAACTGACCAAATGGTGGTTTTTATGGAGCATTTACCTTCTTAAAAATCCCATTTCCCATTATCTCTGCCATGTGAAGCACATATAATGTGCTTAGACTCTGAAAATACGAGCTCTGATCTTGAAGGAAAGAATACAGAAAAGTACCTGGAGTGCAACTTTGTCCTTTGTGCAACTTTGGACTTCCTAGTACATTGACCTATGGCAGCTACTCCAGCAGAAAGCAACCAAGATGTCTGTATGGACACAATCTACTAGGAGAGGCCCAGAGAAATGCAAAGCCTTTAGTATAGAAAGCAAAAGAGAGGCAGCTATTTTTATAGTATTCAAGTATCTAATGGCGGAATGCAGAGGACATAGGTCTTTCCAGCATTAGGAAAAGGGGCAAAAATCCCAAGTTACAACAATAAAAATTCTGAAAAAATACTACAAAAAATTCATTTCAGAGTAGGAAGATATTGGAACAGGTTGTCCAAAAAGGTTAAGGAATCTTCATCCCTGGAAATTCTCAGTATTCAGCTGCACAAGCATCTGGGCAAGGCCTACATGTGCATACTGGGGATAGCTACATACTGTACCTATAAGCTCACCGGCAAGGACATTGTGGAATTCTACCTGGTCTTATAGATAGAAAACAGGATGGCAGAGCCAAGGTAGCCAGCCAGGAAAGATGTTAAGAACGTAATGGTAGTGACAAGGCTCACCAGAGAATGGGTTTGAAGCCCCAGAGGAGCACTTCCATTTGTGATCTCCATGTCAAATGGGACTTGAAAAGAGAAATGGTGAAACTGCCCTGAAGTCCCTGAAAGTTGTAAGAAAGGAAGCCAAAGCTTCACCTGACAAAACTGCAACCTGCCTTTAGTGTGATGAAGGGCCTTTGCCCACCACCAGCTGGGGCAAAATCTACAAGTGCCCTGAAACCAGCTGCTTACTTCCCATTTTAGTAACAAGTACACAAGATTGTTCAGATTAACAATTGGAATGATCCTGGAAGTAAGAAGTGCATTGGTTTGAGCTGGAACTATTTTTTTTTTATACATCCACAAATTCTCTTGTCATCCTACACTCTTGAAATACAAAGGAGACTTGGAGGGTGTTCCCTATGGAGTATATGTATGGAGTATATAGAGCTAGGAGTATATGTACATGAGGAGCTCAATTCTATATTAAAATGAGAGCACTAAGCATGTTTGTTGTTTTTTTTTTTTCTTTTTTTCTGTGCAGCGCTATGATTTTGGCCTGCCTTGAGAACTGTACTTTTCTACCTGGAAACCAGATGGAAAACATGAATGTGCAGATGTACAATTCCCAATATGGCATATTAATTAGGTTTCCATGCTGATTCTTCCCAGTTTATATTCTGAGTTTTATGCCAGTATGTCCAGAGCTGTTGGTGTGTATATGGCTCCTGAAGGCAAAACAAGACTGGACAAAATTATTTGAGATGACTATGACCTATTTCTGCTTGTTAGGGCTCTAAAGTTAGTTTAGGGAAGTTGATTTATTTTACCTCTGGTGCTGCCTGAAGGAAATTACTGCTAGGATAATATACCTTTTTAAAATACCCAGTAGCTGTGTGGCAAAGTGAGCTGTGAATTTATGAAGCAACCGTGATGCTTCTATTAAAAGTTAAAATATTTTTCATGAGAATAGCCTTAAATTATTGGTGCTTTTTATATTAAATACTTGTAGCATTTGATTAAAATGTGTGAAATATCTAATATGTTTCTTTACTGGTTAGATATTTTTAATATCCAATATTTAGCAATTGCCACCTTTCAATGAGTGTCATTCAGTGAACAAGTGTGGCAAACAGAGCAGTGGGGTAATGCCAGAGAGATGAGTCTGGATGGCATGGCTGCGGTCAGATTGAGCTCTGCACCTTTTTTGGTACACTTTTGTTATTAATATTACTACTGTTCCTGTTCATTTACTTGTCTCATTGCTGTGTCCAGTAAAAATTTAATATCTTAACCCACAATCCTTACCTCTTGTCTCTCTGAGCAGAGTAGAGAGTGCTCTGGGTTGGGGAGTGCCATTCTGGAGCTGCAGCAATGCCAAATCTGAAATTGTAACTTCCCATTCAAATATCACAAAATAAGTTCTATTGACTTAACCTCCCCCTCCCCCCAAACCCCAAAACATTTGAAATAAAAATATGTAAATCAATTCATCCAGACACATACCACACAAAAATACTATATGCAACTTGTAACACTGAGGTTGAAGTAATAATTGTCCCAGATGGCATAACTACTTACTTTAACTAGTGGCTTGCAGTCAAAATCTGTCTTATGTGACCCTTTACCTTAGTGTGCCAAACTGGACTTTCATGAATATCTGAAATTCTATGGTTTTTCTTCAAGTTCTGATTTTCATTTTTCCTGTACTTTTACAAGCTCTACCACTTTACAGCTATATCCAAGAAAATAGTACAAATAACAGCAATGTCTGATTTCCTGAAGACAAATATATAAAGCTTTTATCAATAAGAATCAAAACAACATTCTGTCCATGTTCTCTGCTACTTTGTCTAACAATGTTAATTAATTTATTTTATTAATTAATTCTTTCATTCTATAAATTTAGCTGCTGGTGACCAAACTTAAGATATTCAGAAGTCCAAATTAAAGGTTGGGTGGTAGACTCACTTCATAATAAATGTGGAAATTCTTCTAGTGCATCTTCCCACATTAGGTATAAATTGGTCTCCTGAGTTACTTACCTTTATTCTACTGACTATATCCAAAATCTAAGGTAGCTGGACTACTCATTTGGGCATCTTATTAAAGCATGTAGGATTGATGATAGTAATATAGGTTTACTATTTCTAATCAAGAAAAAAAACAAAAAAACCAACTTCTTTTAGATGCCCAGAATACTTATTTTCAGGCTAATTCACATTCAGTATTAAACTTTCAGGTGTGTTATATCTGTATCTTACTAGGTTTTATCTGATTAGCTTTATCCCTCAGCCAAAAATGTCAGCTTTTACATCGCAGCAGTGACCACATCATATTTCAAAAGAGGAGACTGAAAAAACCAGTGTACCTCACTTCAACATAGACTTATTGCACAAATAAACTGGTTCTTTGCATAAGGTATAAATATTTCACATGTAGACCTAGGACTGAACTCATTCTGAAAATGGAAACAGAGCATGAGAAGGTAATAATCAGCCCCACTAGCAGGCCTTGAAGTCAGCAGGGTCCAATACATAGTTCCCAGAAAACCCATTCAAAGTGATTTTTTAAGATAGATTTTAAACTTTTTCCAATAATTGCTCACATTTGCTCACAATTGGCCATAACAGTTATCAGTATGAAAGAATCAACTAAGAGTTAGCTGTTGCAAAGCATAGCAAGTCTTCTTTTCTTAATAAAATAAATCTCTTTGAGATTTCTGAATGATCTTCAAATGAGATAATCCCTTAATTTCTCACACTGATCTCTCAAATAACAGTCTATGGGCTAAATCCAAAGCCTGATGGAGTCAATTAAATTTTTACTATAAACTTCAATAGGTTTTGCATCAAAACATCTCTAGGTGATTATAAATAAAGCAGTAATTTTCAGTTTGTAATACTACAGCTCACCATGTGTAACATGAGTGTAAAAAACATATTTATAGTTTAATAAGATTGATTTAAATTAAACATGATGTGTCACTTTCCCCCCATCCCAAAGTTAAAAGGGGTTTAGGCCCACAAATTGTATTTGTTGCCATATTCTACTGGCTTAGCTGAATTGCTCCTTTCTATCCTCTCTTTGGCTGAAGCAGTGCCCTGAGAGAACAGTGTAAGATTCAGCAGTGATAAACCTGCAAGAACCTGATCGAGCTGAAGTGATCCTTCAAAGCAGAGGTCCTGAGTTTCTATCCCTCTTCTAAAACTGATGGTACATTTTGTCAGGCCACACTGTAATGTGAAATAAAGAAAGTTGTTTTTATTATTGCTTTTTATATTTGAGTGAATTATTTCCTTAGTTGTAAACATCCATATTTTGCTTAAGTGAGGTAGTTAAGACTGTTGCTTGATCCAATTCCAAATGCCCTGAAAACCTAATCACAGATTACTGCATAATAGCAAGACATTATATTAAGCACTGTTTCTACATTGGAGAATGTAGGCTATTTAGCTGTACTAAGAAAATACAAATATATGTGCTACAAATTTTACTTCAGCAGACATCACCTTAATGAGTATTATAATAATATTCTCTTCATGTTTAAAATGATGCATTAAAATCCCATAAGTACTGTACTTCTACCAATCGGTGAATTATTAATAAGGTGATAATCATGGTAATGAGACTGCCTTATTAGGTCTTGATGTAGCTTGTTAACATGCCAGTTAACTGCCTGTTGGTGTGGAGGGGAAAAGTGCTTTTTTTGTGCTCAGGAGGATACTAGAAAAGTTAATATTTTCCTAACAGAGTTTATTGTTCTCTTTCTAGGATTTCTTTTTCTTATCTGTTTTTCTTTTTTTTTTTTTTAACTGCTTTTCTAAAGGCTGTGATTGCCCAAGCCCTTGTTATCAATTTTACATGTGTTTAGGACACACGAAGGAGTGATGGCATAATATAATTAATGCATTACTGTAAAATAAACCTTATTGACATCTAACCCTAAATTACTAAGTCAATATATTATTTAGTAATATGATCACTTGAGGCATAATGCATTTAAAGCAGCAACGACAGCAAACCAATAGAAAAACACAGAATGCAACTGCTTATTTTTCTTGTCCTAGATATTTCTTTCAGTATGTTAATGGTCTAGCATGTCAGAAAATTACTGAGGGAAAGAAATGTTTCCCTGTAACTCAGAAGGAACAAACAGCACAAAGATTGAGTCAGCAGAGTTTGATAAACCAAAAATCTGCCATTCATCTCTCCCAAATCCTAGTGCAAGCAAGCAAACAAACAAGCCATGTTAACTTTTTTTTTAACCTGGAAAAATAAGGCTGTTTGTTTGTTTGCAGTTTGCATCTTTAATACTGAGTTCTCCTCAGGAATTTAAAATATGCAGAACAGAAATCTGTTTCCATAACACTTTCAGCCCAATTTGCAAACCTTGGAGTTTTGTTGCTTTTAGCTGCCAATATTTGTCTGTCTGAAGTTTGAGACATTTATCTCAAAGAAGCTGAACTTCAAGAAATCCATTACAAAACTTGTCAGAACTAGGTAACTAGCTTGCGTTGTGAAAGAATTTACTTTTTATTTCATCATTTTTACGGCTATATCTGAGGCCACTTGTAACAGCAATAATTAGGGTGTATTTGAGGTTGTAGAAAGGACATGCTGACTGACAAACAAGTATAGTTCTGAGTGTAGCAGGTTTTATTATGTTTTGCTGCTGGTTGTTGGCACACAGTGACTTTTGTGCATTGGTGGATCAAGTACAAGATGTACATTTTGTTTCTTAATCACACTAATGCCGACATGGGTGGAATCTGAAGCAATAGGACACATTATATTGAAGCCTAAAAAACCCTCATGGTTTTATCATGGTATAAATCATAATTAGCAAACCATAATCATGGTATGCTAAAGTCTTGTGTGTAATTGACAAGCCACATAAGAGGGGTTACCTGATCTGATAATGCCTGAAATTCCTATTTGATAGAAACAAACAAACAAACAAAAAAATGCAAATATTTACAAAAAATTGTGTTAAAATTTTACTGGTAAAACAGAATTTATGATATTATTTGAAAAGAGTAAACTGGCATAATATTTTCAGTTTCTTAACTATTATTGTGTTATTATCAAAATATTCTAAATAGAATACTTCTACTTACATGTCAAAACAACATTTAACATTAAGCAGAAACTGAGTGGAATAGTGATTTGCAGGGTTTCTTCCATTGTTCCTTCTTTTTACTTCTTCACATTATCAAAATATTATACTTCTAAACATTCCCAGTAGCATTTCTTAAATCTTATTTTGATCACTGTAATTAATAACACTGATACAGAGACAATTAAAAAGTCATTGGTTAAAGCTGAGGGAAAAAATTATTCCTTTACTTTCATTATATTTTTGGTGATGCAGATATACAGAATATTCTTTTTTATATTGAATCAGCATTTTCTGATGGAAAATTGTTCCAACTTAATAACTTTTTTGCTAGGTGGTTGCAGATAATCCTCTCATCCAGTCAGTAGCTTGCTGATTAATTTTCTGTCAGGAAGGTCTGGTTTTTCTTCACCAAAAAATTTACTGAGTCTTTTGTGAAATGTGTTTTAAGACTTTGCTATAGGAAAAATTGTGAAGTCCATTGCTGCCTGGGAATCTGTAACTAATGAATAATACTAGTCTAATTAATGTCAAACTAATTCAAGTCCTGCAACTAGCTAGCTGAAATAATTTTCACTTCTTCAGGTTCAAATTATATTTCAAATCCGTATAGAGTTTCTAATAATACCAAACATCAATGTCTTAACTGTACAATGTGAATCTCTAATAAAACCCTGAAATGAGCAATTAAAAGAAATATGGTTAGGACTAGGAGTTATTGCAATGAAATTTTATTTTTGTTTTCCAGAGTTAATCTTTTCATGTGCACTCTCATACATAGTCACATTTTTCATTTTCATAGAGAGGTTTCCCTTAAAAAATAATTTAAGAAGTTGATTTAGTGCACAGCAGGATGTCAGCTTTTTTAGGACTGGATGATTCATAGCAGAGCTCATTTATCCACACCACTGCCACGACAAGTCTGATGGAACTGGCTGCTAAGAACTGCCTGGGCTGTGATTGCCACTGAATCAGTCCCTTAAGAGTCACCACCTGAATCAAAAAAGTTTCATAAAATGCCTAACATAATTTCAATCTATATTAGCTATTTTGTGGCAGCCAGCAGAACTTCCTGTAAAACACCCATTGACACCCTTTTATCTGTTTGGGAAATACTTCCCACAATGAAGCCTGAAGCAAGAAGTCTCCTGAGCATTATTAGTGTGTTGCAAATACACAATTTAATACCTGATTTTTTCCTTTGTGCTTATTACTGTTCATATTTTTTTTCTTTTTTACCTGCAGCCATGGCCACATTTCAAGAGTAAATGAAAATACAGCCCATATATTTAATGCTTTGGGTGTAAGCCCATAACGCCTATTACACACCCTCCCTCCCACCCTGTGTACTGGAACCCTGCAAACAGTAATTTGCGCAACATCTCATTGCAAATTAGTACTTAAGAGATACATCACCTCATCAGCGAAACTGCTGATCCAGTAAAACTGCTACAAAGTCTTATTTGATGTCATTAGTGCTATTAGTGTCTTGTCAAAAGTCATTCAAGGTCAGGTGCTGCAACTGTTGGAAGCCAGTGACCTCAGCTGGCAGCTATTTTGTGTGACTGTGAGGTGCTAAAGACTTCTTTCATGATCATTTCTTAGTGGGTTTTTTATTTATTTATTCATTTATTTGGTTGGTTGGTTGGTTGGTTGGTTTTTTATAATGAGGTTCCCTGATAAGGCAGAAAGAAAAAGATGAAAGGCGGAGTATTATGAGTGTCTTTTTGTTCTTTCCTTCTTTAATCAAATACTGAGGGATATATTTGTCTTTGAAAGTGCATTACTTTTTTTGGCTAGTTCATACTTCAGTTCATAATCCAAAAGGAATCAAATGCTGAAAATATGCCATTTGAAAGCTATAAAGAAATTAAGAGTTGACTAGACTGCAAAGAATCCCTTCTAAAATTGTAGACAGGTAATTTTATACTTACTAGAAGAAGGTGTTTGGGCCCTAGCTTTTGAAACAAATAGTTGGAGTCTACAAAATGTGTGAAAAAATAATAGAAAACAAAAATTAAAGCATTCTGGGGTAATTTTTATTTTCATAGAAAATCTCAGTTATATTTAAACACCATTCCGTGTTGCACATTATGTAATTTATAATGTCATTTTGTTTGCTCTACAGAAAACCTAGATTTCTTTGTTGCTAGATCAATTTAGATATGACATTTTGGAAAGTTTAAGCACATACTGCTTTGTTAAAGTATTTATTATAGATGTAAATTAATTTCAGTGAGAAATCTGGAGAGGAATTTGGTTCTTATGTGAGGAGGAAGCTTGGATAGTTAAAATTTTGTATAAAAGGAGTAGAAGAAAAATTTGCTAGTTCCAGTGGTCTGCCTGGAACATTTCCACAAGGAATTCTGTGCACCAAAGGACTGAGAAGCTGAACCATCATTATTTGCATTTTTTTATCATACTCCTCCCTATAACATAATGTGAGGTAATTTCCTGAAAGGAGGAGAAATACGTTTCTCATTCAGAACTGACTAGTTGACTATAATTACCATTTCAGAATTATCACATCATGTGCAGTTGATCGTACTTTTAAAATACTTCCTTGTATCTTACAGTACCTTTTATATCTTCTAGATGTCCCTGCTCATTGCAGGATGGTACTGGACTACAGGTGACCTTTAAAGGTGGCTTCCAACCCAAAGTGTTAAAAAAAAAATAAAATCTGATCTGCCACTGTACATTTCAGCATTTCATACACACATCTGAACTGCTGTATCTAAGATACAATAGCTATTGGAAGTTCTCAAAACACAGCCATTAAGTCCTCAATAATTTACCTGTTTCATAATAAATTGAACAATATCTTTATCCCAGAAAGGGGTGTGGAATTTGTTTTTTTGTTTTAGGGCACCAATTTGTGGGTGTCCAGCCTAAGATATCTTTAAAAAGTGACATAAGGAAAGTATGACCCTTTACATTTGGGCAGCCCTGAGGATATTTCAAGCTGGGCATTGACAGTCCTTTCAGAGAATGCTGGCTACTGTATCTACCAAAGTAGTCCTTTGATTTTTCTCATTTTCACTAAAGCTGAGTTCAATTTCAGAATACTGTTGGGCTAGCAATAGTTTCTCTTGCCTTCGCCATAATGTATTGTATAGGGAGTTTCAGAGATTATTTTGAGTAGAGTTTTATGATCAAAGTTTCAGTTTTGGAGAATCAACTTGAGAGGGAATATATTAATGACTTGAACTCATTGAAATTTACATTATAAAGAGAAATGAGAACAATAGTTATTTAGGTAACTTTTTCTTAAATGAGTGTGTTAGAGTTCTAAAAATGCCTGGAAAGTTGATCAATTGTTAAGACATCAATGACTTGCTATTTGTTCTATTTTGAAAAGTAGGAGTCCATTCGTGTGGCTCAGTTTTTCATGTATTTCTCTACTTTACTACATTTATATTTTAATTTTTGACAGTCTGGAGTCAGAAAATGCATTCTGTATTTGAATTTATATAAATATTATTTACAAAAAAGTGAAACTCTAGGCTTTTCATTGGATGAATTTCAATCTACACTGTAGTAAAAGCAACAAAAATTTAACTGTGGATTCCCACAACTAAAGTTACTACAATAATGAGTTGCATCTTCCTGTACTTTTCATAGTCTATACTTTTCTGCTTTAAGCTGGATTTCTTTAGCTTTGTTTTAGGAGATGCTTGACAAAAGTATCATCATTCAGAGATAATCTGCAAATTATCATTCATATTCTTGGCTTAGAGCAGAGCTAATCTACCATTAATTTCTGTGGATGAAATCAAGATACCCTATAATTACTGTAACCTAGCACTCCAAGTTAGTGCTGTTGTTAGGTTGGTTCTTTTTCCAGTAGCTGAAACTGACAACCAATTAGATTGGTTTTATGATATTGTATTTCTTTATATTTCTGTAGAATTGCCATGCTTTCCTGAGCACTAAAATAAACAATGAGGATGAATGCATGTCTTTTCAACTTTTCTTGTCATTTTAACATTTACACAATTTATCTTCCACATTAGCCCTGCACTCAGATCAATATGAAAGTACTTCAGCTTTTCAGCGCTTTTTTGGACAGAAAGATATATTTTGCTTCTTTTTCCTGAAATATAAATTAAATGGAAATGGTTAAGCTTATACTTTCCAGCAGTTTCTCTCCCAGTCATGAAAGGACTGGTAGCAGACCATCTTAGCATTGGCTTATTAAACTTCATTTTCTATTGAGTGCATAACACATAAGGAAAAAACCTCCAAACCCAATAACGCTTACCCAGATTATAAGAATGGAGAGCACTGGAAGATCTGCAGGTGAAAGGAGGGCATGTGGAAGCTCTTGTTAGCCTGTGAGGGGGATGGAAGGAGGGACACATATGTACCACATCCTGCCACATTCTTTGCCATGGAATGGCAGAAAAAAGTTCAATTCTTCTCACCCCATGTGTGCATAATCTTCATTCATGTGGATGAGAACTATATCAGCACAGGCAGAAGAGAGTAGATGCTTTAGGCACTAAGAGATTCAATTACTTTTCAGACAGCAGTGAAATGGAATTTTTCATGCAGAAAAGATGTAACTGAGAGCAGGAATTTAAGAAAATGTCTACTTAAAAGCATACTGTCCAATAAAATTTAGAATTTTGAGGAAGCATATGCTGAAATTTGTGCATGTATATGACCATGTTCTCTAACATTGTTTTCTATAACTGTATGCAGTTTAGGCATAAATAACCTCACTAAGTTTATTGTTTCTTAATACTGTCTAAAAAGCACACTAGCTGTTTTCTAAGGTTCTACTAAATTCTGTAAAACAGAGCAAACTAATGGGAAATTAATTAACATTAAAATAGTAAAAACTATTTTTGTTACTGAAACTTAAAACCATATATTCTTTTATATTATTGCTTAGCCACAAATCCATTCTAAGCAAATTTTTCTTTTAAGTCAGGAAAATATTTCACATTTCTGTGAGTCCAAATTTATTTTTGTTCTTTCAAATTTTCTGAACCATGAAATTTGTATCCCAAAGGATTTTTTGCAGGAATGTGGAGACTTTTATAAGATATTTTAGAAATGTAAAAGTACAAATGTATGGCTGATCTTTGAAAATAATTAGTCCATTAATTCTGAATTTTTAATTTAGTATAGATTTCACACCAATGATCTGTTCCAGAAGTTTCTTTATCATGCACTATATGGATTAATAATAAAATTGATTTTAAAAAATTGGGAAAACGGACTCTTACTCTGTAATTGATAAAGTTCTTTACATACAAGTAACAATTTTATTACATCATACAGTAAAGAGAAGCCATCAGCTCAGAAAAATAAAGACAACTTTTCCCTTTACTTGAACAAGTGTACAAGACCGATTGAGACATTTTCATAGTTGAGATATTTTCATAGGAATATGGTTTGGAATCTTCTGATAGGCTCATGTTTTCTGTTTTGTCAGGTATCTCCATCAGCAAAGCCAAGTGTGGGCCATCTGGAACACACTCCTGTGCAAGAGACAAGGAACAAAATTGCTACTCAGAAAAATTAGAGCAATGAATATTATTCTAGGGTTGAGATTGTGCTTGCTTTTTGGCATTAGTAGCTCCAGAATGTTGTCTACTGCTGAATTTAGACAAGGTTATAGGTGTCTTTCTATCACTTCAGCATGGCTATGTGTCTTAGAAGACAAATGAAAAGTGTATTTTGATTATATAAATGAGTATGGGATGCAGTGATTCTGGCCTATGTGCTGGTTTTGATAAGTACTACAGTGCACACCTTCATGACTTTTGCAGAGGTTTGAAACTAGATCCAGAACCCTATCTCTGCTTTTTTTTACCAGGATATTTATAGGAGTGTTGAAATTCACTTTGAAAACAGATACAATTAAAGATGTTGTGGGTGAAACAGCCTAAAACCTGCATCTACTGCCACTTGCATGCAGACATCAGCGGCTGCTACAGAAGAGTAAGTCACCACTGGGTGACATATCACATCTATAGGGTCAAGGCTGGTGCCTCTGAACAATGGCATTGGATAACCACAGTTATGTGTGCCAATAGGATCCTACTAAATATTCCATCATTATATTTCAGACTTAGTGCATCAAATTTTTCTCCAAAACTGTATGGAAAAATAGAAGTTAAGTTAAGTTAAAAAGTTCAGATTTTTCATAATGCTAATAGACATGCCAAGTAATAAACTATTGTTCAAGATAATTTCTGTGTAATTAAGGTTGAATGTTTGCTTATATTGACTGAACTCAAGGACATTTAAGTGTCTATTGAAAACTTAACATGAGCTCAGGTGTGTTGGGGAATGCTCAAGGAAATTGCACTTACACAGACTGAGAAGGAAGTAAAAAGCAATTTCTGTGTAGATGGACAGATGCAAAGAAAGAAGAACCACATTCAAAGCATGCTTTAAAAAGTGAGGAATATGGGCTAAGTAGTCAGAAAACAGGGTATAAAAAGAGTGAAAAAGGAAAGTCTGCAAATTTTTAAGTGGTGATAATGCTTCATTTTACTGAGAAAGGACTAAATAAAAATGCAATAAAAGACAAGGTAGTGTTGATGTAGAAAAAAAGTAGGTTTAATGGATTTGAGAAAAGTGAAGGGATGGTACAAAATGCAGAAAAGTGAGATCTGAGTCCTAGAAATCACTCATTTCAGCTGTTGGGACATACAGTCAGGAAGGAATGTACAATGAACATATAATGCGTGCATGGATTCTGATCTTGCTGAAAGCAAACAATTAAAAACTAGGACTGACTGGTCCAATTCTCAAGAATTCTGCTGTTCTCTTTACCTGAATCAGGACTACATCATTCCTGATAAATTTATAAACATTTTTCTTAAAACTTTTATTAATAAAGGTTTAGGGGTATCTTCAGGAAATCTGCTGCAAAGTTCAGCTGCCTTGATGTTCAGAATTTTTTTCTTCATTCTTAGCAAAATCTGAAACTGAAGCTGCTGTAGAAAGAGAAGGACTGTAAAAGATATGCAAAACATGTACTTCATAGCTGGAGATACTATAAAAAGAGTTTCAACTTTTACCAGGAATAATACAGCAATGCTTACAAAAGCAAGAGCTAAAACAATAGAGAGGGTTCTGTTTCCACTAAGGTTCAGAAATTTCCTTGAAATTAGAGGGGAAGAGAGAGCCTGTGAAGAATTCTGCTTCTGCAGTCGTTATTATTTTAATAATTAAAACATTTTGTAATACTTTTAAGAAATTTCTCCCCAATTCCTAGTTTATAGCAATGAAAAGAAATTCTAATTTTACCTAATGCAAGGAAGATGCTGACACTTTAAAACATCTCTTAAGACCTTATGCACATTAGCTGAGTGAATCTTTGATGGAGAAAAGTCATTCTGCATGGATGGCTGAAAACAGAACTGAGACAAAAAAGAGTTAAATATACATTTTATATGCTGCATTTTTACTTTCAACATTTAAGTTGACCTTGGCCTCTTTTATCTCACTGACACTAACACCAGAAAGAAGCAGATCATTAGCTGACTAGAAAAGATCAGTCTGTGTGCTGTGGAGAGGTACAAAACATTCTGCAAATAATCAAAGGCAGGCAATTGGAAAAGTGAGAGAAAATAATTTTCTTCACAGGATGTTTTGGGGTAATTTATTTAAAAACCATAAAAATTTTAATCTTTGACATGCTTCTGGTTTGCACTTTTGATGTATTTCAAATGTGTAGCAGAGTGACTTTTTAAACTGGAAAGGTGAGGCAAGATTCAGTGTGGAAAGGAACTGACTGCAACACTTCCCCATCACAAGTGGAACATCCTGTTCAGACAGCAGTAGGCTAGGAGCAGGGAGAGCTGGGAGGCAGGAAGCGACAATTGGAGTGCAAAGTGGGGTAATAGGGAGGTGGTTTTCCTCTCTATGAGGTTTAGCATGATTTCAGTGGAAAGGCAGCACATCTCAAAAGTCAGTTCTCACAGTTCCACTCTTCCCTCCTCCCCGCCTGTCTCCCAACACCCTCCCAAAAAAGCTCAATCTCCAATCTAAGTTATCTGAACTGTAAGGCAGTGATTTCCATCAGGGCTTATTGAATCAAATCCTGAAGTATTGATGGCTTCAGAATTGTTCTGGTAGCCAAAGAATGAACTTTTGAAAAATGTGAGATTTTTTGTGGTTACTAATAACTTAGTAGTTATGACACTCATCTGGCATACTAAATCTTTGTTGTGCCTTCAGTCTGAACAAAGACTCGATACTGGATTTCTTCTCAGGCAGAGAGCTTAGTTCTCAGTCTACAGAACCAAGTTCTCTTTATAGTGCCATTAATTCTTGTAATAACAAATTGCAGCTTGACTAACCCAGAATGGCAGCTAGAACATAAGATTCCATAATGAAGTGAGTAGGATGGCTACCAGTTTGCAGGAGATTCAGTGTTTCTGCAAATCCGAGTTAAAAGCCTCATATCTTGCCTAATAGCTAGGACCTAGCAAATACCTTTCAGACTTCCCTTCTGGCCTGAGACCTGTTTTGACAAAGTTTTCTTAAGTTTACTCTTACATATATCCTGTTAGTTCACTTCAGAATACAATTTTGACTTCAACAAACCAGCATTTTCCAACAAAAACCTGTTTAGATGCAAAATTGCAATTTTATTCACATGCATGGTTCACCAATTCACATATATTCCCTGCTTTAGGGAAGAAATTATATGACTTTTACCTATGCTTTTTTTTTTTCCCTAAGGGAGAGGGCTTTAAAAACACCCCATTATTTGTTTCTGATCCCAGCATACATAAATTATAAAAAAGAGGTATGACTACTGCATGACAATTTTACCTAAGACAGTCAAGGAATATGATGATTTCTTACCAAACAAGATCTTCTAGGACAAAAAAAACCCATAAATCAAACAAACCAACAAAAAAAAATCTTAGCAAAAAGTCAGTAAGACAAAGCTACCACAGTTTTTGTGATTATGAAACTAGAATACCTAAGATGGACAACTGGGGAAAAAGGATTAAATATTAAGAGAAAAAAAAAAAAGCAAAATCATCATTTGTTTCAAACTGCTGAACAAATTGTTTATGTTGTTAACTACCATACCTAGTATAATAATTGAATTCTTATAATGTATTCAATGTATTGCATATCTTCATCTCTTTGAAAGGCATATGAGGAGAGGACTATGAAGTCTAAGTTATTAAAAAAAAAGCATTTGCTGAACACTATTAGAAGCTTTTGTCCTCTAGTAGATACTCATAAATAATTTTTCATAATTACCTAATATTTGGGATTGGAGAATTCACATATTTTTCTGTTCTCTTATTTTAAGATTTATTTGTTTTATTTGCTGTTTCTCAGCAACTTTCTTTTGCAGTTTTATAAATTTGAATTTAAAATTTCCTTTCCATGAAATTTTTTTAATGCTCACTTGAAGTTCATTATTTCAGCAAAAATTCCTGTTCTGAATTTATGAGGTGTGTGTCACCCCAGCTCAGCTTGATTGTTAATCAAGTATATTAATTCAGTGAGATCATACAGATACTTCCAGCTCTATAGACTCCCAAGACTCACTGATTGGGGATCTAAGCTGAGACATGCATTTTTATTATCATTATCATCATCATAATTTTTGTGTATTTCACAGAATCACAGAATCTGCTGAGTTGGAAGGGAGCCACAAGGATCATCGAGTTCAACTCCTGGTCCTGCACAAGACACCCCAAGAGTCACACAATGTGCCTGAAAGCATTGTCCAAACACTCCTTGAACTTGTCAGGCTGGGGCTGGGACCACTCCTGTGGGGAGCCTGTTCCACTGCCCAACCACCCTCTGGGGGAAGAACCTTTACCTGATATCCAACCTAAACCTCCTTGACACAACTTCAGTCATTGCCTGGTGCCCTGTCACTGGTCACCACAGAAGGATCAGTGTCTGCCCCTTTGCTTCCTTTCATGAGGATGTTGTAGACTGCAGTGAGGTCTCCCCTCAGTTTCCTCTACTAAAGGTTGAACACACCAAGTGACCCCAGCCACTCCTCATCTGATACACGCCTTACTGTTGCCCGTATGCTGCAGCCAGTGTCCCCTGGTTTCCTATGCAGTAAAAATTAAGGGGAAGAAGGATGTATCGCCTGAGATGCTTGCATACTTTGGTGTGGTTTTTTTTTTTTTGGGTTTTTTTTTGTTTTGTTTTGTTTTGTTTTTTGTGGTTTTTTTTTTTTGTTTTGTTTTGAGGGGGGGTTTTGGGGGTTTTTTTAGGGTTTTTTTGGGGTTTTTGTTTGTTTGGTTTGGTTTGGTTTGGGTTTTTTTTTGGTTTGGTTTTGTTTTGTTTTGTTTTGTTTTTGTTTACTTGTGCTTTCTTTTCTCATAGAAAAGTTCAAGGACAGCTCCCAGTTTTTTAGCAGTAACAAAATTAGCAAAACAAAATCTTGACACCTCAAGAGAAGGATAACATAAATTGCTCTAAGGTTGGCAAGCCTAGTATTGGTGGCTGAGGTACAGCAGACACCATCTACACAAAAGAAGTTCAAAGTGCTTAAAATTACTTCCTTACTGGAGCAGAATCACAGTTACAGGACATAATTTGTACATTGCTTTGCTCTGCATCTGCTTCCATTCTCACTGGGTTTCTAGGGCTGTGACAATGAGCGCATGTGCCTGTCCCACTGAGACAGACAGGCCTGCCAGGCGAAGAGGGAGACATAAATAGGAGCTGAGCTCATCTCTAGACCATCCTGCTCTGCCCTTTAATCCCATTGGGCTTTTAAAGAGTACACTTTAAGGAAAAGGTTGTGGGAGAAACTGTGAGAGACACAACCTGCTTTATAGAAGCTGCAGAGCAGATTGGTGGCAAAGATAAGAAAGCAGTCACACTGATTTTGGTACCAGTGTCTGTCCCTGTGTGCACCACATTGCAGAAAGTTCTTCTAGGATTGTTACAATAGATACCACAGTATGCTTCAAAGGGAAAAAATACCTTTTCCTGTATTGAAGTGAAAGCTTTCTGTTTGAATGTGGAAGTTCCTCCTGAAAATGCTCTCACTAACAATGAGTAAAAGAACAGACTGCTCAAACACAGACCTATTAGATGGATTTTTACTGTTTGAAACCTCATTCAGCAGTAACATTCGGTTTCAGTATTGCTGTTTGCTAAACATTAGTACTATGGTAGTCTACCTTAATAAAGCAAAAGATTTTTTAGATATTTTATCTCTAATTATTATTTTCACTGTATTTACTACACTTGAAGTTATTCCTAGGTTGGGTTCAGTGAGCTAAAAAGTGTCAAATAGCTTCATATTCTTTAAAATTCATTTGAGATGATGTATTAGAAAAATTCATTTGAGATGATGTATTAGAAAAATTAGAAAAACACTAATTAACAGTAATTTAGCCATATACAATGCAGCTTGATTACATTTACATATAGAAGAAAGTCTAATGCAAATGGTATGATCAGATACTTTTACTGATGCTATAGTGAACACAGGCTGTAGAAAACATTATTTTCTCTCCAAAAACAACATTGAAACACCTTGTTGCATAATAACTCCTTGCAAGCAGACTATTTGCCCTTCAATGCAAACTTCCACACTTATCTGATTACATTCACTTTGGAAACACTCAGGATGATTAGGTTTTTAGAGAGACTGCAGAGGAAGGGTGGTAGGAGTTGAGATATTTCTGAAGAAAATTCTGGTTTTAAGGTACTTGTGTCTTATTTGGGTTTACATATTTATTTTAGTGCACATAAGCCTCTGTGTTACTGGCTGACTAATTATGTCTGTGCATTTTCAATTACAGTTTCTCACAGTTAAGAAATTCTGCATTTATTCAAAGTCAGCATTCCTATTCATTTCATGATCTACACTATAGGGTATTTTCCTGTGTCTGCCAGTTCAGAGCCACATAAAATATCAGTAGTTGGTGAATGCATTAGCAGCACAGGGAAACAGTGTGTCTCATCCAAAACTTGATGAAATCAAGAACAGTTTGCCCCTAACCTCAGAAGGTTCCAGAATGGAGGTGTGTCTCCTTCGCACATTCTCAGAAATAACCCACAAGCTCTATAATAATTTTCCCAGGTCGACAGCAGATTAAAGTGTCTCTTGGGTACTTTATTCCCTGCTCTGAACTTTGATTGCTTTGGCCTTCAAGCATTCCCTGCATGGGTCCTGCAAAACCCAGCTGTCCATGTTCAGGAAATGCAGTTGCAGGCACATGTTGAAATGCAGGACTGCTGAAACAGGTTCCTTCTAGAAAGCACACACTGCCATAACCTTGATGCTCTACTTGGATTCACTGATGCCTTTACAGGGCTCTGCCAGTGGTCTAGGGATGAACACATAGGTACAGGTACCAAACTGAACAGGTTGGTTCTCTGCCAGCTGTGATTTTTACCCCTGCAGCACTGTAATCTACTATCTCAGGGAACAACCCAAGGACCAGGTTGTGATTCCCGCTTTGTTAATGTGCAATAGAAACAACATGGGTTGAAAATCCACCTTAGCTTATCCTTTTTTTAAGACATAATGATTGTCAAAATGTTTTTGAATTATAAACCATATTGTTGTTAAGTCCTTCCTGTCTGAGATCCCTACAGGGAAAAAACACCTACAGGTTTACGGACAGGATAATGTCAGTTCCCTCTTTCATAAAGAATTTTTTTTATGGACACTTTTGTCAGTGTTATCACATTACTGGCATATCCTTATGGCATGGAATGAACTAGAAATGGTCTATCTACCAGCACAATGGGATTCCACTCCCTCATATGGAAAGCGAACATGCAGATACAAAGTATACATTGTCATTGTCAGATGCTGCTACTCATAAGGTTAATTTGTATATGTCATGCATGGCATATAAAGATCGCTGGCAGGGTAATCTTCTATTTAAATATATGTGACATTTTTTATTCTGATAATGCTTATCTTTAATCAGAAACTGTATATAAGAAATCCTGTTTACAAGTAGACCTTTGGACAGACTGTGGTTTTGAAATGGAGAGTTGTTCAGAATAAATTATTGTTCTTTTGTCTTTTGTGGTTTTGAATGGTTTTTTATTTATTTGACTTCCAAATATTTGTTAGTTATGATTTTCAAAAGCATTTACACTATTACAGATTCATTTCAGGAATCAAATTTACCAGAAGAAGCTAAGATCATCTTTGTTTTTAACTTAAATTAATGGAATCAAAGGCTTCACATATTTTTGTTGGTGACACCTTCCATTAAAAAAGTCAGGAGTTTTATATTCATAAAGTATTGAAGGAAACATTTATGACTGATACTTGTGATTTTGGGAAAAGAGCTTTGAAGAGTGCTTTTCGGAGAAATTCTTATGGGGGATTCAAATATTTTGAATTAAAAATCCCCTGAACCTTTTAATACTGTCCTCAAAATACAATGCCGTTTCCCTGCAGAAGACAGCTTGCTCCTTATGCAGGAATTGGTGGTATCACATTCTACCTAAATCTTCATTCAAGGAATCTCATCTCAGCAAGACTCTTTGAACTGGTGGACTAAAACTACACTGGCTAAAGTTTTGGCCACACCTCAGGCTCATTTTGGGCTTTTTTCTTCATCTAGTAGTTCAGAGAAAAATGATAATTCTGAAATAATCATGCACAATTCCTCAAGAGAAGTTGTTTTGGTTTTCTATTTTCTGAGATCTGCCAGGCTGGCTCAGGACATGTGTGCACAGTTGCCCAGCCCCACTTCTGTGCCTTTTTTTTGCTGATTGGCACTCTAGGTCACAGCAGTTGTTTGTGTGGCTTTTTTTTTTTTTTTCTCTGTTGCTCAAGGTTTCTGTGAAGAGACCCAAGAAAGAAAAATCCATTGGATGCTTTTCTACTTTTTCAGAATTCACAAGAAACTGAACTAGAATCTTCTGCTTTCTCATCTTGCTTCTGAAGTATGAATGCAACAGACCACATGCAGGTGGAAATAGTTACATTGAATGCAAATATCACTTGCAGTATAAGTGGCTGGGTTTTCGAAAAACAGAAAAATAGATTTCCATTAGGGAGAAAACCCCAAAGAACTAAGAACTTTGGCAATTATTTTAAATTACAGTAAAAGCTGTAGGTCAAAATCAATATAAAGTTTCTTTTTTTAAGTATTGGAACTTTGGTAGCATTATAAGCTAATCATATTCATCACCAGTGTAGAGACGCATAATATTTTCAACTTTAGGACAAATTAGGCAAGATACTGCTTCTATTTTTGCAGAATAAATGCTTTAGCAAGATGTCAACAATCTAAATTTCAATGAAATATTATTTCTAAATGCAAGCAAAATAATTTTCTTCTTTCAGCGAGCTAGGTTTCCCAGAAAAAGAAAGTTCAATCATTTTTTACTATATGAGTAACAACAGTCCTTATGAAATGCAATCTTTCATGGCTTTTTTTGCAAGATTTAGGTTTGTGAAAAATACTATTAGCGAGCAAAAGATAAAAACTATTTGAAATTAATCTGATAATTCTCGATGCACATATGATCACAATTTTCCACGTAACTTTCAGAATTTATAGGAAACTGAGCCTGCCAAAGAGAATTATAGTCATTCTACGTATATAAGCAAAGTGCAAATTGATATTTTAGATAATCTGCACCCAGTTTATGGATTTCTACCAGAAGCGGGTGCTTTGAGCAAACTGGTGCTCAAGAGTCCTCAAGAGAAAACTGAAGCCTTTTATCATACCATGGGTCTTGATATTCCATGTACCCTTTCAAATATTTTAAATAAATATGTATATACATATCAGCCTATTTTCAGTTATCAAAGTCTCTGCAGTCTTTGAGCATGAGTGTTAAATAAAAAAAATGAATTAGTTTTGGAACCAGCTAAGCCCTCAAAAGGAACTCACATGTTAGATGAATGAAGTATCATGGAAAGATTTACTTATTTCAGTTGTACCAGGTGAGACCAGTAGCTGAGAATTTTTTCCAAGGATTTCTAATAATTTCCCCCTGGCTATTTTTTTTCCTTTCATTTATTTTTTTTTTTTTTGTTAATGTAGTAGCTTATGCTTGTAGGAGTTTAGTTTGCTACGGAACACAATACCACTGCACAAAGGTCAATTTTACTACTGCAATCAGAGTACTTCTTTAACAGGGAGAAGAAAAAAAAAAAAAAAGGCAGTGTATTCAATACAACAAAAATAATCATTAAGCACAAGTTACCTCTGAACTACAACTGCATTTTTTGCATCACTGCTGAATATTAAGCAGTAGATGTGGAAGAACTGTCAAAGACTCATTTCTGAATTTTGAATTACAAGAACTATACTACCATAGAAAACATATGACATAAAAATGATCAGTCACTTTGCCAGCGTGATAAGAATATTTTGAACTCTGCCCAGGAAAGTCAAACATGAGCATAGGTATGATGGGAATAATTTAGATGTGATTGGCTTGTTCTTTATAATGTATTCTACAATAAATATGCATTTTAATTTTCTTAATGAAATATAATCCTTTTTCCAATGTACTTTTAGATGAGTTTTTTTAATAGTGGAGCTTTAAATATGATGAACGGCAGCTAAAACATATTTGAAAAATGATAATAAGTAATGTTTATTTTCAAGCTATAATTATGGTTCGTGTAAAGTTAATGTTAGGTTTTCTACTTGAGACATATATCTCCACAAAGTCATGTAGATACAAAATGAATAATTAACAACATGGATAAATTCACTCTTATCACAAATAGACTAAAATGAGAATAAATGTCCCAATCAAGATGCATATGAATATTTTTTATTACACTTAGAAATGCAAACTGGAGTTGCAAGTATTTTCAGGCAGTAGTAGAACCAAATGTTGTGTGTCTCTTTAGGAGCCCACAAGGAAACAATCTAAGTCCAATTGTTAAAATCTGTGCTGTTTACCTTAAGGTAACTGATGTAGCTGAGTCCTTTTTGGAGGGAGATTTGTTTGGGTTTTGTTTTTATATTTTGGAGGAAATGGCAAAAGTGGCTGAGGTGGAAGTGTCCTGGTCATGTAAGAAACAGATAAGTGGATTTCATAATAGACAGAAGAAACTGTCTAAGCTGTCTAAGAATGTGGATGGATTTTGCTGCTCACACAGTTGGTAAGTCAACTCAAATCAAGCCTGAAAGTAGGAATGTATCTGCAAGCACCCTGTGGACAGGAAAGCAATTGTTCATAAATGCCTCCACTTTGGTGTGGTTTCATGTAGTCACTTCAAGTGAGGACTTAAAGAATGAAGTATCCTGATTTTAATTTCAACAGAACAAGGCCATTTCTGATTGTAAATGCATTTTGGTATTCTTTGGGGCACTCCTTGTAAGGAAAAAAAATGAAAGAAAGCTGAATCAAGGGTTTTCCTGACTAAAAATCTTACTTTCATCATGACACATTAGATTTAAAAATTATTAGACATCTACACAAGTGCTATCAGTAGATCTAAACCAAGAGGGTTTTTGTAACTTACTAAATACAATTTCTGGGATTTTTTTAACCTTTGTGAGAATTGAGGAAAGTGTGTATCTCAACCCTGGAAGGTCAGAGTCTTCTTAATCCCAGCCCTTCTCACCCATTGCAGAGAATGATGGACTAAGTGTCCAGAAGTAGGGGTGATCTCCCTTTTCAGCAACCATTTTGATTATCATTTGTTCTTAAGCCACAGTTCAGCATACTGTCATAAATGCAAAATAGTACTCTGCTGAGGTTTTACATAGTAATGGAATATGTTAAGTTCCCTGTGCAACCCAGAAAAGTGCTTTGGAGCAGATGAAGGTTAATGTCACACATAGCCAGGCTAGGGTTTGGCTTAATGTTCACAAAGAGCTACTGCTTTACAGCCTGCTGCTCTTGGCCAAATCATGTCCTCATGCCTCTATCTAAACTAGTTGGTAAAATTGATTAAAATGTAGAATCACACTGAAAACCAGACTTTTTTTGGGGCTGAGTCTTTCTGGGCAGGTTCTTTACCAAAATCAACTAAAATGAGCAACCCACCATTTAGGGTAAGGAGGAGGTGATGAATGATGCAAGGATGATAGATGATTCCTTATTTCCATTCTAAATTCTATTATTTTAGTAAATCTATAATGTCATCTGTATGTCAATTACAAGCAATGTCACCACTTTGAAGCTGCTTTGCTTTATCAGGTTCCTTTTTTCCTTGCCTCTGTCCCTTCAAACTTTTCACTACCAGACCTGTAGTGGTGGCATTAAGAAATTAAGGAAAAAATGGAAATCAGTAATAATAGATTCCTAGAGTATAACTTTTTGGTATTTCTATGGTGTAGACAGAGAGCCTCATATTTTCAGTAAATTAAATACATTTTTTAAAAGGCAGGGTAATATTGTTATTTCTGTTTTATTATAATGTGGCTTGCTGTAAGTTGTCTAGAAAATCCTTGACAGATGATGGAAAAAGTGTTTTGAATTTCTGTCTTGTGCTTAAACCATGCTCTCGTCTTTTCTCTGCATCATCTGAATTCCAGACTGGGAAAGGTAGAAAGGGAAAAGTGACTTGTTTTCATATCCACCTTATATTTGTGTGTTCACTGGAATTGCCAAATATTTCTATAGAGAGCTCTGTTGCTAGTATTTAACTACAGGCTTTGGAGTGGTCACACAGCTTCACAATCTATAAATGGGGAATTAACTGTCAAGAACTGTAAATATTTTCCTAAGAGGGAAAAATAAATATGGGTTTAGGTGACAGATTTTAATAAGGACATGTTTTTTATTATGAATATCTCATTATAATTACATATATTCAGTGATTTTTTTAAAGTTATCTTTCTTGTTCATCCTGACTAAACTTGTTGTCATAAATATGGGCAGTTAGTGTTCTGTGTCATCATTTATCATTTGTATAGCACTGTAACTGTTAATGGTCCTTTATAGTGTACAGAAGTATACCAAACAAGGACCATAACTCTGCTGTCAGGAGCTCATGAGTTCAGAACCAAATATTTAGACTGCCTGATGTTATGTTTAGTTAAGTTCTCTTTTATGTCACTTGTATATTGAATTATCTCACAGAATGCTCAGTAATCTAATGTTGCTGTAGCAGAGCATTTAAACCCCAGTTCTGAGCAGGTGAGTAACCCTAATGACATGCATGGAATTAAATGTTAAGAGTTTGTGCATGTTACATGTATGTGCATGATTTTACCTGGTATTGGGAAAAACCATTCAGAACTGTCCTAGAATGAAACTTGGGTAGTCAGTTCCTGAGATGATTTGATTTTGTTCTTGAATAAAGTTGGGGCACTGCAAAGATTTCTTGTGAGTGAGGGACAAATCTCATGTTGACAGAATCTTAGTCTTGTCAAAAATATCTGTGTGGGTCCTGGCTCTTCTTTTCTCATGATAAACTTCAGAGACAATGAACCTTTAAATCTGTATCCCCTCAGCAGTTTCAGTGACTCTGGACAAGAGGGTGAGACCACTTGCTTCTGTACAAGTGACATTTGGTTATTTTATTTGGAGATAAGTATTCCTGAACCTGGGAGTGTATGGGGGCTCCTTCTTCTTCTTTCTCTTCCCACCACTGCTTTTTTTTTTTTACACGTTTCCCACAAAGATGCCAAACGCTTTAATTTTATGGCTGTTTAGGAATACTTTTAGTGCAGGCAGCACGGTGGGCCAGCTGCAGATTGATCTCTCAGTGGTGGGAGCCCCAGGCAAGAGGCTGTGATCTGATGCAGACCCTTTACATAACAAGGGGCCTGGGGACCTCTGGCACAGGCAGATGACCAGACACTCAGAGATACAGCAGGAGCAGAGGATCCTGAATTTCCCTGCATTTAGACTGTTGAGGGAATAAAAGCCCAGGGTTTCCTTTGTTCAGGGTCCCTCCTCAGAGGCACCCAGGTCGAGCTGTTATTTTGTTATTGTACCATGATTAAATAATCTGAAGGATCCAAACATCTGGGACTCTGCTCTGGGAAAACTGGAGTTTAACCATTAAGGAAGCCTTGTCTGACTTTTGGGAGTGGTATATGTTGGGAGTCAAGCAGGGCACCCATCAGCTCAATAAGGTCACCTGCTGTGAAGGGGCTTTTGTCCCAGCATTCAAGACAGTGTGAGTCTGACTGCCAGGGTGGCATGGACCAACAGGAAAGTTTCCTTAACAGGACTACAGCCCTACTTTTCTGTTGTCGCAATATGTGAGAAGAAGGAAAGAAAAATGTTAAAGAAAGAAATTAAAAAGGCAGGCTACAAAACTTGGCAAGCTGATGCTTGGTCAAGCAGCCCAAATATCTTTGTTCTCCCCCCTCCCCATACTAGTCTGCTACTCTAGATATCATCTGAATTCTTAGTATTTCAATCTTTTTACCTTTGTGGTGTTGTTACATCCTGCAAATGTAGATTCTTCTACGGAGGTTATGGTTCTGTGAGGCTGAATTGGAGGATTTCAAAACTCCTTTCAATTGACATGGTTCTGGAACTGAACACCTACATTCTAAGTGCATTGAGGACAGCAGCAATATTAAGTATAATAAAAGATTGCAGGTTTTCATAGCCTTCTTTAGATCTGGCTAACCTAAGTAAATTCTATACCATATGCAAAGTTTGTTTTATTGCATGTCCTGAACAGATCCATTAAGAAAGCGCCATTAGTAACATCCCTCTATCATGGAAACAATTCCTCTTTCTTTTTCCCTTTTTATGACTTCTTATGTTGTTTTCAAATTAATACTTCTTAATATATTTTTTTCAAGATTTTGTCTGCAGTACAGGAGAAGGCCCATGAGGATGGTGAAGGGTCTGGAGGGGAAGGCTTACGAGGAGCAGCTGAGGTCACTTGGTTTATTCTTTATTGGATTGACAGATGTTTATTCTTTCTTCCCTTGAAACATAAAGTCCTTTCAACATAAAATAAGCATTGCTTATTTACTAGCTCAGATTTTAAAAATGGAGAATATTGCCAATAATAAATTTAGTTATCAAGCTACAGGGCTTTAGTTGACAAAGCAATGTTAGGTCATAGGTTGGACTCAATGATCTCAGAGGCATTTTCCAACCTAGTTGATTCTGTGATTTTGTGACAGTCTGTGTTACTGAAAATTTTTCACATTATTTAATAAAAATAGTGCAGCCCAAGCATCTCACTTCCCACATTGATATTAAATCATCAACGAAGACTTAATCTGACCCTCTCTTTTTCTGACAATAATTACTTTTAATATACTTTACCATAATATGGAAATGCTCTAAAAGGAAAAAAAAAAAGGAACCACAACCCCAAAGTAATCATTTAATAAGGTGATACCTTATTGAGCACTATGACTCACCTGTGAGGCCAAAAGCCTGAGTTCAGAATTGGTTTCTACTTGCTGTAGGAAGTGTATTGCTGAAGAAGTTCTAAATCTTAGGAACTGGGTCACACATCCTGGGATATTTTTATCTTCCAATTTTGTGACTCTACTCTTGGAAATTTCTCCTAAATTAACAAACTTCAATGTCATCTGTTTTTGCACTGGTTTGAATGAAAACCATACAGTATTTTCTCACCCTACATCACTTCTCTGCCCTGAATAGCCAAACTGCCAAAGATTTCTGCACCCTGAAATATGAAAAAATGCTTTGTGTCTTCTTCTCTGAATTTGGAGCCACCTCACCCACGTAATTTCTATATGCCTGACAGGCAGTTGGGATTTTTAAAAATCTCCTGTTGGCTTTGTCCACCATTTGTAAAATGGAGGTCATAATGCTGGTTTTTCCCCACACGTTGTCTTGTCAGCCCACTTACATAATCACTTCCAAGCAGGAAGTCCTTCTTGATGCCAAATCAAAGTGGGCTGGCTCCTGCTTGTAGCCAGCTGACGTAAACTGGGGCATGCAGGTGTTACTGTGGATAACTGTAGTCCACTTCAAAGATTACTAAGGTTTTGTCCCATATTTTTTGGCCTTGCAATTGCTGTGGCTTCAACATATGCCAGGGGTCAGTAAGTGCTGAGCTCACAGATTGAAAATGTGATTATTTGGTTTCTGTCTAAGGCTGAAAGCAAGTGAGGTCCTTCCTGCTTGTCCCTTTTTCTTTTGATATTGGGACTTTAACGTTGCTCTCAATATTGGATATGGGAAACAGTGGATATTTGTGCACAAAACCACATAAATATTTCACTTTACTTTTTTTTTTTTTTTTTTTTTTTTTTTTTTTTTTTTTTTTTTTTTGACAATTTCTCAGTATCCTACAAAATGTAAATTGACATCTTTCAGAGGAGCTGATTTGGACTCTCTCAAATCCAGATTCTGACCCATTAATTGACAGAAAATTGCACCTTATTCTGTTTGAAAAATATATATATTTGATTTAGGAATTCTGCATACAGAGAGATTGCTACTAGTAGCAGTTTTTGACTACTTAGAGTTGATTTTAGAAAACTGGTATCACTGAATTCTGGCATGGTGCACTTAGAATCCTAAAATGGGGGTGGTTGGTGGTATTTTAGGTAGAGCATTTTGTTTCTTAGGAGTAGAAGTGCAGTGCAGACACACAATGTCAGGCACTGTGGCTTTACTGATAAGCAAAGAATGCTGTTAACCTTAGACCAGTGACTACTAGTCCTACTACCAGTCCATGTGTAGTAGGAAGTCGGGCAGTGCTTACATCCAAGGGGACTTAAGCTTGAGTGTAGATTAGTCTTAAAAATGCAAGTTTCAAATACTAATAAGAAGATATCATACAATTAACAAGGTTTTAGTTCTTAGTTAGAGATGAGCAAGGTACATCAATAATGACAGCTGTGAATGTGTTTTATCTACAGTGTGTGAGCTACTGGGCAGCTCTTCATGCTATACAACTGGAAGTAAGACCCAGAGCAGCTTTTAGCATGAGATCTTAATTAATTTTATTTGAAAGATCTTATTTCCAAAAGATATAGCAAAAAATATTCACAGCCTAGTAGGATTCTCTGACAATTATTATTGTATGTACATTATTTCTTACTTAGGAGGGGATTGTTTGAGACACTGTTTTAATACCTTTGCATCTATATATTGACATGCTGAGCTTTAAACGAACAGGCAATGGAGAATATTTTTTTTTTCTTTTGATACCTCTCTGTTCTACAAAGTCATAAAACCTTAAAATAAGGCAGAGTTTAGAGTTGTCCAAAAGTGACAGTTTAACAGCTTCAGGAGGACAAAAAGCTATGGTAGCATTTAATCTTTCACCTTTTCCCTCCCTCTCCACTGTAAAGGAGCTGTAAGAATCATCTTGTCCTCTCCCCATCCCTTCTGTGACCTTCTGCTTCAGTTCCTTGGCCTATGAGCCACTGATTCAGTGTCATGCAACAAACAAGCCATTTGTATCACCTCTGATTTAGAGTCCTTGACTACCTTATTTTCATTGTTAAATAGTCTGAGGCATCTACATCTCAGATTAAACTTCTCTTTTGGACAAACCCTCTGGAACTGGGCTAGCAAAGAAACAAAGTGCAAGGCAGCCAGCTGCATCAGTGGTTAATGCAGGTCTGCAAACGTGCTTTTAGTTTTTCTGAGGAAGCTGCTTTTTGTTGGCCGAAAAAGCAGATAAATCTGATTTTTTTTATAGTTACAGCTTTCCAAGAAAAGCACAATGCTTCACCAGGAGAAAGTGAATGGTGAGGTCTTAAACAAAATTTCTGTCTCTCTTCTTAAATCTCTGTAACACATTGGGAATCAGGATTAGGTTGAAAACTTGGATCATTCCATATTTTGAAACTATAAAAATGAGTAACAGCTTTGAACATCGAGCTGCCAGATAGAATTTAATTCAGGATGTACCAGCTGTCCTATTAGGCTACTTCCTCAGTTAGACTGAGATCGACCGGGATACCAGTTTCCCTTTACACAGTGTAAAGCTAAGTCTTTCTTGCTGGTGTACAAATCATTGAAATGTAAGGGAGCAGACTAAGTGTTTAAATAGTTACATTTTTCTTAATAGTGATCTACTTCCACTATCTGAAATGCTGGAATAACTGCAAATATGATGTGAGCCAACTGGAAAAAGAATAGCAGACAATTTATAATAAATCCCAAAGACCCCGTCCTCAGACTGGATCTAGAAAGAATTAATAACTGAACCAAAATAAGAATAACTACATGAGTCTTTAATAACTACCTGAGGCTATTTGATTGGTTTTAAAATGTGAGATTTAAGAATATATGCAGATTAAACATTTAAAAGATGGTAAATGTTAAAACATTAAAAAAGCTGTTACCACTTTTTTCCCCCTGAAATGTAGGGAAATCCTCTTGAGAGGTGAGCTAAATGCAAAAAGGACAAGAAAGTTCAGAAATAGGAAAATAGTTTGTTAAACAGCAGTCTCTACAGGTACTCTTTAAGGGGAAGAAGATCCCAACAGCATCCTCCTCAAAGGGAAGAGAAAACTGATCCTGAGAAATTTATATCAGTGAGCATATGAAAATTCTCCTGGATAACTTCTTGCACTGAGGTTTGACCAGACCAATTTTTTGTTCCCATATCTGGGTATGTCTTCTGGGAGGTCTTGAAGCGTGCACATTTAGCTTGCTGTTTCATCATAGCCCTTGGACAAATCCATGGCTAGCCTCACAGTGAGAATAGCAAAGACAAGCTGATGATCAAAAACAGTTGAAGGAACCCAAACAATAAAGAAAAGATAAAAATTTCAGGAGTCTTCTGCATAGAACTAATGTAATTTTTTATAGTTTTTTAGTATCATGCTAGAGTTGGCTTTCAGTGACAAATTTTTCCTAATATCATATTCTACCAAACATATAAACATGTGTTTATTCTGTGAGAGGCATCAGAAAAACTGTTTTCTTTCACCTGACAAGAATTTGAAGTGTCATTTCCCAAATGTGTCTCAGTGCTCAGCAAGAGTAAACTGGAAGGATTGAATATTTTGCAGAAGTACAAAATTCTGCTGAAATCTGTTGCTTCATTGTCTTCCAGAGAAAGATGAGATTTGTTTTCTCGTGATGAAAAATCCTTTATTAGTTTTAAAGCTCTTAAGATAAGATGGGCATGCACCATGATTATCCTTGGCTTAGCAGAAAGTATGGATTCCCTGTTTGGTTCAGGAATCATAAATCACATGAACTTTTATTTAGTTTTAATATAATGCTATGTCTTGATCTAAAGTGTGAGTTATAGAAGAGTCGATCAAAATGGAAAGTAAGCCTCAGATTGTTTTGATGAACTAATTCCTAGACATCTATAAGTATTTTACACAGTAACATTCAGCTTGCAGAGCAGGTATTTTTGTCTCTCTACATGATGGCATGCACACTTGTAGTTCTGCTGCATAGCAGAAGGAGAAGGCTCAAAGAACAAATAGCGATGGGCCTCTGACACTTTTTTCTCTAATAATAAGTCTGCTCTGAAAGCTGAGGGTGTGGGATGAGCTCATGGCCACAGGCAGTTGATACCCAAGCTGAAGAATTGATGTCTGATGGTGATTTCAAAACCGCCCCCTTGCCATTTTCTCCTGCCATCCAGCTCACAGGTTGCTGCATGGGGGCACTGTGGTAGCTAGCAGAGAGTAATTTCAGCACTCTCTGCAACACCTTAAGCAGTCTTCTGTTCACAGCTTGGTGTAGAGTCTGTTAGTGAGAGTTTTAATGGGCTATTTATTGGGCAGCAAGGTTTTCTCATATAATCCACTGAGCAGATATGAAGTTTTTATTAAAAATGCTGCAAGGTCCTTTCAAAATAAAGCCAAGAAAATTACCAGTAAAACTGTTACCTGTGGATCTGTGAAGGAATTAATTTGATCCAGAGCTACTTACAATAATTTCCCTCCCTTTTTAAAAGATACATTGAATGGTCAGATGCATTATGTAAATGAATAAATTATCCATCCTGTATGGCTATAAAGCTATTCTAGTGGAGCCCTCAGAAAAACTGAAGCACATCAATACCTCCTGTTTTAGGCCTTCTATGTAGAAATAGCACATGATGGTTATGTATCAATGGCCCTCCAGTAGTAGTTACACAGAGATTTTCAGCAAGAGAGCTCTAATGGTTCAAGAGATTAAGTCATCTAAAAATAAATCAGCCTCTCCTAAAGTGCCCACAGTAGCACATCATAATCAAAGTTGATTACATTTGCACCCTGCATCAAATGGATGTATCAGAGTGCACCAAATCACAGAGACCTAATGCTTCACACCTGGCAGATAGCTATTTGACATTTCACACATTAATGTATGTGTTCCTGAGACATGAGATTCATAATACCAAGCTCCACTGTAGTGTATTAAAGAGCTATTTTGTGCCAGCTAAGGCACATCACCTTCGCCATTGACTTCTTTTATTCTAACAGAATCTTCTTCTGTCATACATCATAATAAACATTTTGTTCTGTCTGTAGTGTTTGCCTCCCTATAAAGACAGCAGTGCAACCTTTTATCTTTGCTCTTTCTTGTACCATACTGACCAGAATGACCTCCTTTCCAGTTGGCCCAAGTCTGTAGGTTAAGTGACAGCTTATAAACACTGTTCTTTCTGTCCAGGAATATACACACACCATGGTCAAAATTTTGCAGTTGTGTTTTCCTCTCTTCCTCTTTTTAGAAAGAGAGTCCGTGTATGAATGTGTATTACTTTTCCTGTATGCAAGTGATGAGATCTAGTCTTTTAAATTTTGTCTGTACCTGCAATTCTGCCAATAGGTCTGTTGTCTTCTATCATGTATTTCTTATGCATGTTGCAAAAAACAGATGGTAAACCGGTGTAGCCCACAATATCAGTCTTGTTTAAAACCAATTACTGTGACCAATCCTTTTCCATTATGCTTTTTTTTTTCTCATAATACTTTATGTTCTTTATTATTTTAACCTTTCTACTGATTTTTTAGTGTTTAGCTATCAATAATATGGCCATAGCCAGGTGATTAGGAGAAACATGAGAAATCTCCTAATTATGTGGGATGCAGAGCCATTATAGCTTTGAAAAAGTATTTGAAATTAGTAAAAAAAAAAAACAAACACCTAATTTAAGCTCAATCAACACTCCTTCAGTTGCCTAAAATGGACTTGCTTTTAATCTGAAGATATTTACAATATTAGGGGTTTACTGGTAGGGGTTCTCTCTACCCTGCTGTCCCTCATGTACCCTAAAATCTGGTATTTTGAGATATTTTGCAGGATGCTTTGGAGACTGTCCTTTATATCTTTTCTACTCTCCTGTGGATTATGGAATATTTTTTCTGTATTATGAATATTCATTATATCTGTTTCAAACGTGTAGGACTAGTTTGCCATGTCGATATTATTCCAAGGCTTTTGTGCTGCTAATCTATGTTCAGATTCATCGGGAACATAGTCCAAACAGGTATAAAAATCTTTGTCACATTTAGTATTGGCTAGTAAATACTGCAACAAAAATCATAGATATGTTTAACTATTACCAGAAGATCTTGTCTTGATCTTTCCAGAGATATTGCCATTGATGTAAAAGAGATTTTTTTCACAAAAAAGGGATCAGTTTGGGCCTTGGATGACAAAGTTATGTGTGCAATAGAGGAGCTCAAATTCAACTGACTCATAGGTAGTGGATGGGTAATTTGGGGATGGTGCACAGATTCCTTGCAAAGGATTAGTCTCTTCATTAGAATTCAGCACAGTGATTTCCTGGCCCATATTTGATTGACAAAACACATACAAAGACCTTCTAAAGCTTTTGTAGGAAATAATCAATGTCCTTAGGCCAAATTCTTTGTCAGTAGTCTTGAATTTTAGCAAGCAAGCAATTTATCATGTTCAGCCCACACAGGTGACAAACCAGTCTTGCAGATACTATTGTACAAAAGCATCAGGAATTTATAAAATTATGGGTTTATTTTTTCTTAACGCCTTCAAGGAAAGGGCAGCAACTACATTTCTGGTATGGGATTATTTTGGGGTTTTTTTAAGTATCAACATGCCCAGGAATTTTACATATTCATGTTTCATGAATATCATCAAATTCTTGATGTTTACCTCCAAAGTCTGGTCAGAACAACAGGACTTTACTGCACTGGTGAATAGCTAAAAGCACAGGGATGGATATGCGTGAAAACCAAAATTAAAGGTAACAAGAAGCATAAGGAGATAAATGGCCCATTTACTTCAGGCAGCACTGCTGAGCAGGTATTTTCTTTTTCCGCATTTCTACTTTTTAATTACTGATGACTATGGGACAATTTTGTTTGTTTCTGCTTCCTTGCAAGTAGGAAAAAGCTATACCACAGGTAGAAGGAGATAACTATTCATTCCTAATTCGAATTTGTAGTCTCAACACTGAGTTTTTCAAATTTACTTTATGCCTAATCTCTGAGGGGAAAAAACAAAATTGATTGATTCCCTTGAAGAATTTCCATAACCATGGAATTTACGTTGTTTAACTTTTAGTATTCAACTAGGCCATCCCTGGTTGTGCTGTCTCCGAGAGAGTGGAGTACTATTGTTCTCTGGATCTCATAGTTTAAAAAGCTGACATACTAACACAGGGCAAAAGCAGGCATGTAAGCTTTTTTTTTTTTTGCTTTTTTTTTTTTTTTTTTTTTTTTTTTTTTTTTTTTTATTGTTGTTCTAATCAAGGAATATGGAGGAAATAAATTTTATTAAATACTCCTCATGAATAGAGTAGGGTGCCTGTAGAGACCTTGGGAAGAGCAGGGTGCACAGAGATGCACAGGGTGCTTGCAGAATTGTGCTTCAGGGACAGCTATTAATACAGGTTGTATAAAAACATTCAAATTCTTCCTTATCCCACCCCCAAACTAATATTGGAATTAGTTATTAGCAGAAAAAACCTATACCTTTAAGTGACTACATTATTTTTGATTCAGATTTTATCCAAGTAACGACTAGGGAGTGATCCATGGTGAAAAGATTAACACCTATAGTAAATTCTTTGATAAAATATGGTAGATTCTCTAGTAAAAAGATATATCTTTGCTATAAAGAAACCTCATATCATAAATGACAAAAGTTCTTTCAAACACCACTTGGGGCACTGGTAAAAAAAGTAGACATAGCAGTCCATTTTTTGCTTTAGTGGGATTGGTGATATGGGTCAGAGTTGACTTGTTTATCTCGGATATCTTTTCAAACACTAATTTTTCTATGATTCTATGTTCAAAATTCTAAGTTGTGATATGCACAGATATAGATACACCATCTGTTGGCATTTTTATTTCTGTTAGTATTTGAAGGTAAAATAAGGTTATGCTTTAAATGAAACTACATATACTGGCACAGAAAATGTTTGCCAAAACCAACAGTTGTTGGGTAGGATTTGTAGGATTGATAATTAACAGAAACAAATAATTTTAGGAAATGTTCTCTCTATAGCAGTGAGATTTTCTTAAAGGAAAAAATTATTCTTGGTAGCTACCATTTGTTTCCAAATGGAAATAAAAGATAAAGTATTTAGCCACACGATCCAAATTCCAATGGAAATAATTAGTTCTTAAATGAAAAACACCTCAGAAGATTGTTTAAGGGAATGTATGAAATAATTAAAGTTTGCTTTGATTTGCTTACCTTGAGGAAAAAGCTGCTGCTATAAGTATTGATTGAAAGAATGATTACTTGGAAAGTAAACAGGTTTTTTTTTAAAAAGGAAACAATGTTAATCTCCTTAATCTACAAGGAATGAAGCAATAAACTCCTAAATAAGCAGTAAACTGCTGGAAAGTCACTCTTAATTATTCTTCTCCAAGAGTTTCTAATTCTAACTACTCTTTGTAGTTCTAGAATAATGTGCATTACTTTTTGTCCTTTACTGTGGCTATATGTAGTTTAATCTCTCAGACTGTAATACTCCTGGATTATTTAAGCAGTCCTTGATTAAAACAATTTTTAATAGTATTTTAATTCTTGAAGTATAGGTAGTTGAAATGACAGAAATCTGATTTAAAAGAAATTTTAATTGATCTGTGTGGTTTTGAAAAAGCAGATGGGATCCGTAGTCCTTTATTAGTTTATGCTAATTAAGTTTTAAATGTTGTGTGGTATTATCTGCAACATATGCAGAGCTTTCTGTGACCAATACTGTTCCTTCAACAATTATTTTGTCTAGAATCCAGTGCCTCTTAAGCTCTTTTCACTAGACGGTGATGAACGCAGAACATATTGCTCATTTTAGGGTATCTTTAAAGAATGAGAGAAACATGTTAGAGTTACGATCTGAAAGAACCATAAATGTCTTTAGAGAAGAATATACTCATCCAGACATATTACAACACCTTAGTAAGGTGATTTCAAATGGAAATTCTTCACGCCAAGAGTCCTTATGTAGTGTGTGGCAGGCTTACAATGGTTTCATGTAGATGAGAAAGCACATGACCACAAGGAAAATTATATTTAAAAACTATATAATTCAGCTTCCCTTCAAGAGTTGTTGTAATAATGTACTTTATTATTTGGAGATGTTCCACTACAGATGTTCCCAGAACCCACTGCATTTTGAGAAAACCTTTCTTAAGAAGCATATCCTGGCACAGTAATGGTGTATATGTAGGAAAGAGCAGAATGAGCTCCCCTGAAACAGTTGCATTGCTCCAAAGAGGGTGCAAGCTTCAGCAAAGGGCTTAATTTAGACTATGATACAACTGTCATGGCCCTTTCTTTCAGAAACCTTTCCTCTGAAAGGAAGCAAAATATTATCCCTACCTGAAAATGTTTAGAAACTAAAGAGTTCTTTATAGTACTTCAAGGTTAATATATTTTTATTTATATTGATATTGACTTAAATGGCTTCTTCATGTTTATAGTATGTTTCTTCTCTCAATAGCTGCTTGCAGGTTAAAATGTCATTAAATGTTTTAGACACAATTGCAGAGAGTATTGTTGACTTGTAGTTAAAAGTCATACTCTCTTGAAAAATCCAACAATTTCAGTAGAGTAACTTAATACTGGATCATTTTTCTGGATAGTGACAATATGGGAAGAGCTAAGGGAACTGTATTTGATCTTAAATGCAAATGCTTTTTTTTGGTTCTGGGGGTGGTTTTGTTGTTGGGTTTTTTCTCCTTTAATTCAAACAAGATAAAATATATTTTATCTAGTCTAATAGTTGAAATGTAAGAAATAAACTATGTAACTATTCATTTAAAAACAAACTTTTGATAGAAGTTAAGTAACAACTGAGAAGTTAAGTCTAGCTGGACTTAAATTGAAAGCTTAAAAAATTAGACATGCCACTGGAATTTTTTTAAATATTCTTTATTAGATTGTACTCAAGGATTCAGAGTTTGTTTGCCTCATAGCTGATTTGTTTCCAGAGGTGTTAGACTTGTGCTATAAGTTTTACATCAGTGTTGCTTCACGCCTGCACTGCTGATTTACTTTAACTCTGCATTGTTCTTTGAAACTTTTCAAAGAGTAAGAGTGAGTAAACAGAGCTAAAACTGACACTGCCTTCTGCCCTCTTTCCCATTACTGCTCTACTTTTGCTGCCCAGACTTCTATTCAAGGGTCTTCTAGTCTAATCAGATGTAAAGGATGCTCTTGCTCTATTACTTTTTGGTGTCTGATGTTTCTTTTATCTAAAAAGAACTGTAACTAAACATATGAAAATGTAAAAAATCTAGCCTATTAGTCTCCCATAAGAGAGATTAAAAATTGTCAGCTAAGCTTCCCTAGTAGTAAGAGCTTAAGGTAGGATTTGGTCAGTTCATAAAACTTACCTCATGCATCCAGTTTTGGTGTGAACTGACGCAAATAGCATTTAGGTGTCTGCTGATGGTATTAAAGCCATATAAACTATCCAGGAGTCTTACTGTCCTTCAGTTGTTTGGGATAGCAGTAGCCACAAGTTGACTACCAGGGAAAGCATCATGGCTGTGGACTTTCTACCTACCTTTCATAGGAGGGAAAGGGACATGACAGAGTTGTTTAGTCAGTCTTTGGTACTGGTCTGATTGATGAAGCCCCTTACATTTTGAAGTGAAATGTGTATTTGTGCGTTTGGAAACTTCTGCCTTGTTCCTTCCTCTTTTCACCCTCTCTGTTCCATCAATGCAATAAGGAGTTTGATTTTTGAATTAGCAGTCTGATTTTTTTTCTTTTTTTTTTTTAATGGAGAAACTCATTCTTCTCTGTCTTTTTTTTTTTTTTTTTTTTTGTATTGTTTCAGGCAGTTTGCAGACTAGAGCTCATTCTTTGCATTTCCTGTGGTTACAGTGGGTTTTGAAGATTTTATTTCTTTAAAATAGAAATATCTAAAAGACCAAGACACAATTTTAGGGTCTAGAATCCAGGTGTACCTGGACCATGCCTCAGGCCAACTCTTTTTTTTCCTAAGATAAACTGTTGCATCTTCAAATGAGGTTTTTATGATGCCACTGCAAATAGATGTGAATGGAGAGCAACTAATCAACATCATAATCTGATCACACTTGTATCATCCATTCCATACAACAAAAGGCTTTCTTTCCAGTTAAAATTACTTTCCTTATCAGCTAATTTGGCTGTGGCAGTGTTCCACTGTTTTAAGATGCTATAACTAACATTAGTCTTAATTTCTGATCATGACAGCTAATGGCTGGCAGGGATAATGGTGAGTTGTGCATATTTCTTAATGGAAATGCAATTAATACTCAAGGGCAAGGTTTCTTTAAAACATTAAAGAAAATAATGAGTGACAGCAGTGTAGCACACATTTCGTGTTTTCTCTTTCCAAAGAAGGATGGAATTTCTTTTTATGGCACTTATTTGGAACAGAAAAGCTCTTCAATGAATCTTGAAAGAGAATATACAAATTGCATTCAAGACATATCCAACTAGATAAGAAATGTAGCCCAACATGAATTAACTGCAAATGGTAGAAGGCTCACTGATAGCACCTCGAGTTATTATATTATTATATTTTATTAAATAATTATATAATGATTAAATATATCATTATACAATATGTTGTATTATACAATGTTATATTGTAAAATAGTATATATGGTAATAAATGATATATTATTATATAATGTATTATATTTATAAATATAGTATATTTAATGTAATTAATAAAAATACAGTTTTATAGTTTTGGAAGTTCTTGTTACAATGGGACATGGAAAGGCTGGGTTTTGAGAATGGCTTCTGTAGTCATCAGTACACAAATACACACATTACTGAGGTGTAAGACAGTACATAAAATAAATATTGTTGCATGAAGCACTGTATGACAACCAAGAAATTAAAAGTGCATAAACATATAGTTAACTACATTCAAGAATAAATGATAGAAATGTTTTAACTTAGGAGGCTTACTTACTATTTTTTTACAAGCTGTATTACTAAAGGTTTTATTTCTTTTAAAATGGATACATATGTTGGAAGAACACATTGAGAGTTTCAGATATTGAAGAAGACAATGTGTAAGTAAAAGGCGGAGAAAAATGTAAGGTAGTGCTGAAATTAGATAAAAAGGAAATAAAAGGTTCTGTGATCAGAATAAAAGGTACATGCCACAGTAAAGCTTTACTTCTCTTTGACATTGATCTTTAACTACTAAACTGCAGAGGGTGTTAATGTTCATACAGCAATTTCCCCATTCACTAGCCTATTTGAAATATTTTTCTCCCTGCCCATGCTTCAAGGTCTTGGGGGGGGGTTTCTTTGTGTTTGTCTTCTCTTTTCCGGGGGTACACTCCCACTCCAGAACTTGCACTTGCTCTTGCTCTTGTTTGCTTTATCATCTTTTCACACTGTAGCTCTTTCAGATCACCTTATACATAAAAATGAACAAAAGTATTTTCAGTACTGAGACTTGTGTTACTCTATCATTTGCTTTCCTCCTCTGGAGCAAGTTGTTCAGCTATTCACTCTTTCTAATGTTTTCCTTGCACATGTTTCCTGTTTGATGATTTTCTCTATCGCTTGTGCTTTAGACTAACTCTTTTCAATATAAATGGGGATTAAATGGCTACATTTTTCAATGTGTTTTGGAGTTCTGTAATATATATGATTTACTTTCTGTGGCTGAAAATCAGGTTAATAGGAAGGACAAGGATGGTTTGTCCCATCCTTTATTTGTCTGTATATATTTCAGAGCCATAAGGTCTAAGAAAATACCTGATTATATTTTTCAGGTTATCCAGAACAGTAAAAACATCCCAACAGTTGTTACCTTTTAGAATTACTATCACAGCCCTAATAATTGACAATGAGGGCTATGTGTGACTGATGTACAACTAAGCATAGCAAAGTATGTTTAGTACCACTTGCTTCTGAGGACCATTATTTTTATTATAATTATTTGAAGTAGCAATTATAATCTCAATTATTCCAGGTAAACTGGTTTTAGAGTGTCCCTGCTAGAGGGTAGATGTTTATTCAGCTTGGCATTGTATCCTCTGTCAATGAGGAAACATTCAAGCAATATTCTTTTCCTCTTGTAGAGTAGACACACATATATGCATGCAAATAAATGCAAAAGAAAACAACCAGAGACTCTCAGCATTCCATTTTTTTTTTTTCAAAATGGTGTATTTTCCTCACACTTCCACTCATTCTCTGTTTAGATTCTGTATCAGCACATTGTTGATCTTAAAGCATTTTATAGGCATTCCACATGTGTAGGTATCATAAATGCCACTTATCCATGTGGAACAGATTGACACTGCAAAATTCATTTAAAATACATCTCAGATAATCTAGTCTTTGCTGTTGAAATGAGCAACATGTATGCTCCTGGGTGCTGTGCAGGCCTTGCCCCCAGGCATCCATATCTGGGAGTTTTTTATGGGTAGAAAAAAAGAGGGTTTAATTTCCCATACTATCATCCTGGCTGTGTGAAGCTGGGAGCCTGATGTATTGGCCAAAGTAAAAACTCGTCAGACAGACCTGCACATGGAGAGGTCTGACAAGAACTTAGATCTAGGACCCAAGTCCTTTCCCACTGCTCTATAATGAGAGATTTGGAAATAAATAGCCTTTGTAATAATTTCAGAACATAGAAAGGATCCTCAGAATTTTTGTGAAAAAAGTGAAATTTCTCACCACCTCGGTTTTTCACCCCAAATGACTTAGCACTAGGTTTAAGCCGAATGCCAAATAGTTTTTTGGTGCCACACTTATTCTTTTGAGTCACAAGCAATTTTAAGCCTTTATGTTCTTGTTGAAAAATAAGTAAGTAGAATATCTAATAAAGTTGCTACTCAGATATTTATGCTCTAGGAAGTTGAATGTTGTTCAACTGCATTAATTTTTGTGCTGCAGATGTAGTGTCAATTCAACGGGTAGAAGCCAAACCCAAACAAAACAGAACAAAGCAAATATCTTTGACATTTTCCCAGTCTGTGGCTATGCATTCTGTAAATTCGCATATTCATTCACATGGATGTAGTAGTGGGGAACGGTGTTCCTCGTCCCCTAATTTTTTTTCATAATGTTTTATTTGCTCAGAATGTGGATGGAATAAGGTCAAGAGCTCAGTCTGGTCTTCAGACAATCCTGTTGGTGGAATTGCAGTGATTTAAGTTAAACATTTCTTAGTTATGCATATGTTGTGAACAGACCAGCATCTCTTTCCAAGAAGTTGAGAGAAAAATTTAGCATCCTGTGTAAGAATTTCTGCAATAATATTGCAGAATTTTAGGGAAAGAGGTGTTTTGGGGAAAAAAAGGAGAGAGAAAGAAATTAGTTTTATAAAACTTACCATGTACAGTAAACTGTAACAACCTTTTGAATTTTCAATGTATTTTAAAAAGTGGTTTTAATTCTGATTTTCCCTTAACAAGAAGTGAAGAGATGGCAGTACAACATACCTGGCTACTAATTTGGTGTTGTGAAATATTTATGTTCCTTAAGAATCTTACCCTAGAAATTGTTCCCATTCCTACAGTACTGATTCAAAGGGTACAGTAAGAGAGATCTAAGTCCTGTTGTGCTCACCATATGTGTTTACAAAAGTTTCTAAGAATGGTGGCACTGAAAAATAAAAATTTACAAATTGCCTCTGCTCTATGGTGGATAAGTACGTTTGGTGTCTTTTTTTACTTTGACTCTAAGAGAAATTAAAAGAGAAATGGAAGAGGGGAAGAAAGCAGTAGCATATTTCCAGTATAAATTATTTCTGTAGTAATAGTAGAAAAGAATTACAATTATACTAGGAAGTTAATGGTATAAACTTTTTCATTTAAGTAATTAAACTATTTTTATTCTACACTTACATAGTCAGGATTTGACTTCTGTGGCATCATTGAGTAGAGTATGTTATTTCTTTTGAGGACTCTTTGTTCTGTCTGTAGTTTCCCAGATATGTATTATTCCTCTTGACCCACAGGTTCTCCTTAATCCTGTTCTTCAGAATGACTCTGATAGGTCACTCACACTCTATTTCACAAGGAGAGTAAAAGCCTGAAGTAAAAGCCAGATACTTGTCATATCTCAAAACTGAGAGCTCAGTTTTACACTTGGACCTTAGTGAGTCCTTGATCTTGCCATCTTCCTAGAATTCTTAGAGAAGTTTTGTCTGTATGTCTTTCATTGTTGGGTAAAATAAACTCTTGTGGCAAGCTTTTTCATAGTTTAAAATTCATTGGAGCATGTAGGTGAAGTTGGATGAAACTTTGTGTTTCAGAGGAATAGGCCAGTGCCTGTCACAGAAGCTGCCCAGGGGCAAACTTTGTGGAGCTGCAGTGCCAGTTCTTATCCGTGGCACCAGTGGCTATGGTTCAGATGTGGAACTGCTGTTCTGAAAACCAGAAAGGGGTATGAAATTGTCTTACTGTAATTTTCAGAGCAACATGCACAAAGCTGAGATGTATTGAAGATTGAGGCACTCTGTTCTGCTAAGACAGATACTCCACAGAGTATTACAGTAGTAAAGAGTAGTCATTTATTAGTAGTTTTGAAGAAATAATTTGCAATAACCCCCCATTTCTTGAGGAAACCATGCATAGTATCTTTTTTTTGGTCAAGACACAGTTTAAATAAGTAATATTTTAACATAGCTTATGAATGTTAGCACTTGCAGTCAAGAGTTGTATTTTTAAATAATCAATTTTTTTCCCTAATTCACAGAAAATATGTAGAGATGCTCCTAAATGTTGTCAGAATGCTTTTAGAACATGCAATTCATCATGTGCATGAAAATGAAAATTTGTTTTATGAAAGAGTGTAGACAAAAATAAAAGGCATGCATTAACTTGTCTTCTGATATATTGGCTATATTATTATACTATGCATCTTTAGTACTTGACCTTACATGTCACTAATATAATACACATTTTATGATACAGTTACACTGAATGCTCTTTGTGAATATTGCACTACATCTCAAGGTTAGGATAAAGATAAGATGCATTAAAACAGTATCTCTGACACTATTAATAAGGAAAATCAATCATTCTGCCACTTGCTGTTCTCTTGCTTGCAATTTCAAGATCAGCAGCTTCCAATAATTATTTTTCCAGCTCTACTGGTACGGTTACTGCACAGAAACTACTCTGGGCTTGTTTCCCATGAAAGGCTTTGACAACATTAGTGACGAAATGCTAATGGTCTTTTTTATCTGAACATATTGCGGTGCTGAATACATGAAAGGATTGTGATTGGGGCTTTTTGTTTTGTGGTGTATATACATATGCTCTGTTTCTATTTACATTACTAGGCTCAGCTGCTCTGACTTCATTGATGATGCAGTTTCTTTGAAGTGAGTGCTGCTAGGTGTATTTGTCTGAGATGTACACTAAGTGTTGGTGGGTTTTAATTGCAGCAGAGAAGGGCAAGGCAATAGAAGTAACCATCCAAATGATGGAAGAAAAATAATGTAAGAATATATAAGAAATTGCAACAATTGAATGAGAAGTAGTATAAATTTCAGAAAGAGGATACTATGAACTAAAGCTAGCTGCTATTTAAACAGCATAGCAATAGCTGTTGATGAAGAAACAGTATTTCCCAGGAGGAAAATTTGGCTGCTGTTCATTGAAAACAATTGGAAAAATTCTGGAAAGCATATTTTGTCACTTTGCTGAAGTTAGACTCAGAAAGACACTTGAAAAATTAATTTGAAATGTTAATTCTGGACTTATTCTCCTTCTGTAGGAGAATGGTGGCATGCAATGTTAGGTTGTCCTTGTATAAGAGAGATCAGAAGCATAGTAGTCATCAAATGTGGCAAAAATTTTCATACCAGATAGGATAAATCTAGAGATATTATATGGTCCTGGACATGCTGGAGTTTCTAGACACTACAATTTAAGTAACGCATTAGAGGCATCCTGTAAGTACACAGCAGAAAGTCCAGTGGGAATGAATGACCTCAAACTGATCTGATGTAGCCACATAATTCAGGCATATCTTCACTGATCTGAAGACATGTGGCAGTGCAAAGTCAAAGTTACTTCCAAAGCTATCATTTGCAGCTGGCCTTTCTGAGAAATGTTTTGTGCAAGGACAACATGCTGTTACAAATCTAATTCTAGAGGTATTGCTGGAATGAATAAACTGGAATTCCAACTGTTCACCAATAATAATACAAAAAGAGCTGCCAGGAAAATATAGTATGGGCAAAACAGAAAAAAATGTTCTCTGGAAATATCTCAGAATTTTCCAGCAGTAATAAGAAACCTGAGGCAAAGCGTAGGGTGACTCTGAGGATGTTGGTGTGTCAAGCTTTACCATGTGTCATACAGTAAAGCTACAACAATATGTTTATAAATATATATTAGCAAGTATGGGTGCATGTACATTGCATACATTTATTAAATCATTTAGTTCTGTAGACTGCAAGCCACTTCTTGCATCACCACTTTTCTATCGGATGGAGATCATCCATCATGCAACAATCTTGTTTTTGAACATTTACCTCTGTGGTTCTACCTGCTGATTTGTGACATCACTGCTTTGGTCATTATTCTGCTGCATCAGTTATTTTGGGGTGAATCTTTATTTTGTTTTACAGGTGGTGAAATGTATTTAGAAAGCTTGTTAGCAAAGACCTTCATAACTGAGCCAAAGTCATCGCTTCATTCAGGTTTTTTTGTTGATTCCAGCCCTAAAAGCTCCATGTGCCTTTATTTTTGATTGCTTAACTCTGAATTCCAGCTTCAGGCATCCACACTAGGTGTTGATGACAGCAGAGGGCTTTTTGTGTTTTTTTTTTTCCCTAACAAGTTGAACTCCAGCCATTGCACTGCAAGTGCTAATTGGCTGGTTGTCCTTATTGCCTTGTGCAATAAACTTTAAGCAAACTCTAAGTTCACACAAAATGTAGTCCAAACCTGAAATTGTCAAAATGTGTTCAAATGTCTTGTTTCAATGTTTTTGCTGAAATATTCTAAAGAGGCTGAAATATTGTTATAGGCATTTGTTTTATAAATATTTATCTAAAAGAACAACTATATTGCAACTTTTTATTGCCATGAAGATTAACAAACAACTCAGATTCCTTGCCACATATGAAATGTTAAAAAAGGATGAAGATATTCTGTATTCTGTCTTTCTGTATTGCAATGGTTACTTTTACTTTAGCACTACATATAAAAAGCCAAATTAAGCAGAAAAATTGGTAGATTTTCTTTTGGTGGGTTTTTTAAGGATTAAACAGAAAGTAGAACTTTCTCAGTTTTGGATTGGCATGTAATAAATTGCAGGATGAAGAAAATTTCAGTGAAGCCTTATTACTCTTGTCTGTTGAGATTTTTGTTTCAGGTCCTCCTGTGAGAACAGGCTCACCTAGAAACATTTGTACTCATTTATAATTTCTGTTAAACAACTTGATACTTTCAAAAGTATTTCATATGCTGAATATATTGTTCATTAAAGAAAAAGATCATTGTCTTTGCTTTTTCAATACATTAAAGTAGAAGCCCATTAAGGGGACACTGAAGGAATAGTCTACATTATTCTACTCTATTTTGTGGATAAAGTACAATATTCCTGAGTGCAGACAGGAAAGTCCATTCTGCAAGTATGAAATGTATCTAGAGAGAGGAAATTACTCTGAAAATATTTGGGAGTAACTGCATTTGTTCACTGAAATCACATTGTACGCAATGTAAGAAAATCTGTAATAGAAACAAAGAACAACAAAATATGTCAGAAAGAAGGGAATCTGCTGGACTTGTATTGTACAAGTGAGCCAATATTTCATCACCCACAAAGTTGTAAATTAAGCACCTCTTCACCTAGCTAGTAGCTTTCCTCTTTTTGATATCCCAGCACATTTTATACTTGCAAGTGCTGAGATGGTTGCAATGTTTTTTCATGCTGATGACAGCAAATACTCAATTCTGCCATTTTCCTGCATGTTTTACCTTTACAATCCAGTAAAAGATTTAACTGGACAAAGATTTCTCCCAGCTTTACTGGACTACTCACTAAGTAGTTATGAAAATATTTTGTTCTGCTGTACTGGCTCAAAACCTTTGTGCTGAACAAGTTTAAATTGAATTGCATGAAGGCTTTTTCATAAAGTAATATTGCTGTTAATCAAAAGAGTGAGAAACTGAGTTTTGGATTTTTTTTTTGATTTTTTTTTTTAGCTCAGTGATGTTAATACAAGCCTATGCTGACATACAGTATTTTTACTTTAGAAGAGTTGCTTACATGCACTTAAAAGTATCGTTTTAAAAATATCGCCTTTGAAAATTTTATGTTTCTCCACTCTGTCATAAACTCTGAAAACAGAGAAACTTTCTTTAAAAGTATTAAAAATTACTCCTTACAGAACTTATATATCCCCATTAATGTTTCAGACCTTATGCCTTGTACATTGATTTGACTACTTTGCTTTCTGTAACTAAATTAAAGAAGATAGAAGCCATATTCTTAAAAATCAACAATAATTAAAAAAAACCCCAAAGGTTTTAAGGGAAGGTATTTCCAAGGAACGGGTTCATATAACACACCACAACCTTACTTACAGATGCAGCATGACCCCAGACATCTATTGAACATCAAATTAACTTCAGTAAGTTTATTAAGCTATGTGGCAGCGGCACACAGCAACCTTCATGAAAGCTTAATCTTGATCGCTGCCAGTGAAGTCAAGAACAGGGGAACAGTGTTGCCTTCAAGGATGCTAGGTCAGGCTTTTAAAGCAGAAGTGATCTTGCCAGATGTACAAATCAGGAAGCTTTCAAGTGTAGTAATGTCTTTGTTTTATGGCACTTTTATCTTCAAACTCACAGACTGCACTGAAGCATGATGTGTCAGTGACTGCTGAGTTAGGGCGAGAAAATAGACAACAACTTCAGATACATAAAAATCATTCTGATTAGGAAGATTTCTGCTAAAATTATTTATAGCAAGATGGACCTGGCTAGGGTGTAAGGGCATGTGAGACTACAGTGGCATGGAAGGAAGGAGAGCTGAAGAACTTGAAAGCAGGTGGGCCCCCAGTATTGCAACCTTTCTCATGGGGAAATTGGCCTTCCTGCCACCCCAAAGCAAACCCAGATGCTTCAGGCTCCTTAGTGTCCTATAGATATAAATGCTCACCACACTAATGGTAGATTATGTACAGACTTCCATGCCCCACAGTTTCTCTGAAAAGCACTACTGAGAAAAAAGAGTAGTGAGAGGGTTGCTGGTATTAGTGGGATGCTGGGAATATAAAGAACACAAAAAAATCCAGCCTAAGTTGGAGAAAGGTAAAACAGCCTTTGAGGGCTTTTATTCTCCCTCAAATTTCAAATTTACCAGAGATGAATCACGAACTAAGAAGATAGATGAACTGCTGCTCTTGTCTTGCTTGTTGGTATCTAAAAAGTTTGTGACATATTTTTGAGGGAAGGCTTTGAGATACACAGTGACTGCTGTTATCAATGTTGAACTGTGTATCCTAAGAGTCAGAAGTGTTTTCATTTCTGTTTGTATCCCTGTGGCTGCCGTCAACATGTAAAATGCATCACTACCCTCAGGCTAAAGTCAGATATATGTCAACTCCAATGGGAGCTGCAAGCTTGTGGAATTACATTATGTTTGAGAAGAGAATAAGAAAATTGATATTCTTAATGGACACTAGCTATTTCCTGAAAGAGACAAACACTGTTTCACATATGCCACATGTTTTCAAAGGACCTTCTTGAATTTAACACCTAACTTTAAAAAGATTTTCTTTGATTGCATATTAGAACCAACAAGATATTATAGATGAGAATTTTTAAAATGGTGAATGATTTGAAATTATTAATTCTTTGGTTTTTGAGACATTCAAAGAAGCAAATTTTCAGAAATCACTTAGTATACCATGAAAGACAAGTTGTGTCACCTCAAGAACTGCAACCTGGGGAAGCAAAATCATCAGGCACCACTGAAAATCTTGAAAACTACCAGAAACATTAGTACAGCTTGAGAATAGCAACTTAGCACCAAGGTTTTGCAATCACTCACAGTCATGTAACAACAGAACGATATTAGAAAAAGCAAATTGTCAATTAAATGTAACACCCAAAACAGAAGATATCTTTGCTGTACGTGACTTGATTTTTGAAAAATTCAACTACATAAAAACTGAAATGGATTATAAATTCCCTAAGGAAAAATTAATATAGTAGAAGCTCTTCCACAACTTACATTCAGACTGATAAAATATGGCTTTTATTCTGTTTCTTTTTATTATCCAGTGTAACATTTTAAAATAACCCTCTTAAAATAATTTTATTTTACAGTGTCTGTGAATATCTTATTTCCCTCACATGGCCCCCACAGCCAGGTTTGGCACTTAGAAACACACATAGCGTCTCCTGTGTCTGTGTGTTTCAGGATAACAGAAAATCTGCTCTGTTTGATAATGTCAGTGAGCCATATAACAGTTCAGCAGACACTGTATCAAATAATGTATGACATTGCTATATAAATGGAAGTATGGAGAAGTTGCAGGGAAAAATAAGACAAAATGCCTTTCTCTACAATTTAAACAGGGAGGAAACAATCATAAGGAGAGTTAAGAAGTGACAGATTAAGACTTTCATTATGAATTGTATTCTACTTGTGTTTCAGAGCAGGATGCATCTTGATGAGCTGTGCAAATTCAGAAGTGGGTTCAGCAGACTGAGAAGTGTGGCCATATTACCACAGGGGACTTCACAAATTATGAGATTATAGTCTACTGCTACAGCCTCTTGTTTCTTGCGTTCATGTGTTTTAATACACAGTAGAGTTGTATTCTAAAAAGCATTGTTGGATATATTTGCAGAACACATTTTCCATACAAGTGGTGGTACTATTGCAAATAATATTCGGAATACTTTGTACAAATGGTTGAAGTAAAAGTTCATATAAATGGATTTAAAATCTATTAAGGCAATTTTAAAATCCTATCCACTGCCTCTTTTTCTGGCAATCTGCTGTATTTACAGTTAAGCCTAGAGATGAAGCATAGGTAAAATTCTTGGTTGTAGCTACTTTTAAAAATTATTTTGGAAAGAATGAAAAGAAAAAATGGTAAAGGCAGAGGAGGAGGGTGGGAAGAAAGAAAAAGTGTAATTCAAATAAGTCCATTTAAATTTAGGCATACATGAAAAGCATTTTTTTTTCTGATTATGCAGAACATTTTGAGAATGTGAAACAAATATAAGATAGTATGAAAAATGAATGAGAAAATGGTAAGGTACTCATGAGACTGCACGTACCTGAAAACATTACCTGTGAAGAGGCTGAGCTTTCCCCCTTTTCTTTTTAGTTTCATGCCACTTCTGGGACTAGTGCTCTTCTTCAAGTAAATGCTATTGAATTCTACTGGTACTATGGCATTTTTAATTGTAGCTGGCAGAAAATAATTGGTTATCCTGCCGCTGCTTCTAGTACAATCAGAGCTCCCATGCTGCTGTCTCTTGTCACCTGAGAGAAGATATAGTAAGAAAAGCACAGATATTGTGGTGATGGTGCTCCTCAGGTCATGTTCACAAAACACATGGGTTTCTCATAAATGCAAAGTATTTTGCACAGACATGTACATGTTCTTTAGAAAAGTTCCCCTGAAGTCAGTACAGCTACGTGTGCATTTGCAGCTCAACTGTTTGTATGATCATATCCCACCCCTATTGAAAATCTGATCCTCTAATAGTATTAACAATGGTATTTATGACAGAAGGGTAATTGGATAATTTTTACCCAAACTCTCAGAAATGCAATGAAAACTGATTCCACTATGGATTTCTGGAGTTAGAGCTCAGATGGTTAAAAAAAAAAAAAATCAACCTAATTACAATAGCTGTAACTTAATAGTGTCATAGATTTACTATATGCTTCTGATGTAAGCTATGTTTAGAACTAAAATTTTAGTCGTGTATTTGTCTACATTTAGGGGATACTTTAGGAGAACCCACATTTTTTTCCCCAATGTGAACTACTAAAGTAGAGATAAAAGAAAAATTCAGCCCTGTGGTAATTCTAAATATTGGAATTTCATTGAAGATATCCTATTTACCTCAAAAACTACAGACATGAATTATTGAATAAATTATTCTATCAAATAATATGTCTTTTCACAGATAAACTTTGACAAACTGCTTATCCAAGTTGTGCCTGGTTTTTTTGAATATGCCAAATATAATAAATGTTGACAGGTGCAACTTTGTAGCATCACCTGTTCTGGAAACATATTTTGCCAGGCTTTACAGTAATTAAAATTTTCCATATAGAGCTGCAGATTCATTGAAATGTCCAGACCACTTTGTCTGTTTGCTTTTCAAATTTTCCAGTCCTTTTTCACAGAGATTAGAGAACAGTTTTTCTATTCTTATGCAAATCTAGTCTGCAATGGAGAAGGTTGAAATATTGCTCCTTCCAGATCTAGGAGCAATGGAAATGTTTAGCACAAGCCAATAGCAAGAAAACTCCTCTCAAATCCAAAATAAAAACTCACTCTAAAATAACAGATAAATTAAGTGCAAAAATCAAACTGAGATTTGCTCTTAGGTTGGTTATTGGTGTTTTTTAATATTTCTGTATGGAATGAGTCCTTCCCCATAATGCCTGGTATTCTTGTATAGACTGATGTTTGTGTTATTTTCTTCACTCCTAATTAGTTGATGGTTTTGTATTATTCCTGATGTTCCTCATTCACCAGTGAAAATACAGAAGAACTGACTGTTAAAGAGGATTTTTATGCAACCTGAAATTCCATCTGTGAAATTTGCGTTAACTAATTCTGTGATAAACCAGACAATTTATTAGGAACACTCTTGGGTTTTTAGTATTGGTGGTAGTAAAATCCTGTAACTCCTAATGCTATTTTTTAACTTCTTGGGTTTAAAATCTATTTGCCTTTTCTTAGTTTTAGTGGTCATTCACAGTTGATTATTCTGTTCCTTTTCAAAGTGTTGGCAGAATTTTGTAGGAAAAGAAGATAAAGTAGTGGCAAGTTAAAGGGATTCCACTGCTGCGATTTGTTGATTACCTGGTTAACCATTTTCTCTTTGAGATGCCCTTGTATTCTGCTGCCACTGGTAGTCTTTGAGACCAGTGCCATGAGCAATAAGTTATCTTGTTCTGGTTTTATCCTTCATAGATGAAATCAGTTTTGGAAAATAACTGGTTTTGTCACTAAAGATAAAGTAACACTTTTCTACTCATCCTTCATTTTCTCATAGTGTTGGACCATAGATCTGGGTTAAGCTTTAGAGACTGAAGGTCTTCATTTATTTTTTATAAGTTTTGCTATGAAAATTATATGTCAAATATTATGTTCTAAATAGATTATGTCTACACTGTAGCTGTGAGAGGATGGAGGGACATTTGCCATGCAGTGCCACTGGCTAGCAAGTGTGAATTATTTCTCTTTGTGCATTATTTCCTACAAAAAGGAAACAAAAATTCAGTAGACTGCTATTCTTATAAATGTATAATATAGGAAGCAGAAAATAGCTTCACTAGAAGTGGAAATGTGGTCAATGTATTAAACAAGACAATTTGAGCACTTCTAGATGGAAGTAGAACTTCTCAAGGAGAAAAAAACTTTGTTGCTCTTCGTGGTTGTAAATATTACTCAGCACAGAAATCCCAAGCTCAAGATCTAACCTGTTGCTAAATAAAGTGTTGTGGTTGTAAAGAGCATTAAGTATGTTTCAGTCTTAGACTGCAAGAGAGATATCCATAATTTAAGATAGCCTGGGGGTACTAATGATGATAAAAACACAAAACGTCTGTTAAACATTAAAAAGAAATTTTTCCTTCATTACAATCAGTAATCAGATTGCACATGTGAGTGCAGTGGGACAAAATGGCTGTAAGTGAATGCTCAGCACATTCCCAAGTATCCTCCAAAACCTACCACAGTCTGCTGCAGTCTATCTAGCCTATCTAGATTTACATCAAAGCCTCTGATAAGTCCAAAAATGCAATAGGCTTGTTACAGCTCAAAGGACTGTTATAGCCTGTGAAGAGACCTGCCGTAGCCTTTTGATTTATCTTAGTGGTGGGAGTGGTAAGTGGTGCATATGTGTAGAATTCACTACTCAAAAAGAAATCAGAGCAGAGGAGGAAAAGAAATAAGTATAATGTATGTCTGTACATTTTCCTGACTTTTTATTTATTATCTTGGAACAACTCAAGGACTATTGTCTTATACTAAAGTTACAACGGTATAAAAACTTGATTAGTACCAAATTCTGGCATAGATCCATTAAAGCATTTTAAAACATTAATCAAAAATTACAATTGATCTCTCTTTAATTTTCTGTTTTAGTGTTGAGAAGGTTATGTAAGTCTCCTTTGTCCCTCCCTGGTTCTCAATTTCTTTGTTTTTCCATAATTAATAGAAAAGCTTGTGCATAACAGCCAACATTGACATAACTGTTCTACTGCAGAATGCACTTTTGGCTGCATTTATTTGAACTTTGGAATATTACCCATGTAATTCCCAATTCTGTTATTTTTAACTATTTTTTAAAAAATAACTTTCCATTTTTATATTTAGCTCTTATTCAGATTGTATTCTTCACATTATTTCCTCTTTTGAGGAAATTTTGCAGGACAATTTTGTAGGAAAAGCAGCTGAAGTAATTGAATGTAAAGGTATCTTCTGGTGTTTATGGGATCTCTAAAGTCACCAGTATAACAGATTTGTATGCCTACAGTTGTGTGTATATGGGAAGTTTTCCAAGAAATCCTTTCAAGTCATCTGTGTGTAATTCCAAATAAAAGTTAAGAAGTTCTTCCAGTACCTACAAATTACAAGGAAAAAAGCAGAGAATGTTAACTGATTAAGCAAAATTATTTTAGATATGTAAATTGTAAGAACTTCTGGGTTATGTGTGTTTGAAAGAAGTGCAAACAGAATGAAATGCTATACTTGAGCTATATCAGGTACAATGTGGAACCATATGTTGGTAAGTACTTATAAAAACTTTAGCTTTCACCAGGACATATGTAGACACTTTAAAAATAATTATTGAACTAAGGTGCATGAATGATGCATATATATTCCCATTTATTTATTTAAATGCGTGCAAGAAAGAAAAGGCAAACAAACCAACAACTAAATTAAGAGATCCAGTCATATGGTGACTTGAAAAGGTGTTCTAATCATGGCACCTACATATAAAGTAATGGAAGACATTTAGAATCCTATTCTTCACATGGTCAGATGGCAGAGTACATAAATAGGCAGAAGAGTTACACTGTCTGTCTCCAAATCACAAATAGAAAAGATCCATCTGATAAAATATTTCCGTCAATTAGAATACAGGAGAGGAAAGAGGAATTGTCCTGATTCTTCAGGATGATAAGCAGCGCTCTTCTCTGCATCTGCTGACCCCCACTGACTTTACATGGCTTTGTTGCATCGTTTTTTTTTTCCTTCATGTGCTCACCAAAATTTTTCTTCTACTTACAGGAATATTGAGAGAAAAAAATTATATCAATAAGAACTAAGAAATAAAAGCAAAGGAAATGGATGATTGGAATTTTCTTTAAATTTTATTATTGTTGGTGTTGACAGTGTTCCTTGAGGGAATAGATGAATATCTGCTTTTCCTATTAAATATACAATTTGAAATTTCCTTCAGCTCTTCCTCCTCATTGAGACTTGCTCCAAGAAGGTGTGTTTTAAAACAACAGCAATAAAAATAAAACCAAAATATATAAGGAATACAGAAGATTAGAGCTTCATAAGTTTAAGCACGGAATTTAAATGTTTCTTCAGTATTTTGATACAAGAATATTTGCTGTTGATGGAAATTTTAATTCAGCTAGATTTCCAGTGGGCTGTTTATTTTCCTTCTTCAGACTGCAATGAGTCATTGTAAGGGTGCATTGTTGACCAAGTTTAAAACAAAATAGAAATTTGCAAAAGCCCTTGGTCGAAATCTGAACAGTGTCTTCTCTGTGTTTGGAGAAATCATATATTTTGCTTTTCAAAGTTTAATCACAGCTTTTGCAAACAATCAGTGTGTAACTTACTGAGGTTTTTGTGGTTTTTTTGGTGGTGCTTTCTTTTCTTGCACCAAAAATGTTTCAAAACTCTGCTGTATTTAATGAGCAACAAACTGCACAGCTTGGTGATTAGGGCCTAAGCTGAGAAAGATATGATTTTAGGAATAAATAGCATGAGATGACCAGGTCTGCCTGATCCCAAGTGAAATACAGACTTGATCTTGTGCTCCTGTAGCCCTGAGAACTATCCTAAACATCTGCTTATACTGGAAAGGAGAAAGCTCAACTTTCAATTTGAAAAACATTTTTAAAAATAATACTGCTAAATGGGATTGGGGAAATTTTCTGCTGAAACCTCTTCATTTAAAAAAATAAGGAGAATATTTGTGAGATTTGTTGTAGAAAAGAGTTGCCTGACTTCAGGCATTTATACTGAAAACCAGTGCAGGAAAATGGTCTATACAGACCTTCAAGTATGCTGTCAATTAGAAAGACCTATTAGGTCATGCAGTCATCCTTTATGGGCCCACAGGAGGGTTATAACACAGAAAATGGGAATCATATTTCATAGAGAAAAGTTCTTGAGAGAATAAAACTATTAAATAAAAATAAACCTTCTAGGGGAGCCAGCACAGGAAACAGTTAAATATGTTTTCTGTATGAATCTGGCTAAACTGTTAGTCTTGAAAAAATCCCATAGCATATTGTTTCAGTCATCTAGTTCAAGCAACAAGATCAATATTAGGTATGCTTTTATGTACCGAAATAAGAAGAATTCCAGAAATAATTTGGTTGGTCTTTATGGGATACACGTAGAACTCATGTGCTAGCTTTTTGAGGTCTTTCTGAAAATAAAATTAAAGAGCACCTGAAATACAATCTGTCAACTCACTATTTTCTCACGTGATCATTGGAGACATGGAGAGCCTGGTCTCTTCTTTTTCCTGTAGATGTTTCTTCCTTCTCTCTTTGAATGAAATATTTGTTTTATATATGACATTGACTAAGTATGATCATTAAATACCCCATCCTCTGCATTTTCCATACCCACCTCTAAAGAAATCTGAATCCTATTTTGAAGGGAGGAAGAAAAGGTAAATTTAAAAAAACCTGTTATTAATGGAGATCTTGGAGAAACTCATGAATCCCAGGAAGGCAGAACTCTCCTTACCTTCTCTGGGGAGACATAGGCAAGAATGATGAAGGCAAGCAAAACTCTTGACAAGAGAGAAGCCTGGAAATATGGTAGAGTTGTTTGACTTTTGTCAAACTAACATCAGCTCACATCAGTAGTTACTGTCTAAAACAAAAAGATGCCTAGTTGATGGCAAAATTCTGTTGTTAGAACTCTATAGAAATACCATCTCTTCATGAAATTAGCAATAGTTATTGTATAAATCTTCAGATCCTGACATAAATTCTTGTTATTCATTTGGAAAGTTTTTGACTGACTTCAGGTCTGGAATTCAGTTTTCAGCTAGATTCTGATTCAGTTGCCCTAGGAATCACAAAGCCTTATATGAAGTAGAGACAGGAGATTGGCAGAGAGCTGCTGTGGCACAGAATGAGCTACACTGTGCTTATTGACAGTAGAGTTAGCTGAAGTAAATGGATATGAGCTCATTTCACCTCTGGAAGGAATACGGACCTTACTACTTATTTCTTTAAAATTCTGGATGAGGCAATTAATATGTGAAACTTCAAACTACCAAATCTAGGCTGCCAAAACTATCTTAGACTTTTCTTTCCCCATAATATGGCACAAAAAGCAATATGAACACCCCCTGAGTCTAAGCATTTAGGTCCTTGGAAGATGTCTCAGGGCACTGCTTTATGAATCAAAGCCTTGCTTTCCTGAAGCTGGAAATAAGAAGCAATGTTTTCTGGCAAATCAGTCTGGCAAAAGCATTCTATAAAGGCTCAGTCTTTCCTAGCTTTGAGTTAATCTTTAAAAAATAATTTTATTTTGTGGCAAATCTCAGAAGCAGCAAAAATAGAACTTGGTGTTTTGGTAAAAAATTCCTAGATGAGAAAGAAAACCTCTCAGAGACCAGAGATGTAGCCTTCATACTTGTTAATCTACATATGACATAAAGAAGCAAGCTTACTTGGTTTTTTTTGTTTTTTTTTTTTTACATATGCATGCCCTGTTTTCAAAATAATCAACTGGAAAAATGGAAACACCTCATTTGAACTGTTGTGTTAAAGCACTCTCATTTGAATTGAAACCAAATAGCCTCTTGCAAAGCTGTGTCTCATTTTCATGCTATTATGCAAATAAACACTGAAGATGAATCACAGATATTACTTCTTAATCCATTTTCTGGAACTGTGTTTAGCACACACAAGTCAAAGCAGTTCAAGATCCTGCAAGGCTACTCTCAGTAACAAGCAGTGCCAGTACTCAACTTAGGCAAACGTGGCCCAGGGCCTCTGTGAAGAAGCCAGAGATTTGAGCAATTAATGGAATTAGCCTTGCCAAGTTGCTTTCCGTATCACAAAAAGCCATGTTTTTACTTCATGATCAGGTTAAATAACTTATATTGAGCCCTAGTCTTCAGATAAGTATTGGAGATATTTAAAACTTGCCTTTTGGATACCTTATTTACAAGTTTGTTTTCTTAGCACCTTAGTGTAATCTCTCCTCAGGTCATTGAAAAGACAGCTACTTTTCCCTCAGCTGGCAAACACAGCAGATTACTTTTACTCTGAATCTCACATATCAAACACATCCTCCCTGTGTAAGTTAGTTCAAAAAATAGGATAGGTAGGGCTTTCAAGGCTTAACAAACTTGTCTTTGTCTATATGGTATGTCACCCTTTGATGTTTGCGTGTAATTCTTTGCATAAGGTAACAAAGCACAGAGATTGCCAATGAAATACTAACTGGAAAGCAAAAGCTGAGATTTCCTACCCCCAGTGGTGGTAAGGGCATTCTTACCTATGTAACCTCCGCTAAATTTCCCATCTGTACAAACTGTTGTAGATTTAAGCTTCAGTCAAACAAAATTAGTTCAGGATTCAGCTGTTAGAAAGAATAATAACAATAACAACAACAGCAACAGCAACAACAACAACAACAACAACAACAACAACAACAACAACAATAATAATAATAATAATAATAATAATAATAATAATAATAATAATAATGATGCTATGTGTAGTAGCAATGGGGTGTGAATCCACTGCTTTTTACATAGCTTTCAAAGGATTCTGGGATTAAAAAATAAATAGTAAATCCAAACCGATTCAATTCAGGTGTGAAGAAAAAAGCAACTGCATTACTTTCAATCATGAAATGTGGTCTCAGTTTATGCACAAAATTTAAAAGCTTTCTTTTCAAAGTAGGAAGTTCTTTTGAATTCTCACCATATTGTTTTTACAATGTCTTATGTCTTTGTTTTTCTTTTGTCTTCTGAAGCTGCTTTACTACCAGAACAGGGTAGTCCACAATTTTTTCACATGTCTAATTGTAGGATATTAAATCCTTCTGTTGTATCATAATAAGCAGTGAAAATTTCCCCCTAATCCAGACTAAGATGAAGTTTTGGTTGTTCACTACTTCACAGAAAATTATGAGAATTTGCAATTGGGGTCTGCATTTCTAAGGAATGTTGAATTTGAGTTTTGTGAAAAGGACAATTTCTTACTCTTTAGATAACATTAGTTAATTTTTCATGCCTAGGAAGAAAGAGTTTAAGTAACAGAGTTTACTACAATGAGTTTAACACAATGCAGGTGAGCAGGTTTCCATTTCCAAATTTTTCAGGGGTCCTCTAATAATATCAAAATTAATTTGTATATTTTTCAGTAATTGATACTCTTACTTTCAACAAAATTAATTCCTTCTTAGGGATCTCTTTTTAAGTTTTATGTCAGGATAATAAATGCTGTGTTTCAGTATTTATAAAAGCTGCAAATTAATACTTTCTTGTTTCCAAATCTCCTAAGTGGCAGCACTTAATACATTATTAGGCAAATAAATGTAAGTTAAATAAATTGATATAAAAGCAGAGTTGAGAAAAAATTCATATAGGAAAACAGAAATGAGCACAATACCTAAATGAAATATTTTCCTAGAATTTGATGTCTAAAAACACGTAAAAACCTTATTCAGCAATTACAGAAATGATGAAATGAATGAAGAAATGTGTTTAAGCCATGGAAATCTCAAAGTCCAAATTGCACTGCTTTTATTGGGATGTCTTCATTTAAAATAATGTTTTTCAGATTGCCAAAGGAAACAAATAACTCCATTCAAAAGACCTCAGAAAACTGCTTCCCATTGATCAATGTCTTTTCTTTTAAGCTGAAGAGTGCTCTGAAGAGCACTGTCTTCACAAAGCTGAGAAAGGAGCTAGGAGGAACATTACATACCTCAGTTCAATGGATGCACAGAAAAACATTTCTGCATGGAAAGATTTTATATGAAGCAGTTTGTCTTTCTTGTCATTTTTAATGGTGTGGCCCAAAGATAAAATACAGTTGCTTTACTGCTGTATTAGATATGACAGTCTCATCACAAGGATGAAATCCTGTGGGACATCTGTTGATGTCACTGGGTCCAGGATATTAGTTAGGGCGCGTTTTCTCAAACATGTTAGAGTTAAATTGTGCTCAAATATATTTGCATTTTTTTTCTTAAGCATTGCTATAAGTTTAAAACATGAGTAAATGAAAATTAAGAGCTTGTCTATAGAAAATTACAATGTTCTGTATTAGTACATTAGTAATTAACATATTATGTTAAACCATAGACCAGTAGAACAATTATATATTCACAAGGAATGTCATAAAAAGCAGTATAAAAATACTATAAAATGAATTGAACTATAACTGTATGAGCACTTTAAATAAAAATATAAATAAATAGATGCAGCAGTGAAAAATAACATATGTGAATGGTAACAGACTAATTGACTGAAAGAAGAGCACTGAAATTCAGTGGTTAAAAGGATACAATAATATTTTTGATGTTTTGGCCAAATAGTGAAAGATGAAATACAGAAATTGCAATCACACACCATTGACAAATTAATACACCTTTGTTCTGAGGTTCAGAAAAAAAGGTGCTTTTGCTAAAAATGTCAGATAGAAAAAAATTATTGAGATATAGTCAGTATAACAGCTGAACTGAAAAATGGAGTCACAGTATCAGAAAAATCTCACAATTCGGATTAGAAGGGATCCTCCATCATCTCTTCCAATCTCCTACTTCAGACAGGGACAATGTCAAAGTCAAAGAAGTTTGCTCAGGGTCTTGTCCCACTCAATTTTGAAATATTCAAGATTCAGACTAATTTGTCAAAATTTGTCTGAACACAGATTCACTGAGTTAAATCTTTCTGGGAAAAAGAGTTCCAGTTTCTTCACTCTCATTGTGAATTATGTTTTCCCTGTGCCCAGGCAGAATTTGTCTTACAGCAGCTAAGTGACTACTGACTTTTGTACTTTCATTATTTTGTATGATATCTACATAAAACTAAGTACCAAACATTTGATCAACAGTGCAGCCTGTTCCTACTTCCATTAAGACATTTCAGATAATTTTCCTTATTTTTTTCAGTTACAAATCTTTACATTTTTGCTATGTTTCTCTTTGCTTTGTATTTTAAAAGCCAGATGATACGTGCTGTGTTTTTTTTTATTGGAGAATGAGAGGGCACTTGAAACAGGAATCAGATTTATTCAAATTAGGATTACTTTTCCCCCCCTGCATGCTATCAGCCTGTTCTATAGATCACAGCATTGATTTATGTCTCTAGAATAGCTAGTCTCCAAAAGAGGGGCATTTGCTCACCACTCAACCTACATTTCACTTGATGCCTTTTCTTATGGGAAAGGAAAAATAAAAAAAATAGATTGTTTTATGACTTCTGTTCTAAATCAGTGTGCCATCTGCAGTAAATAATCTGGCCCACCTGAATACTATGTGAAGCATATTTCTGTAATAACTGGAATTTTTATTCAGAATGTGCTACATGTTTGATTACATGGTTGGCAATCTGTCTCTATGTGCGTGGCACAGATCAGGACAACAACCTCCTCCATTATTTCCTAACCTTCTGTCTCTGTTTTTTTGTAGTGCTGCTCTGTTCACTGCTAATGTGTCTTTTGATCTTCCCAGCACTGTCACCGTTGAAGTTGTCTTTCTTCCACACAAGTATTTGAAAACCTGTCAAAGAGCTGAGGTTTTCATTATATGCTTTTCAACATTACTCTCTCTACTCCGAACAAGTTTATTTCAAAGGCTTTGCAAAAAATGACAAGAAACATGACAATTTATTTCCTTGTCCTTTCATTAGATTAGAAATGCCACAAAATATTTAGAATCCATTTATTTTTATTAAAAGGCATGATGCACTTTACTTTTCCAAAGAAAAGACAATGAGAGAATAAGATATATTTATTTAGATTGTTATGGTGATTGAGGGGCTTTGAGTCTGAGGCATTTGAGTAGGAAATCTATATATTTGTAGTTCACAATACATATATGTTAATTGCATTTTAGAGATGAATTGCTGTGAATAACATAAAACAGCCAAGAATAAAGAAAACACTTTTGATGTGGTAGCTATAGTACAGGTATTCCTTTGTAGTCAGCCTTGGAAAATTCCATTTTCTTTTGCTCTGAATCACAATTTAATGTGGTATTTATCATCAGGCTATTAAAGATATTAGTGCCATATAAACCATAGTTTCTTTTTTCTTTTACTGTTGGCATTTTTTCATTTACTGTCTGCATTTGGTACAGATCAAGAGATTTTTACTTAATGTTTACCCTTAACAAATAAACATGAATAAAACATGCAGGATAAACTGAGAAGTACTATGCTTTGGAAGGTGCTTTTCCATTAAAATATTGATCTCACAACTTATGATTTAAAGATTTTTCAAGCAATCCAAAAGCTAAATCAGTTTGGAGAGCTGCTAAATCAAATTGCAGCAGTGTTAAAGATATAAAAAGAAACATTATTTAATTCTAATAACACTAGCTGTTTTTTAGTTACAAACAATTCTGTTACAAAAAAGTTGAAGTATGTTTTGTGTGTATGCAAGTGAGCATGATTTTAAAAGATGAAATTTTGAGCCTGATTAAAGTAAATGGGAACTGTATCATCTAATATTCCCTGATATTTTTAAAACTCTCTCAGAATTTCTACAGGAGAAAACTAAATAGGAGAAACCAATGTGAGTTTTGGATTTTGGAGAGTATTTTTAGTGTCTTGGAAAGGAGCTTCCTAAATACTGTGCATTAGGAAGACTGCTTCAATTTAGCTTCCATATAATGTGCAGCAAATCCCATTTGTCCTGAGCCTTCTGAATTACTCGTTGACACTTTGCATTCACCTGTATCCTTTCAGATAAAGGAATCATATGGATCTAACCCAGCTGCAGATCGGGGAACATATATAAAGAAGGTATAGCCCACTGGACCATTATGAGAATAAAGATGCTCCTTAAAGGACTTAAGTATAAAACAAAATCTAGCTGTATTTTTACCAAAAGATCTGCAACCTGAATTTTAGAAAATTGAAGTAGATAAACATCTGCTGAAAAAAAAAAAAAAAAAAAAAAAAAAACAAACCAAAAAACTTCAGTGTTAATTTACAACAGAAATATCAAGCAGTAAAGAGTAGATATAATAAAAACACTGAGAGAATGTCATTCTAACTCAAAGTTAATTTGCACATTCTCATTAACCAGCATCTTGAAATAAGGCTCATTTAATTATTATGAGCTTCTAAGTACAGATATAAAATATTGACCTTCTCTATGAAGGACATCGGTCATTTTTACTGGATTTCAAACACCTGTCTCTGGGGTAGTAATTTAAAACTTGAAGTGATTTCTACTTTGAGTTGCTTCTGACAGGTAGGAGAAAAGTGAGAGGGTGAAATGGAAGTCAGAGCCCACCAATACCTGGATTTATCCAATATCAGAATTTATTCAATACATTTGATATAAATATTCCCCAATTTAGAGAAAAAATAGTGTTAGTCCCCCATCTGAGGGTTGGTTGCATTTATTCTTGAAGTTGTACTCTAACGTAGTATACAGCTAGTTAGTGTCAAAACATCAGTAAAAGAAAATGAGTCTATTTGACATAATGAATTTTGCAGGTACAAAGCAATTGTATTGGGTTGTTTCATATTAAGTACATGTCTGACATTTATGCAGTGATCTTTTTTGATTCAAAGAAACATAATAAACAGTGCTATTAGAAGGCTGGTATTTTCCATATTTTATGGAGCCATTTGAGAAATGAAACATAATGTAACAAGTCTGAACATTTTATTATGATTTTATTTGGCTCTTCTTCTATATTTTGGAATCTTTCCCTTACTTTCCTAAATAAAATAGAGAAAAAGAATTAAATTGTTTTAAGCTAGAGAGAAGAAAAAAGAAACAAAAGAAAAAAAATAGAAAAGAAAAAAAAAATAAAAAAAAAAGAAAACAGAAAAAAGAGGAAAGTAAAAAAAAAAAAAGAAGAAAAGTTTAGGAGTCCAGATTGCAGATTGCAGATTGTGAGACTATTCTCTGGTCATAGAAAATGAATTATATTTATGGAAATCCTAAAAAAAACACTTCCGATGGTTATTTACTTGGTTTTTACACATTATGGGTATACCTTTATTTCCCCATTGCTGTATTTAAAGAAAAAGCATAATTGCTATTATTTTATATGCCTTAATCTATTTGAAGATGCAACACAATCCATTCTTTTTAAACAAGAATGGTTCACTGTTAACACACAATCTATCCTATTTATTGCCCTGAATTAAATCAATTCATATGATGAATTTGGCAATGCTGTTTATACCAAGCCTTAATTTTTTTACTTACAAGTGTAAATCAGGAACAATGTCCTCCAAGTTGAAAGAGAAGGAGTGGAAATTGTGTTCTTCATTTCAGATATGCATTTTACAGCAAGCGGAATGCAGAAGGAATGTATTCAGTATTACTCTTCTTAGGAACCCTCTGCAACTGTCAACTTTTTAGTGACTGAAGAGAGAAATAAAACTCCTGAAAAGACTATTAATTATGCTTCTCTAAGACTAAGCATTCATAGAAATCACATCACTCTTCTTCAAGAAACATTTCAAGTGTCAGAAAGCACAATCTATTTGATGAAGACACAGCTTGCTTGAAAGAGGTAGCAATTAGGGGAGATAATATTTATATTATATTATATATCATATATAATATATATATTATATTATTTAAATATTTATATCATGTATCAGTTTCTCATATGTCTGGAAGGTTCTAGATCATATTATGTCTTTGGTTCATTCCAGACTGACTTTTAAAAATAAATCAGTACAGTTGTTAAAATGCACTTGAATTCATTCATGTACATTTTAGATTTAGAAAATCCCTCTCAGCTATGCTGAAATCTGCTTATAAGAACCACACCTCTTGTCCTTTATGAGGGTGCAGAAGGAACTCTGCAGCTGAACCAACCCTTCAACAAGCCATGAACAAGGCCAATTACAAAAAATGTGCAGTGATTTTCAGAAGCTGGAGAGGTTGATTATGGTTCAGATACAGCCTGTTCAGGGCAGTGGTTTCTTCTGTGCTGGAGACATATGGCATCTCTGGGTAAACTGACCCAGCCCAGGATTCTGAAAGAGGGAACCCTTCTTTCTTTTTCTTGCCAGACAGGTCATTAATTCACAGCAGAGTGACTGAACAGTGAATTTTAGTGGATTGTATTGAAAATAAACTAGATGAAAAATAATTTGCTTATTTCAAGTAGGCAAAACAGATCTTGTTCCTAGAAACCTGCAATTTTAGAAGACAAAATACTGAATAAAATTTTCTCTGTAGAGGAACATCTTGAGACAAATATTAGAGAGTAGTCTCTTTGGAGAAACACTTTACTTTAGCTGCCATTCCTACCTACATTTAAAATGCATGGGCAATATTAGTTCCTCTGGGACTATTGTAGAAGAAAGGTTATGCACTACAAATTGCAGAATTGAGCAAAGAATACATGTAAATCTGTATCTGAGTGAAAATAATTTAATATAGTAATATTTATATGATAGCAACACTAAAATAAAACAAATATATTAGAGTATTTCCACTTAACTTTTTCATAGGCCCTTCTCTTATAAAATATTAATTTATTTGCTTTCTCTGGGTGCTACGTGCATTGTGTGAGTGTTACTCAGCTTTGATACACGTTCTCTTGCTGTTCCATTTGCTTGCATATCTAACATATGATTACAAAACATAGTCTCCTGACTTCAGCAAGATGAAATCCTAGTTACAAAAGCCCTAGTTAATTGGGGAGTATCATTAATCCTTCTGCATTGCAGTATTCACTTTTGAGATTTCTGATCTTGCACAAAAATTGAAGAAAATTAGAAAAAAAAAAAAAAAACACTGCAGAAAAGCTTTTTCTAATAAAAATAGAATTTTGATTACAACATCTAGATGGACTAACAACAATAATTAGTGAGTTTTTAAAAAATTGTGCTCTATATTTTCTTTAAAAATATTATTTTAACTGACTAGGTATTCACTTTGTAAATGTCACAGATTGTTTATTTGTGGAGAAAATAAGACAGAATTTCAACCTCAGCTGTTGAGTTTCAACACTGAATGCACAGTAAGAGCTGCTGTTAAACCTGCCATGAGGGAGAAATTAATGCATTTATGTGATGTTAATAAGCTAATCTAGAAGATTAAAAGCAGAACTTGCTAAGGCACAAATAAAATTTCTCTTCCCTCCCTCATATTTCCCTGAGATTTCAAGCTTTCACATTTATCCAAAAGAGTCTTTTGTGCATCTGCTCTTCTTCAAGAAATATTTAAACTGACAGAAACTACTGTCAAAAATGCAGAGGTTCAGAACTTGGGTACAAGAGTTTTAAACATTTTCGGTCCACTCTTGTGAATAACAGACAAGGTCTTCAAATAAAAAAATATTAATTTTACAAAAAAAAAAAAAAAGAAGAATTAGCTCTTCTGTGGTTGTTATGGCTAAAGGAGCCCTTAAAGTGAAGTAATGTGAATTTCAGTTTTTTGAGTAATATGCCAGTTTGCTTTATCTTAACAGTATTATGATTTATCAGATGAGGCTAACTATTTTTTTTCTCATGAAGGTTGTTGCAAAAAAATTTTCACTATATATTACACTTGCATGTATTACCACAGCTAATTATACTAATTTTTGCTGCACAGTCTTGGAAAGTTTGCTGTCTTTTGGCAGTTCTAAACCTGGTGCTCTGGCAGTATCTCTCGTATCCAACCTCTCATCCCCTCCCTCTAGACACTATATACAAAAATGATATTTTTAAATACTAACATTTCGATATGGACATTCTAGATTACTAAGATGAAGAGCAGCGAGTAGATCTTTTTATTTTGAAGAAGAGATATACGTCAGAGGAAAGGGAGAGGCTCATAAGAAAGATGCAGAAAGACTTTCTTCCCCAAGGCGTGTGCCAACAGGAAAAGGGACAACCATCTTCAACTGGAAGAAGGTAGATTTAGAGTGAATATCAGGAAGAAATTTTACTGTGAGGGGGGTGAGACACTGGACTGGGTTGCCCAGAGAAGTTGTAGAATAGTGGAATCCGATGCATTGGAAGGTGCCCATGGCAGAGGGGCTGGAAATAGATGACCTCTAACAGTATCTACCAACCCAAGTCATTCTGTTGTTCTATGTACTGAATAACAAGAAGTCAATTAGGAGTTAAGTCACTTTTAGCCACGGCTAAATGATCTTCTATGAAGGGAAAACTGAACTGCAAGTATATGTTTTCCCACATATTTTTATTCTTCATCAATATATCAAGGGCATCTGCATTCTTATTCTGATTTCTCTTCAGGATTAAAACAAAATTAGGTTTCTGGGTTTTGACTAGTAGTCAAAAGTCTACAAGTCCTGTAAGCTGTGATGCTTATATTACCATTATACTTCAAAAATAAAGGGTTTCCTTTTTTCCTTTTCTGCACAGATTAGCAAATAGTATATTTTTCTAAGTAAAATTTTTTACTATCACATCTTCTTACATGATCAACACAATTTATAATACAAATTTTTATGAAATAAGAGAGGATTTCAAATGAAACATCCTTTAAGCAAACTAAACCTGTAGCATAAGCCTTTTGTGTCTCACTCCTTGTGCAAAAGCCTGAGAGCCAACATGTTTGGCTGTTGGGAAAGTGCAAGTGGAATTGTACAAAATTGACAAACTCACTTTCAAAAGGAAAAAAAAAAGGTTGAAAGCCATATCGGTGCAGCTATCCAACCAAGATTGGTACCAACAGGTACCAATCCAACCAATGTCTATTCAGCAATGTTTTATATCAATTCTTTCTTTAAATTGGATTGGTACCTGTTTTCTCTTTACCATCACTATTCAGTAATTTCAGGACTGGGAGGTCCCATGAACAAAGTTGTTGAATTGCAACACAACACAGATGAAGAGTTTATAAAACAAACTGAAGCTATTTTACTAATTAAATTAGAGCTGGGGAAGTTGTTAATGCACTGTCCTGTGACCATCCACACTGTTTATTAGTTAGCCTGTTTCCCAGAAGGGATTTGATTCCTATCAGCTACCAATTTCTTGGACAGTGCCCAAACACTGTTAAGGGAAAGCAGGAAACAGAAAAATTTGCTGCAGCCATCTCTTTTTTGCAGGCAAAGAGAATTTAAGCTTTGTGTATACCCTGCATCCTTTTGCTGGGTCTATCCTAGAAGGCTGTGAAACACTGTGAAATGGCATATCAAAATATCAAAATTCAGGAAGAAAGCAAGTGACAAAGTCAGTTAAAACTGTTGTCTCTTTAGACAGGACTCCTATCACTCCACCACCTTAGCCTTCTCTAATGTAATTCCTCTAGATTCATTCTTGTTGAAGCACATGAAGAAATGCTGCAGGGTTAGGTGAGCAATAGTGGTGAATATCGTCACCCTTTTTTAACTTATTTAGTAATTTTTCTAGAACTTATGTTGCCTTAGAAACATGTTGAGTTCTTGAAAGCTTTGAAGACTAGGAAGATATTTTTGATTTACATCTATGTTTTCTTCTGTATGTTGAAAAATAAATAAAAAATAACTTATGAATTTATTTTTACCCATAACTCAATGAAATGTACCATTTCACCCCACTGACATAATTTAAAGCATAATGCATTGAATAACATGATTAATGTGGTCAGGCAAAATTCAGCATTTTGCAATTTTTGTCATTATTATTTCCAATCATGAGTCTACACTAGCATTTGTCTTTATTATTTTTCTGATATATTGGGTTAGCCTTGAACAGAAGTCTTTAAAAAGGAGAGATCTCTTGAGTATTGAAAATATTGCATCAATCTGCTTACTCCAAGAACTATAATTTCATGGCCTTGACAATATAAAACTGCTGTATAAAGAAAGTTTGATAATAACAATAATTAATAATAGTAGTAATAATAATAATAGTAATAATGCCAGGGGCTACTAGGATTGCCAGCATTTTAGCATGCTACTGCAGGGATATAGAGAATTTTGAAGCAGAATTTATTTAAGAAAAATCTTATAAAATTTGCTTAGACTAAAATAGAAGCTTTTAGATGGTGTTAAATAAGACAGCAAAACCAAATTATGAGCTCAGTTTTCATTACACCCTATTTAAAAATGTATTATTTCAGTGGATTTGCATTGAGAGAAAGACATGACTGTATGTTTAGACTCAGGCAACCTGCCTTAATTTGCTATCTTTTCTGGCAACTTCAGTTCTGGTTATTTTGAATCAGTTTACTTGAAAACAAATAGATGAGAAATTAATTTCTTGATCACTGTTTACTAACATCAGCACAGAAATTAACGCTGCTGACAATGTTAACTTTTCTCACCACATATAAAACAAAACCAAGATTTGGTGCAAGCACTTCTGGGTATTATCTACAATGACTATTGCATATTCATTTTTTCCAGATAACCTTCTTTATCCATTTCCTGAAATTCTGTCTAAACCTACCTTATGCAATTTTAAGCAATTTTATGGTCTGTTACTGGAGTGTATTAGCAACTGTCTGGCACATTCTATTTGTGGCTGCTTTTCTTGGAGTCTGCCTCAATGCCTGCAGAGATGTTTACTGGCAGTGATCCTATCATCAACAACATTCCATTAAAACTGATTTTCGATGTGCAATGGTTTTTCTATTTCTTTTGTTCACCATTTCCAGAAAGAATGCTCTCTAATGTTACAACTATAAAAAAGATTTATGCTTCCAAAAGATTTCCATCAAGAGACAAACTAAACTTTTATTTTAGATGAGCCAAATTGAAACTTTAATGGTTTCAATATGCAACAAATTAGACAATGTTTTTGAGAAGTCCAGGAATTAAATTTAATCTAAACATGCAAAACTTGTTTTTTCATGGTCATCTGTGTTTCATTTTCATTTTGGTAGCTGTTAAGATAAATATTTTTTTATGACTTTTGATTTTAAAATCATAACCCCATGTGAAAATGTATTTGAGCTAGCACATTGAATTAGCAATTAAATAGCTTCATGGAGAATGTTAGATACAAATTTCAGTTTTATTTATTGGAAAGCATCTACTGAATGCAGTGCAAAGCAATCTCCAGAGTAAGAATATTTGCTTCACAGTCACAACTTTGCAAAAAAATTCAGGTGATAATTTTGATCCTGGTAAACCTCAATTTTGCTATTTCTCTTTCATAGCATCTCACCATTGAACAATTTCAAAAGGTAAGACTTTAAAAAATCCCTACAAAACTGGCTTTTTTCATGGATTCCTTTCCTTCAATATTCAATCAGCAAAAAGAAGAATGTAGTCTTTAAAATATGCTCTTCTTTTTAATTATAATATATATCCTTAACAACACATTTTCCAATTGTTCACTCTTAGTACCATCACAGCTTTTTGTAATGGATATCTGGGAAGAAACTTTTAGACAAGGTGATGTCACTCTCTAGATCTCAGGAAGTGTATTTTCATCTAATTAATGGGATTAATTAAATCAGATCCTTACAGGAACTTCCACAATTGTTAGCCAAAAATAACTGAATAGAGAACAAAACTGACTGTATGAAATGTCTGTGCCTTCCCCTTTTACAGGAAGATAAAGAATTCAGCCTGGTCTGAGACAAGAGCTCCTGGCTCTTCCCGAGGTGGAGGTCATAAAATCAACTCGAGTATGTTCAATATTCTGTTGGAATTTGCATAATTACTTTGGATTTGTCTCAGAGAATAGCTTAGAAAAGTGATTCAGCACTGTCATCCACAGGCAGGTATCACAGGCTTATTAATCCTTCCCTTAAGTGGTGGGAAAAGGTCAAGAGAAGTGTGGGTACAACCACTCTCCATCTGGCTTTAATGTTCACATCAAAGACTGCCTTGTCTTGGGGATCAGGAGGAAATAATATACAATGCTTCAGGTACCAGGTCCTTTCTAAGCTTAGTCTTAGTCATCTGTTCAAAGTTTTGTTAAAATGGAGGGGGAAAGAAGGAGGAACACAATGCCCTTGTCAAAGGCAGTCTTGCTTCCCTTTAGTTGTGTCTAGACTGTTTTGCAGGTGGTCTTTTAGGCAGTACTGGCCTATTCTAGACCTTGCTCTTGACTGCTGGATATTAATCTTTGGATTGGTATAGTCTTTCTTGTCATTAGCTTCACCTGTCTCTTTATTCCAAATTTCACAATGACATAAAAGCAACAGTGACAGATGTCCTGGGGAGAGAAATTGCTTCCTACATTCTCCTACTTAATTTTAGTCCTTCCTTTGCAAAAGTAGCTTGTTGTTCCATTGCTTGTACTCACCAGGATGGGGGAAGAGCACTGGGAGTCATAGAGAGACACTGTCTGCAGGAGGCTCCAAGCCTGTAGCATGACAGGTTTGGGCTTCATTCACATTGTCTGAAGGTCTGTACCTCTCCTGACTTCAAAAGCATCAAAATGAAGGGTATTTTACAGAATTATGTATTAGAGTACCCCAGGCCTCCACCTGCAGTGGACTATTGAACTTGGACTGGATCTCCTTTAAAAACCCACACACTATTTTTTTTACAAGGCCTGGCTTTAACATATGAATTTTAATTTTGCCGGGGAAGTAAAGAAACTTATAATAGGTGGTGTCTACTTTCTTTTTTTAATTAATTTTTCAAGAAATTCAGAAAGATCAGGTTGAGTTGTTAATGCTTCTAATTTTATTGCCAGACAGCTATCCTTGAAGTCTGTCTCACTAACAAAAAGCGAAACCCAAACAAGAAACCTTACTTTTGATTCAGCAGTAAGTTTCAGATATAATTATGTAAACTAATCTTTCTAAATGACACTTCGTTAAATTAAACTGTTTAGGAGTGAAATGTAATTAAATCCTGCTGCTTGTAGAATTGAATAATATTGTTACTTAAGAGATATTTGATTTCAGAATTTATGTGCATCTTCTTAGTTAGCAATGGATCATATTTTGATGACTACTTTAGCTTCAGTTCTTTTTATTTAGTTAGCAAATTAAACCACTGATAAAAATAGTCAAACACTAACAGATATATAGTGTGTATATACCTGTTTTCCAACCTTGATTACTCTATATATAGTTAGGAGATTTTGAATTTCATCAAAAGTCTGACAAAAAAATTACAAGGGGTACATGAATAATAGAAAGGGATGACATGACTAACTAGACAACTGGAGCACATCTAAGAATTTATTTCCTATTGAAGTGTTGTGCCACATCTGGGAAATAAATGTGTTTCAGAATATTTAATTCATCTCTTCCCATTAAAACATGGACCTAGACAGCAGGGCAGTACATTTTACACCTGCAGTAATTGCTTCATTGTGAAGTGCCAAAGCAGTGGAAATGAGAAACTTTTTGTGGAATGAAACAATCTACCAGACTGATTCTCTGCAGAGGCATATTCTGTAAATTGAAATGTTCACTGACAGCAGATTTATGCTTGAACTCAGCAGGTTTTTCAAAGGGCTTGTGTTGTATCATTCTTGGGTGGATTAGAAATGGTCATCTTGGTTTTCTTTAGAGTTTGATAGGTAGGTCAGTAAATAACAAAGGTAAGTTGGGCAAACCTCGATTTGTGGAAATTACCTGGAGATGTTTCTGCAAATTACTGATACCTCTCAATGTTGAGACAATGGGAACTGAGATTCATAATGTTTTTGGAGATTCACATAATACACATACACATAATACACATAGTAACAGCCTCTATAATTAACATATTTTTTTAATATGTCTAAAATATTTGAATTTATAGACAGAGCATAGTACTGCACTTACCTCAAGTGAGTAAAAGTCCTGATTTTATTCTTGTTTCTGGAGAATTTCTTCAGCTAAGTGCTCATCAGTTGGGATGCTAAATATGTTTTAATGCATAAGAAGTTTTATTTCTGGTTATCTTTATATGTCTGCATTATCTGATTGTCTCAACCAGCAGAAACGAACAGTTTAACTGTAGTAATGTGAATGTAAATTTCAATGAAGGCAATGATTAAAGTAGGCATTCGCAATATTGAGAAGCCTTTTTACAGACACTCCCTATGATCCTAAGTACTCTGACTTGTGATTTAAGCAGCATTGTATAAAGGGTACTTGTTCACTTCTGGAAGGTGAGAACAGTTCATGAGGTATTACAGAAGCAGACTTTCAATCAGGTCACCTATTATTTGCACCTTGTTTCAAGCATTTCCTCTAAGTGGTTTTAAGGCTCGTTGCTCTGTCCTGGTGATGATTTGTTCTGAGTGTTCACCTAAGCATGCCATTATATCAAATGTAATGCAAAGGAGAGATGACTCTTATTTCTGTCCATTTGTCCAATGGAATAAATATCTAAAGAACCCAATACCAACAGTCTGGAAATAGACTAGGGAGGAGAAAATGGGATCCAGGCTCCCTTTGTATGAACTTACACACACACACACATGCACACACACACACACACACACACACACATATATATAAAGAAGATGAATATGTTGTACTACAGGTAAGTCCAATTTTACTTTGTTGCTTCTATTAAGAAGTCTAATTGCATAAGTAAAAAACTGGCAAAAGAAGTTGTTACAGTGCATTTCAAAGGCTCCATTTGCCCATGACTGTTTTGTTGTCAAATGAAATAACACTGTGCTAAATCTAATTTAGCAGAGCTGCCACCAATTTGTAAAGTTCTTATTGCACAGGAGTAAGAGTGAGAGTGCAGATCCTTTTTCACTTCCAACCTAATCATCAGTGCAGTCCATTAAGAATCCACGGGTTGAGTTACTGTCTTTCAGCTTCCTTGGTCAATTTGGATATGTGGAACACATGAGACAGGCTCAGTTTTACTAACAAGGAATGTAAGCCTAGGTTGACATAATACTGTTTGAATCAGGCCCCCGTGGTCTCTTTCCTTCTCCAGCTGCAGGTAATTCTGCAATAGTCACCACGGTCAGAAGAGCTGGTTTCATATATGAAAGCCACACATTTCTCAATGCCCTGAGAAAAATTGCAACTTTTAGTTGAAAAGACCAAAAATCATGACATGAAAGAAATCAGGGATGTTGTCAGAGGAAGAGATCCTTCTGTCAGTATTAAGCTGCATAGGGGAACACACCCCAATAGTCCTTGGAAGTGAACTGTACCTCACAGGAGAGAGAAAAGCCAAAACTCCGGTATTGTGTTCTTCTGGCCTGTGGAGAAACTCTTCACCTCAAACCTAGCATAAGCAGGATACAGTAACTGAGCATCCAAGATGCTTTTATTTCATAGTCTATTTCCTATTCCAGTGTTAATTACTGATATTTGTAAATTTTACATCTACTTAAAAAGCTTGAGAATAATTTGGAATATATTAAAGGATAGTCCTTCTCTGAACTTATTTTGTAAGTTGATACATTATTTGAAATAATGAATAGTTACTCTCTAGACTCTGCTGGTGTTTATTTTACTCATTCAACACTTTCCTTCTTAATAATTTTAAGAACTCCACTAAAACAAATTAGTTCATTCTCTACATCTACACTTCACTAGTTACTCAAAAGAAAGATTGAATAATCTTCTCATTGTTTGAGTAAAAAGTAGCTTAAACTATTCATGTTGGCATCCCACTGTATCCTAAAACTGTAGATTATTAGGATGCTTTCATGAATCTTTATTGATGTTTTTCAAGTAGTCCTCCTAGTTAAAAAATTATCAAGAAAAAATTGCTGGGAAATAATTTTTCATCAGTTGCAGTTTTCATTTATTACTTCTTAAGGAATTAACCTTTGGGGTTTTGAAACTAACACAAAGGCTCTTTCCTGTGGTTTGAGTTGCTCTGAGTTACTTATATTGATCCTGCATTATTGTAGCTGAATGTTTCAAATCTTACTGTCTTACTTTTCCAAACACTTCCATTTAACAGAAGGAAGTTTTGAGGGACGGTGCATATCAGCATGGTACAGAGCAGTGCCATGGAAATGTTACTGACCTAGCTTGGGTACTGGAAATCTATTTGCATTAACATATCTTCTCATTTGAGCAAATAGCTCAATATAAAAGTAGTCTGTAAATATTATGGCTATCTTCACTGTTTGCCTCAGAACCTGTGTATTTCCTCAAGCCTCACATTGGGTCTTTAGACAGCTGTAGGCAGATGAAGCTGCTCAGTCATTCCATTCTGAGTCATTGTCTTATTGGCACTTAGACTGAAGCCTCTCTAAAATAGGTGCCACTGTTGTTGTTTTGTTCATCCTTAAGACAGAGCTTGCAGATGTTATCAAATGAAACACAGCAGCAAAAAGATGTCTCACCCAGCATTTGTGAGGCTTAGTTATTCCAGTTAAGATTTGGGCATGACCTTTCCAGTGCTTTGTAAAATGTCTTTGTACGACGCTGCAAAATTTGAAAGTTGCGTCTCACAGTAAGTAATGAGGTTGGCCAGCTACAAGCAGGTCTGAGCCCACTGTCTTTCATATGGCACTAGTGTTTCTAAATGCAAATAACTGCTGCTGATGTGAAAATGTGCAGCTGACAAATTCATGACTCTTTCAGATGGTGATGACAGATAAGGTTGGTAGGTAGCATGTGCTGGAGTGTGACTGAAATTGAGGTAAAAGTAACTAGCTAAATAAAACTCCTGTACTTTTATTTAAAAGTTTTGATAATCTATTTATTACTGTTAAAAAAATCTGCACTGTCTTTTAATTTCATGTGTTCTATTAGAAAAATACATTTTTTACATATATGAATGTGTATATAATTATAAACATATGCACTATAGATATAAGACCACTTCTGCAAAAACAGTATAAAGTACACTCAAATGCTTGACTCTTTATACACAGTTTGCTTAAAATGTTGACATTTCAATCCCAAATCTTGTTTTGTGTCTTACTGTAGTCAGGAAATTTCTGTATCAAAGAAATTAAAAAATGATAAATACTGAGTGTAGTGTAATGGCTAAGGATGCCAGCCTGGGTCTGATTCTGAGAGATTCTGAAAATGTCTGCAGCCCTAAAAGTATGATGTTTTCTGTGGCAGAGGCCAGTGAGGGTCTCCAGGACTTCATTCTGCTGCTTGTTTTATATCTGAAGGCTGAGCTTTGTGCTTAACCGCTTCCATTCTGAGGTGATTTTTCACTGGAAACTTGCAGACCAGTTGGGATCACTGAAGTGGTTTGCTACTGTAGGGCAGATGTGTGCATGGAGGCTGATGATCTTTGCCTCTGCAAACAAACAGCAGCAATATCAGTGTAAGTGCTTCCAAAATCTGTCCCTTTTCAGAAGGTGGTAAAACTGTGTGGCTTCTCACTATATTCAAACAGAGGTATGTATGCTTCTAGCTGGTGGATTGTGCTGGAGTTCAGGATGTAGTTGTTGTCAGCTGTTTCCATGTTGTAGCCATCTGTGAGGACACCCAGAAAAGGCATTTCGTAGTTTGAGTGAAGAAGGATGCAGCCTTGATGTGACTGAAGGTGGTGTACAGCCCTTTGAGTGCTGCAAGTATCAGTCTCACCAAAACACTGTGATTTAGCTGATTAATGAAATTTGTATTCCTGCTGTTGGCTGCTTCTCCAGCTGGGTTGAAACAGGCAGAATAAGGCTTTACTTGGAAATGCCCACCTGGCTATGGTAGAATTTCCAGAGCAAGCCAGAGCTATCATTAGCAGTGCAGGTTAATGGCTGAGGGAGCAAAGGCAAAGAGTGTTTTAAGGTACTTTGAGCAGGTACCTTTGTCCTTAAAACAGAAGTGAAGTACATGTAATATAATATATGATTTATTTTTTCAATCGAAGTAAAATAAGATAGACTTCCCCCTCATAAATACTATGGTAGAAGATACACTCCTCTTTTAATTAAATAGGAGTAAATTTCAATGAAGGCAAGGATAAAAATGCTCAAGCAAAGACTATATTGTATAATAATAATGTCTAAAATGGTAGTTTAAAAGTAGTGTTAAAAATGCAAGGTCCAGCAATCAGTAGTTGTAAGGTAGTACATTTTAAAAGATCTGTGAAAACAACAAATATTTTCTGAAGTAAGATCTGACTTTATTTTAGCTGAGCCTTCTTAAACAGAAAATAGAATTAAAAAAATAATGGCCTGAAACATTATGCTCAGAGAACTGTCTAGTTACAAGTTTCAGCAGTCAGTGAACAGCCTGGAGAACCAAACACATTAGCTTTTCCCTCAGTGCAGTTAGTCTAGCAATGCTAGCATTTTAATGCTGGTTCATTAGTGAGAATATAAAAATAAGGTCTTAAAGGGAAATAATGCAGGCAACACGACCAGCCCATCTGCAACAGTGTTTTTTTTCCTACATTTTTGTGATGGCTTTTTTTGCATTCAGAAATGCTTTCTGAATACTATAAAACTTTCTTTAGTTTTAATTTTGTTTTAAATGTGCTCAGTAGTAATCTTGCTACATATATATACAGCAGAAATAATTTATATTTCAAGTAGTAGCTTCTTTGAATAAAGAACAAAGGCTTTTTCAGATGAAATAGACTACTGAAAAATTTAAGAAGGCAGCCTGCATCTTAAACATTCTACATTATGCACTGAAAGGAGAAAGTTCCTATAGATGGTTTAGACTGTTTTCACTTGGTTTCAATTTTACTATCCTGAGAAACTTTTAGAGACATGGACACAAGATTAGAGATCAGAATGCGCTGGCATCTGATCTGGGAAAAAGATCACTTTATTCTTTGCCTTTATTTTACAGTCCTTCCCTAATGTGATAATTTTTACTAGTAGCATGGGAAATAACAAGTCTACATGGCCTTTGGTGTGACTTTGCGCAGGTGTTCTTACATAAGCAAACCAATTTCTTGCTAACTTAGAGCACACATTGCTAATGTTTACCTCCTAATGCATTCATAACTTCAATTCTTTATGTAATCCTTCTAGGTTCTAGCTTTAATTTTGCTTAAGGCACACTGTGGATGTGTATTTGCTAGATTCTTTCAAAGCATTTTTTAAATTAATTTTTTCATATTCTTTTCTTTGAAAGTGATTTTCTCTGAAAATTGGTAAGTTTAAATGTTAATGGTCTGTTTGTTCATAGAAGAAATGCCTTTTTCATGTTTTTTGTAGAAGTCAACTGTTGACTGGACAAAATTAAGATTGCCATCTTCTAGGCGTGGCATTGCGTTGTTTTCCCTGGTCCTGGGCAGCTCTGAGCCTAGCTAATTCTCCCGCTGCTTCTCGGCGGGACTGCGGCTGCCGCGTGGCCCGGGCGCTGTGGCGTTCAGCGCAATGGTGGGGGCTGGCCACGCTCCGTGGCCGGCGCTGGGACGAGGCAAAGAGGCGAAGGAGTGTCTACCCCGTCCTGCGTGGCTGGGGAGCTTTTATTGTCTGCCCCCAGTGCCCACGTGGACAGAAATGGCGACGGGATCGAGGGCGCATGGGATTTTATAGGGGGCAGGCCGACGGGGGCGGAAGCCCTCCTGCCTAATGGGGACAGGCAACGTGGCAGTGACGTGGGCCACGGCAACCAGCAGGAACGCGACAGGGGCGGATACAGGGCTCCGGGATGAACAGGGACACAGGGATGGGGTGACTGACAAGGAAGTTTCAGGAATGAACAGGGAGTGGTTACAGGATTGACATGGGGAATCTCCAATGGCAGGCAGCCTGGAGCGAACCATTGTGGGGGGAACAGGGGTGTACACAGAACCAGCTAACTAACATTATACAGCCCTTAATCTGAACGCAACCTGGGATGCAACATCTAGGTATTTACAAACTAGAAACCAAATTATATTAAGTGCTTCTTTTGTTTTAAAAAGCTGTTTGTTTGATCGCTAGCAATTTAAAAAGCATATGAGTACTATGGAGACTGTCCTCTGATCAACATTATTATTTCAGACAACAGTTTTAATGAAAAATGCATAACTTCAGGAAATGCAGTACTCCTTTGAAACTACATTATCAAATCAACATTTTGTTGAACAGCAAGTTATGCATTTCAATGCATTTCTGTTCTTGAAAAAATAATGTTTACTAAGAGGGGAAAGGTTTTGGGAGGTAGTCTGTTTTTTGCTTTTTGACTGTGTTTTTGTGTTTTTCTTTTATAATTAGACTATGGAGTTTAAATAATCCTGGAAGATAGCTCTAAAAAATTCTCACTGTCTTTGAAATGGTTACTACACTGAGAAAAGCTTTAAAAGTTATCCCTTGATGCTGAGGTCAGATTGCCAACTGTTATACCTTTTTATGTGTTATGCCTCTTTTATAGCCTGGTCCCTGTTTCTTGTACTTTGAAGTTGCATTACTCTTCTACCACAACAAGGTATTTATTGTTATGGAGAAGCATTGTGAGAGAAACCTCATGAAGACAGCAGAATACTTTAAAGGCTTTTGATGGAAAAATGAGGATTTCTTACTGCTTTGTCTCTCTTACATTTTTACTATAGTTTTCTGTAGCCTCTTGCTTTCATTTTTTTCTGTATTTGTTGTCTTGTGCAATCCATGAGTTTAAATATCTGCAAGAGAGAGGGCTAAAGGAATGGCTGGCAGACTTCTTTGGTGATGTCCAGCATCTGCAGTATTTGGAGTGAAAAAAAGCATCTCCTTGGAAATGCTGTAGAGCAGACCGAGACTGAAGCTACAGATTGGCTCTGTGAGATGGTTTGCCTGGTTAATTCAGGCTTTTTTCTAGTCACAAACTTATATTGAGACATTTTCATCTTCGTTGACTTTCCCATCTGAGTGCAGCTGTGTTCTTCTCTCTCATCCTTTTAATGAAAATGTAAAAAAGATGGTTAAAGAGCCTAGTGAAAAAATTTGGACTCAGTTCCTGTTAGGGTACTGGTGATATCCTAGTCGATATCTCCAGCTCTTTCTGTAGGAGAACTAAGAAGAACTGAAGTACTCTGGCAAGCAGTGGCTCTGATGTGTTTTATATGCTCTGTTTTACACAATAGTGATAACACTCTCTTCTGTGAGAAGAGTTGACCTTGTTTTTTAATGACAAAAAAGTCAGTGCTAATCAGAAAGCCAGCAGGTTTGAGATCTTGCATGACAATAGAATATTAAAATAACTGTTCAACCATTTTCTTCCCTTTTTTTTCCCTTATGGTCAGAATAGTTATTATGATAAATTCAGAGAGAGTTTTCACAGTGGCATTTAATTAAAATGAAATTACCTACCATTGTTATGGGCTACACAGAAGCTATTATTTATGTTTATATTATTCTAATACCTTATTAGACTAGGTTTGCATTTGCATCAGTAAGTTAACATGACTTGAATTATTTCTTTCTGTACTCCTTAAGTAGCAGCAAGAGCAAGCTGCAATATTAAATACCTACAGAAAAAGATATTTCAGTATTCTTGGAAAAGGAAGGGACAGTGTTCTGCCAGAGGTTTCTTTTTTCCACTGTTCTCCATTTATATTTTGTTCTGTTCACTGTGGCTACTCATCTCAGAAACCAGCAGGATGGCTGAAGGACTCTTGTTAGAATTTCTATCATGCTCTCTGGTTAGATTAATTCCCTGTGTATTAGACAAAAAGATCATCTTTTAATGGAGCAAGACTTCTGTGTATTACTAGTTTTATTCTATAAACTATTAAAATATAACATAATACTGTAAGATCACTTCAAAGCAGTATTTTTCAAATGTACTATACTCTTTTTTTGAAGTAATAGAAATAACAGAGGGAGGGAGGTGGTGAAGGGGTTATGTCTATGGCTAGTGAATTTTTCAAAGAGCAAAATAATCTCATAGACTTTTTAATTCCACACAGAGTCTAAGTTTAGAGGTCTTGGTAAGAGTGATGGTTGTGTCAATCTGAGAGTGCACAATCAGCTGTTCCACTTCCAAAACAGCTGCTCCACAATGTTCTGCCACTTCCTACCTGGATCCTTCTGCTAACTGGGGAGCTCCCACTGTTCCTGATCCTTTTCCTCCATTTCCTACAATTACTGTGAAGCTGTTAGCAGATCATTGTGACTTTTTGATAAGGGCTCTTGCTTACCAGGAGAGAAGCTACAATGACTTTCCTACCCCTAGAAATATCCTGCTCAGGCTTCTTTCTAATTTTCCTTGGACCTCTATATTAATGCTCTGTCTTTTGACCATGTGCTATAGGTATGAGCCTTGGCAGTATCCAGGAGCAGCATTGGTGGCACTGCTCCATAAGGGAAGGAAAACTTGGGAGCCAACTGTGACAATAAGGCAAGCAAAGGACAGTGATTAAAGGTTAAGGGGACTCTCTCACAAAGAGAGCAAGTGATGGCAATCAGCTTCAGCCAAAAACCCAGACTGACAGGCAAGTCTGGATCTTCTGATGTTAGACTAAGATCAAACCATGAAGCAAAGTCAGGACAAGATTAATGACCTTTTTTTATCCCCTAATCTTTGGGTAAATAACTGCCTTATGTTTTAGAGATGGAATGTCCATTTGTTAGCCAAATTCTGCAGGCAGCTGGACAGAGCAGGAGGAAGGAACAGCACATGCCTGCGGCTCTGGGCTTGAGGGCAGGGGCTACAATACAGGCAGCCACTGGGAGATGTTTTCAGAGAGAGAGAGGGGACTAAGAATTATTCCTACTTCAGCGGGAGACTGGCAAAAGAAGGAACAATTTAGTATATATTTTGCAGTGAAGATGGCTCTCCTCAGTGCAGGGTACCAACAATGTTTTTCTCATTCAGCATTGCCTCACCAATTTGGATTAAATCCTGCACGCTACAGCAGTCACATCTTGCATGGCTGTGAATTACAGCATATATCCACTTAAATCATTGGCATAACAATATATTTGGAGTTTAATTGGGGATGACATGAATGTAGATGAGCTGTCACATTGGCTAGGTATGTTGCATCACAATCAAGTGAATTTTCTTTTAAGAAAGAGATTAATTAATGAAAAATAGTCATTCTTACTGCACTTCCAGTAACTGAAGTAAAAACATGAAACTGATATTTTTAATTCTAAAAAAATCCCAGTAAATAGCTGACTAGGTTTTGAAGTATACAAATCAGGGGTCTTTAATTGTCTGGGTTGAACAGGGAAGTGGCAGAATTGTTTATTTACAGGGGTGGAAAATTTCAGATGTGCTTATTTAGGTAAACCTAGCTTTTAGATAAGTCTGACATCTGGATGTTTTTTTGACTGTCGAGAAACTTAATATAAAAAACAAATAAGAAAATTAATGATAAACTACTTATGAACTAATTCAGGCACTAAATCTGCTCTTTATATTGAAGCAGGAAAGTTTTCCTAAAAGTTGAAAGAAGCATAGCTTTGGGTTATGGATGGAAAAGTAGTAGCCTATAATATATAAATGAAAAGTGAGAGATGTATAGGCAAATCTTCCACAGCTAGAATTGCTTTGGCTTTAAAATGTCAAATACAAGCACAGATGAATTGGCAATTATATGTTTTAACTGCAAGCACAGAAAAGACAAGCAAGTAAGAACATTTAATTGGCATATTCTTGGTAATAATGCATTAAGATAAACTGTAGAACAATGAAGCTTAACATTGCTTATTGCTCAAATGCTTACCCAAACCTAGGCAACTATTTAGTAAGTGATATGTTTAAAAAGCCAAAATACAGAGCCAAAAATTATTTAAAAGCTTTCATATGCAAATGAAAAGCTCTTTCCTGTTATATTTTCCTCCACAGAGTTGTATATTAGCATTTTGGTAGCATACTTATGTGTAGATTTATTTTTCTTCAGTTTGCATCTGTGGTATTTGCAGAGTAAGTAGCACTACCTAGGTTCATTAATGCAGCATATATACTCTGCAACTCTTCATGTAAATACCACGTTTCATGGCAGCATTATGAATATTTCACGTGCTTTTGTGAGGTATTTTTCTTCAGGAGGGTGACCTTTATTGTTAATATGCTGCTTATCTAAAATGATTGGTTCAAAAATATTTCAAGTGTATTTTTCTTCCTTTGACAAGCTTGCTTCTATTGCAATATTCTTTAATTATAAGATTTTGTAAATTACAATATGATGTCATCTTAATCTTACTTATTTGCTTGATGTACCCTCTGAATTAGGAACCTTTGAAGACAAATTGAAAGCTCTTTCTGCTCCAGAGTATTGCTATTTGTGCAGTTCGCACCAATGGAGAGAATTGCTGATGCTATAGCAGCTTTAACAGCCTCTTATTTGGAACAATGGGCAGTTTGAACATTTAACATTCATTTTATTTCTGGGGAAACTTTAGACAGGTATTCCCTATTTCAAATGTAAAGGTATCTATAAAACCTGTAGTGATAGCTTTGAAATACACCATGGAGGTACTTCAAGGTATTTTCCTTGACTAAAATTACCAACGGCATTTAAAATCTCAGCTGGGGGAATCTATTTCCCCAGTGCTGTTACTGTGCTCACATTCAGCTCAGCTGGAGGCTGCAGTCTGGTTGCCAGGAGGTAAATCCTGGATTTTGCTCTGCTAGTGTAACAGCTGAATTTCAGTCAATATTTTTAACTTGGTCTAGAAATCATCTCTGTTAAATAATTGGTTTTCTTTTGAGTGTTTGTTCTGCCTTGATAAGTTTTTTCTGGTTTAGTCTGCAAGGCCTTTACTGTCCCTGGTATATAGAAGTCCTGAACCCAACTGTAGTATACTGTGAGCATGCCATAGACCTGAAAAGCATGGAACCTTTCCCATTATACTGCATCTAGAAGGGACTGATAATATCACAGTCAAATATTTAATTGACACGCACAGATAACATTCCTCTAATGCTAACATATGTTAATTTAGAGGTTAGATAAACAAGCACAGAGTTGCTGCCTATTACTGTTCAGACAGTCCTTGCTCAACTCTTCGGCACTTCGTCTTCATCTCAGACAAACAAAGAAAAATGTACACGGCCATGTCTTAGATGAACTCATATATTATTCAGTAAGTAGCCAGAAGGCTTAGGAGTACAAGACATTAGTCAGTTAAAAAATACTGTATTGGGGAAGTAAGGATGGTGATCTTTCTCTTCAGATATATTTCTCAAGCATGAACTGGACAAGTACTTGAGCTTTGGTATCGCTGCTTCCTGAGAAAGAGACCTAATTTGTTTCAGTAATGTCAAGTAATTTAGGTCTTGGTTGGAGTCTAAATATATAATGGAAGAAATTTAGACAAAGTGATGCTCATATTGAAGCATCATTTTATTGTAGTCCTAAGGAAAAAAATCTGCAATTGGAAATGGTTTTTGCAGTAATGGGGATATTTCAGTTGTCTCTTAGTAGAAATTATTTCAAAAGAGTAATCAGAAGGTTATCTTAAGAAAAAGGAAACAAAATAAAACTTAAACATTTTTTCCAACATTTGGAAACAAAATGTAACTTTTAAAAAAGAAAGAAACTATTCTACAGATGTCTACCTTTCACTCTTCATGTCTCAAGTATCTGTTCTCTTTAATTCCCTTGTAATTAATTCTTCTGCAAATGGACAATAGCTTTCATTTGCCCAAACAAAAATAAGGGAGAACCATGATATTTTTCACAGAGAAAAAATAATGTCCCTCTTAGGAAGAAATATTCTCAACCTAAAATTTGTCATGTTTTAACTTTCCAAGAAGTGATTACTGGAGAGTTCAGAAGGAAGAAGGTATTTATGTGTGCTAATGAATGTGACACCATTCCAGTGTGGATGGAGGGAAAGCTTTGACTCCATTTTGTGTCTCTTGGTGGTTCAGCAAAACCTGTCCAGATGAACTCTAGCCGCTCTCAAGCAGCAGTCCAGTGAGGATTCCCCTGGGTCAGTATGGGGCCTGTGGAAATGTTAATGTGTCCCACAGCCCATATTTTCCAGTTTTGAGTTAAATTATTCAAGATAGGAAGCATGAATAATTTCTCCACAATATATCTGCCCCAAGAAAATTATACTTCAGTTAAAAGGCCCTAAATACATCTTGCACTCTAGGACTAAAAATTTATTTCTTCAAGAGTCTTTTGGGAGTATGGTGGTATTTCTGAGATCCTTGAAGTACCTATTTACATTTAAGTTAAAAAAGCCTTTGTAAGACTTAGCAAACAACCTCCTTTTACAGAGTGTTGAAGGGAACTTTTACAAACAACTGGAAAGGGAGGGCAGGAGTAGGAGAAAATCTTTTCATCTCTACAGAGCACCAGATATTACCACTGCAGTGTAATTTGTATGAAATCAATCTTTACAATGAGTATTTTGCCTGCCTGTGACAGTGTACCTCTGTATACTGTATATACATGTGACATATACTGTATATACTGTGACAGTATACCACTGGATTTAGTAATCTGGACCTCAGTTCTAAACCTTGCTCACTACCAGGGAAAGAAGTTATTACTGTCAGGTTATTCATTAGACTAATTTAAATATTAACACAATGATCACAATGTCTCACCTAGTTTATTCTAAAAATAGAGCATATGCACATTTTCCTGTCTTCATTTGCTGATTTCCCTGAAACAAACAGCTAATATTAAAAAATAATAGATATAAAACTGTAAGAAATAAAAATCCAATTTCTTGAATAAATTTTAAATTAAAAACTATATGCCAACCTAAATCAAAGGAGAATAATTTAGATTGGATATTAGGAATTCTTTACTAAAGGGTGTTGAAGCAAAAGAACAGGTTGCCCACAGAAGTTGTGGATGCCTTAACCATGGTGATGTTCAAGGCTAGGCTGGAGAGGGTTCTGAGCAACTTGGTCTGCTGGGAGGTGTTCTTGCCTCCCAGGCAAGGGGCTGGAACTAAATGATTTTTAAGATCCCTTCCAACACAAATCATTCTATGATTGATTCTATGATTCTATGCTTTTTGCCATTTAAATTTTTTCTGCATATAATAAAGTAGTTGAAAAATTTTAATTACAGAAGAAAGCTCATTAGGAATGAAGGAGAAAATAGAGTTTATTTATGTTAGTCTGGGCTGGGTGGGGTTATTCCTACAATTTTTTTGTGCAAATGTACTTTAATGTGTACACCATCTTTCTTGTTGTATGAAGGAAGGCAATATGGTTGTGTGTTTGCATGGTGTTTATTGTGGTGCACAAGCATGACTTAGAGATTCAGATGCAAACACATTGCTCAATTGGTCCTAGCTTAAAAAAAAAGCATTATAGAAAATAAGGAAGGCATAAGGTGGGCTTAACTCACACAGTGGCCAAAACTCTCCCAGTATTTTGCTCACTGTCCTCTCCTGGGGAATGGGCTTCTGTTTCATTTTAGTTTGTTTTGTTTTGTTTTGAAGAAATGTCTCTCCCAGCTTGTCTGGAGCCATTTTTTTCCAAGTTTTAGTCATATATAGCAAAATCTCCCTGGGTAAGCAGAGGAACGTGTGACTACTTGTTAATTTTTTCTATTAAGAGGACATATTTTCTCCTTTACAAGCTTACCTAAGTAGTGAAGCGCACTTAGCAAAAGAAACCTAGATAATGCACTATAATGAAGCTTGATCATGGAAGCGCCATATGGAAAGTTTTTGACCACCTTGCACACAGCAAATTTATGAAATACACAGCCAGGTTTTAAGTGTGTGTAGTTTTTAAAGACTTATGTGCATGCTCTTCTACCTTGACCTGAAATAACATGATTAAAGTAGTAGCAAGGATTTTTCTTCCTCTAAGCAACCTTATTTCTTCCTAATTGCAGAGGAAATCTGAATATTAATTTTCACTTGTAAAGTTGTAAAGCAATCTTTGAGACCAAATTTAATTGAACTTTTTACTTCTAAATTTCTGTTTTGCAACAGACTTTCTGTGTATTTTAACCTAAACCTATTATGCAATTCTAATAAATTAATCTAGTTAATATCTCATGTAGACACTATCAGCAGTCTCCAGTATTCAGTGTTACATAACTTCTAAAAAATAATTTGGTGAAAATTAGTTCTCCTCTTTCTCCTATTACTTGTGAAATAAAAAGAGACATGTATATTTCCTAAAATATCCATGGTAAGAAACTGGTGGATGAAAGATTTAATTCTTTAGAAATACAAACACATGAAAAATGGATGTGGGGTTTTTTTTGGTTTTTTTTTTTTGTTTTTTTTTGGTTTTTTTTTTTGTTTGGTTTTTTTTTTTTTTTTTTTTTGTTTTGTTTTGTTTTTTTTTAAAGAAGTAACATTTTTGTATTGAATTTGTTTTTGGTAATATGTGTCTTTCTGCACATTTATATTTATGAGCATATATATGAACATATAAATATATATTTTTCCCTAATTTTATAAATTATTTCCCTGCTTGGCACAAAGACCCTGAAGTGGTACAGATGATATTCCATTTTTATGCTGAATTAGAAAATTAATTAACTCCTTTGCTAAGGCTTGAGTTCAAGAAACATTAGATTTTGCCTTATCAAAATCCCAGTCACAAGGACAAGTGACCGTGATTTCCATGCAAATATTTCAATTTTCAAGTCATTGAAGAATTAAGAAGAGTTTTTTCAGATATGAGGATCTTTCAAAGTTATCAGTGAGAAGCACATTATTGTTTTTGTGAGCAGGGTTTGTGAAACCTGCATAACCAATTCATATCCTCTATCCTAAGCATTTCTATAGGCATAGCATAATCCAGCCCACTTGACTTTGTCCTGCCAGCATTTGGAGATCTAAAATGAAAAAGTCAGACAATTGCCTAAATCAGACAGGAAAGAGATAAGTAAAAAGGGCAAAATCTTAACCTAAATATGGGCAGTGAGCTGTTTGCTGCTTTTGTAATTTGATACTATTAATAACAATGCAAGCAAAGGTTAGTTACTGTTTAACACCTGCAAATGCTAAACAGTGGGAAACAATTTTTACAGATCTTTGTAAGCCCTTGGAATAGCCTTATATTACCTGTAAGAGTGAAACACATAGTTAAATGGTACATTAAAGGCTATGGAACCAGAGGTTGAGGCTGATAGTCTCTTTTCATATGCAGTTGCCCTTATGAACAGCATGTGAATATGAGGTCATAAGAATTTCTTTGTAAATTATGCTATTAGCATCTTATTTACTTGAATGACTGCATATATATTAAACAAGAGAAAGGATATATAAATCCCTGGTGTTTGAATTGGAAAGATATTTAGTAGTCCAAGCACATTGGCTATAGAGGCAATTGATTACAAAAATACCAAATATTAGATGGTTTCCATACACACCTCTAATCTGAAAAAGCATGGAATAAAAAACTTGCTTGTGACTACTTTGTAATTCAGAGGTTTATCTGAAAATGTTATTCAAGATGTTATGTTTGTGCAAATATTCTGTGGTGGAGTTACAAGGCATAAATATAAGCAAGCTATAAAATCATCAAAATACTGTATACCTTAAGAGATGGGGTTTTATTTGTTTTTCTTCAATTTTTTTAAAACACTTTTGCTGTGAGTGCAAGATGCCTTTGTTTTGGTGTTGTTTATCTTCTTCTCTTTAGTCTTTCTTCATCCAGGATTGTAATGAATCTGCCGCTTCCTCTTGGATGGCATGCAGAAATAAATTCATTGCAACAACTCTAGCCATGTAAGAATAGCCACACAGAACATAAAAGCAGTGTGCCTCTCAGAGCTTTGCTTTTGGTTGCTAACAGAGAGCATTCAATAAACAATTTATAGTGTTTTGCATAAATCCTTAGAACAGTACTTCTGGTACAGAAACTGCATCATGTATGTGTACAAATCAAATATTTGTCACAGAGGTTGAAGTTATAGTGATGAAAAAATGTGTCAGAGAATGAACAGTTCTGTTACTAGGAGTAGTGATGTTACTTGACCATATACCTTCTGACTGAAAATACCGGTGTCCAGAAAATAATCAAATAAATTTTTAACTTGCCAACTGCAAAATTTATTCTTCTAATATTTGAAGTATTTGCTGCCATGATTTCTATTTCTGGAAATGATGTAGAATACTGAGGGAAATCTATACAGCAGATACAATATACCACAAATACTATGGATATAATAAATTGGAATACAGTATGCCAGGTTTTAAGCACTTCATATTATTTAATTGCCTATGACATAAGGTGTTTAATAGTCTTGAAGATGCAAGTGATATATCCTTCATACCATATCATATCAGTATGGTGTGGTAATGCTATATATCTGTAGTTCAGTACATAGGAATTTCTCCATTTCACTTCAAAGACTATTTTACTTCTGTTTTCTATTTGGCAGCAATGAGAATGAAAGGACTAAAACTTCCTTTTTGTTCTTAATTTCTTGCTTATTAAGATTGCAAAAGAATAATATTTAGTACCAATTTTAGTAGTCTTTGTCCTGACAACATCTGCCCATTAGAAAATAGGATTAAATGATTTAATATTGGACAAACCAGCGGCTGTCAATTGGTAATGATTTCCCATCTGTATTTAATGGTGAATTTGATGGTAAGCTACTGGTAGAAATCTATACCCTTTTAAAAATCTCCTGGACCACCTCTTTTTTAGTGTATTTTTTTGTATGCACAATGAAAACGTCCAATGTTATGAAATATGACCAGCTCACACACCTTCTTTTACATATGTTTATCTTGTAAGCAAAATAATTACAGTAATACTGCACAGGGAAAGTGAATATATATATATTTTTTCCAGAGCTGTACTAATGAGAATTATCTTATGTCACTATAGAAATTTAGAGTTATTTATGCCCTATTCAGGGGCTGTAATTTTTTCCTTAAGAACATATTTGCAATTGTGTTACCTAAGAGGTAACCAAAAATTTAAATAAACAAAAGGGCCCTTGTGTCTGTAGGTCAGTTATAACCCATTTAATATGTAGCCTATTCACTCCATTCCTTGCCAACTTATGACAAGGCTGTACACAGGCTTTACTTCTGGAAAGTCTGTTTTTATGCTTGCATAAACCCTGACAAGCTACATTTCTCATGTCTGTTTTAATATGAATGGATGAGGCATTTACTGGTTTCTTTCCCAGAGGTGAATGCCCATTTCCTAAGCTCTGAAAAGGGCTGTTGTGATCAATCTTCTCATTACCCATTTTTTTTTTTCTAAAAAAATTATAGGTAGTATTACCTGATTACCTAACATTACCTGAAATCACCCAAAAATGAACTATCTGTTCCATGTATGTCCTCCTGTAAAATCTCAAAAAAAAAAAAAAAAATTACCAGCATTTTTACTCTCCTTGATACTACTTGTCCATTTTATTTGCTGCCAAGATAACCAGGCAGACTTCCTAGTTTCCAAGTCCGATAGTGGACAATTTTAGATTAAAAACAATTCCCATTATGTGTCCTACAAAACAATGCTTTGTGATACTGGAAAATTTCCAGAGAATTTTTGGAAATGTATATACTCTGCCTTGAATGAAATTCAGTGTTTTCCTTCTAACTTTGTACCAGGAATAAATCAGTGTTATAAAAGATAACTAAAGCCAACTGTTAAAATAAATCTAATCAATTATTAGTAGACATATCTGAGACTTTTTATGGTGATTTAAAATATTTCAGAAGATACCTGAAACTGAATAACATTTTATTTTAACTATCTTCCCATTAATATTCCCATTAATTCCCATTTCCATTAATATTAATGATTCCTGGGAACCTTCAGCTTTACCAACATTAATGGCCTTGAAATGCAAATCTTGAAATACAAATTTGCCAGTTCTTTAATATAAACTAAAGATGGAAGTAGTAATGAAAAGTTATATTAATGACTTAAAGAACTATTGTATAACCTGGATAATGCTAACTTTTTCCTGAAGCAAGCCGGTTTGTCAATATGAATGCACATCAAAGAAAGAAGCATAGATCATAACTGTGTGTTGCTAACTGAAACTGGATTAAGCTGAGAAAAGTCTAATAATTATTAATTGGTACTGCTTTGGGTATTAAACTACAGGAGAGATTATGGAGAGACTGTTAAACAGAGATGACTCTTGAATTAAGTGCCATTGTTTTCTTCCCTTGAAGCAAGTTCCTTCGCTTACTTAGCTAATGTATCTTCTTAGAGCAGGTTTGCTCTGTTAGATGGGGAATCAAGTAATTCCCATTGTTAAGAAAAAACATTTTCAATTGGTCACCCTGTGAGCAATCTTATTGGGTGAATATAAATTCACCTGATATTCTCTGAATATTTTTGGGTTTATGTTTTTTTTTAATAAGACCTTTCATCATTGAGTGGACAAAGAATAAGGCTTCCTCATCACTTAAACCATCCTCTTTTTCTGTACACTTTGTTCATCTAATGGCTTGATGAATATTTTTGGTCCATAATTATTCAGATAAAGATAAATGTGTGTAGAAAAAATTGAGAGCTGTCATTCAGTGTAATACTTGATTTCCTCTAATGTCATGTGGATTTATAATATGGTGACAAGGTGATAATCTAGGAGAGAGTTTGGCTAAGGACCAGGTTTTCCAGGCATCAGACAAGTCTGGAGTCAGAGGGGATTAAGACAGCAGCACACTCAAGAAGTTGCCTTTACTTATGAATGATCTCCAGTTTAAAGACAATTTGGTAAAAAATTGTCAGTTTAGGACTATACCTTCCCCCTCAATAAACTAAGTTAAATTCTGTATTTGTTGTGGTTTATTTTATTTGTCTTTAATAAAAATGAAAGATATGCTAGAAATTCAATTGTGGTTTTGAATCATAGTGTGAGCATAATTTTAGCTAGGGAAAAGCCATTTTAGACTTACCTAAGGACAAAATTGTGGTAATTGCCTTCTTTTCAAAGTGAGCTTAATGGATGCAAGATTGAAGAAACACCACCTAATAAAATTTAAACTAATAATACTGAGTTTATTATGATAACAATCTAAATTCATGTAGCAGTTTGCATGAGGCGAAAGAAGTAGTTATCTTGAAGGTGACTTGTTACCTGTATCTTATGTGTTTTATGTCATGCAGTAACTATTTTTTTCCTTTTTTTTCAGTAGAAAGTCCAGAAAAATGCAATTCTGATTATTAGTCCTTGAGTTCCTATGTTGATTATAAATAAGAAAATACATCAAAATTCTGGTAGTCAATGTTTTTTAATCTGTTCTAATCAAATAAATGTAGTTGAGTTTTGCCAAATTACAGCTGTTATACCAATTCATATTTGAAGGGAAATTAAATCCAAAGGTGTAACTTTCACAAATGATTTTTTTAAGGTCATTTAAAGAACCACCAGCAAAGGTTATGGCAAAAAGAGGTTTAATATAAAATCAAAAACACAACTCAGTTTGTTGGCAAGGTTCCCTCTCTACAACTTATTAAGTGATTAAAGCACACAGAGAAAAAAAAAAGCAAACCAAAATCAACTCATAAATTACCTATTTAGAGTCTGTGGAGGATAAGGGAAAGAAAAGAGTAGGAAAAGGTAACGATAAAAAGGAATAAGCAAGACCCTCCTGTTGAGTTACAAGGTTCAGAGTAGACCCCTTGCTAAACTGGGTGCCAGACTTGACTGACAGGTTAGGCCTAAAGATTTAACAGCACTTAACTGATAGCTTAAGTTAAACATGTTAACAAAGGATTCATATGGAATTTACTATAGCACTATCGTGGTTTGACATGCAAGTGAATTTTTTCAGGAAGTTGGGTCAAACCAATCAGTGGTCAGGTTTGGATATTGGCACCTGGAGTGACCACTGAAGGTATGGACACACCTCTGAGAACACAGGGAGTTAAAAGCAAGAACTCCCAGGGGAACTGTCTCTTTGCTTCCAGTTGTCGGAGAGTGCAGTACCAACTCTCCCCTGCCCAGCCACAGGCTGGGTGGGGGAGGGGAAGCCATGTAGCCTGGTCAAGGTAGGCCAAGGGGGCTGAAGGATTGGAACCTAGCCAGCTCCTACGGACGGAAGGGTGGAAAGAAATGGAGATGCCTTTGTTCCCCCCAGAGGGAACGCAACAGAGAGCCTGACGTCACCTGGAGATTTGCTGGCAGAGGAGAAGGAGAAGGGGGGGAAAGATGCCCAGTGGGGAGTTGGAGCTCTGGGCAGAGATTTCAGCCATCCTGGGAGTCTGAACTTTTAACCCTACTCTGGAAAATGAAGGCTTTGTATAATATTACTCCTCCTCGATTCATAGTGGAAGAGAGACAGTCCGGGACCTGAGATGTTAGAAGAAGAAATTTTTAGGTGGGAGGAGATGATGGAGTAGCTTTTGGCTGGACTTCTTTTGCTAGCCATAGACTGAACCAAATCCTCCTGCAATGGAGACTGCATTTAAGGGTGATGCAGTGGTGACCCAAGGAAACCTGCTCCAGCAACCAACAGCACAGGAATGGCAAGAACTGAGAAATGCTGAGGAGGGAATGGTGATGCCCTCTGTCTTCAGGAAGAAGATGATCTTTGTTCTTGGACCCTTGGCCCCAGGGAAAAATGGGGGGGGACTGTAGTCCCAAGATGAGAAGCTGTTGTCTCTTTTGGTCCGTGGCAAAGCATCCTTAAAGAAGCCCTATGAGCAGTCTGCCCATGCACGGTGGTGAGAGCACTGTGACATGGAAAGGAGAGTGTCACACTGGCAGATTTTCTTCGTGTGGTTGCCATGTGTGACATAGAAACACAGGAGGTAGCAACTGTTTCCTGGGGGGTCTATGGCACAGGAGAGACTCCTCTCTCCCTTGATGGACTGAGTATTGATTATCTGAAGGGTGGCAACTTGATCAGGAATCCCGGGTGATGTCTCAATGTGGTTGTTTTGGAAATTGGGTGGGAGGAGGAGTGTTTTGGAGGGTCTTCATCCTGGATTTAGTGTGTGTGTGTCTTGTACAGTAAAGTTTTTTTTTTTTTATTTGTTAATAAGCTTGGGCCTGCTCTGCTCTGTTCCTGATAACATCTCAGAGCATTTCTATTGGGAAGGTGTATTTTCATGGGGGCACTTGCATTGCGCCAGTGTCAAACCATGACAAGCACAACAGTAACTCACTCACTGGTCTAGTTTATTCACAAATTTAAAGTACTTAGAATCCAGGAGAGCAACATTTATATTACATTTGCTATAGCATATTCATAACTCCTATGCACACAGACCTGAAGGAGTATGTAAAGGTGCAGCTGTGAAAAATTCCCCTTAAATTCAGTGAAATACTCACATCAGAGGCCTTTGCATCTTCTCAATGGACCAATGGTTGAGCCTTGAGCAGTGGGGTATCAGCACAGGGTCTGTTGTTGTCATTCACCAGTCCTCAGTACAGCAAACTCGATACTTCCCTGGCTGTGAGAGGTGTCCCACTCAGAGTGAGGCTGCTGGCTGCAGCCTGGTTAAGTCCAGGAAAACCCAAAGGGTCTCACTTTGGACCGCTGTTTTTAGGATTTCAAGAGAGTGGGGGTTTAATCATAATAATTTTTCATCCTGGCCACAATTCAGGGCAGTAACTGACTCTGAAAGTTTGATAACAAAAATGCTATTCCACTTGGGTTGTTATTCAGACAAGAAAAATAAGTTTCCAAGGCTGTTCACTAAAAAACAGGAGCTTGGTAGACAGCACTAGTTCCTGGGAACAGACAGTACTTCTCATAAGCTCAAAAAAGAGCTTAGCCCAGGTGCTGTTCATTAAAGCTGTGGTCTAATGAGAATTTCTCAGCACACAGTGTAGCTCAGGGAGTGGGAAGGATGCACCATCACAGTAATGAAACATAGGAAATGGATACTAATTGTGGCAATAATATTAAACTTTTTTTTTATAACATTGTTAAAAATTGTCTCAAAACCCCATGAAGATTAAACAACAAGTTCACTCTCATGGCAAAAGATTTAGTAGCTTTGTCAACTTAATTTTTCTTATATGTATAGTTAAAAATTAACAACTAGTTTTTCCTTCTAAGTGAATCTGTTTAGCAAGTGGATATTAAGATGTCTTTTATAGTTCTTTTTGCTACTTACCATGAAAAGAATGAATGCGTCAGACAATTGCCAGAAGCAAGAAATTTGAAAGAAAGCCTTCATGCATCTGACTCATTAAGTGTAAACTTCTCCATCTGCATTCACTTTGTTGGCTCACAGAAATGTTTAATCAAGAATTAGAAAGACTGATGATAACTTGTGTTTTTTGTTTAGATTGCTTTTTATAGAGACATAATTCCAAATGAGATGCATTTCTTATGTCAGTGATAATGAGCCCATAAATGACTTGGTATCTTTCTAAAGTGCAGGTGCCAAGTGTGATTGTGACATGATGATATCTAGGAATGCCTGTAAACACGTAAAAGTACCAATTTGTGCATTTCTGGGAACATGAATATCAGCCATGAACAAGGACACAAGGTTCTTAATAGAGGATGAATTCTACTTATATTCTGATTTTTTTCTGAATAAAACCTGTATTTCTGGATCATTTTGTGTAAGCTAGGTTTGGTGTACCTAAAAGAGAACCTTTTCTGTTGTTATGAAAAGATATTTGTGAAACATAACTGATAGGTCGATCCCGTAATTATCTCCACAGAGATAATTTCAGAAGCAGCATTCATTGCAAAATACTTCTGATTAACATCACCAGTGTCAATTTCTGAAGTAGATTTATAAAAATAAATTGTGGTGGGTGAGGATTCCTGTCCTGACAAAGAATAAAACTTCTCTCCTCATTACCTGGGAAACCTGTAAAAGGATATGGGATTCTAAAGATTTTGAGGAGAAATGTGGCAGAAATTACAGAATTATTTTGTAAACTAAATGCCTGTACCAGTACTTTTAGATAAGACAACTTAAATGAGACAGTAGATTGCCTTATATTAACTGTAAATTGTGTTAAAGTATTTTAAAATGACTGAGTACTGTTAATGTCTCCAAAACCGGGAGTCATCACCAGCTAGGTTTAGCTATCTTCATTGATTAGAATGAACTTCAATGCACACTATTTTTATGTCTGCTTGCACAATTCTTCAAACAGTGATAATTTTTTATTAAATTAAACATTTTAAATGTTCTCATTTTGTTTGATCTTCATAAGTTCCAAAAAATTGTCACAAAATAATTATAACACTCTCCTTACTGAGTATAAACTGCATCTTTCCCAAAACAATTTTTTTTTTTTACTGTACAACTCAAGATTAATTTATTTAAAGCTTTGTGTCAGAAAGGATCCCACACTACTTAGAAAACAGGCTAAATTGTGGTCTAATTAAAACAATATGTTTCCTTCCCCACAGGAATTGCTCATAGTAACTCTTCCCAGAGTTTGACTTAAATATTTTGAGGTAAATTGAATGACAAATTTTTGATTTTCAGATGCAAATGAAAGAGCTTTTTGTATTTTTTTTTTTTTTGGCATATTACTGACCTAGTTTATTATGAGCACCTGAAATGTGTTTATGATGTGGGGTGTGTTTTTTTGCCTTCCAAAGGTGCTGTGCTATTAAAAGGACTGAGGTGTTGGCTGGGACTCTTTTTCTGCAGTCTTGTATGTTCATTTAACTCCCTTATTTCCCAGTAAAAGAATATGACAGAAGCTAGACTACAGTGATTTTTATGCAACTAAGACCTTTTAGGGGGTGGGTAATTTATAATATTCTAGAGGAAGGATGTTTCTTCCTCTAAATCAACCTTTTTCTGCTAACTGGCAGCTCTGTATGTAATTTATGTTTCTGAAGTTCTTGTTTGAACAAAGTAAATAACAAAAGATGTTTGATATTTGAAGTTGCTAGATTTTTGAATAATAAATTTTATAACAAAATATAGGTTTCAGAATGATAGCTAAAATTATTAAGATTATGCCTGTGGAAGTTCTGTGGCTAACCCTCTAATAAAAGAGAAAAATACTTGGCTCTTGCAGATGGATCTGGATAGATTGAAGTATGGGAAAATCATCAGTGCCATGAAATTGAAGATGACCAAATGCCAGATTCTGTATCTGGGATGAAGTAATGCTGGATAGAAATCTAAGCTGGGAGAAGAGTGGCTGGAGAGCAGCCCTGCAAAATGGGTCTGGGGGTTCTGGTTGGCAGGAAACTCAAAAGGAGCCAGCAGTGCTGACCCAGAGGATGGTCAAACCATAAACACATTTCCTGGAGATGGGGTTAATAATTTTATTCTAAAGGGAAAAATATTCTATTCTTTCTATTATCTTCTCTTCTCTTCTCTTCTCTTCTCTTCTCTTCTCTTCTCTTCTCTTCTCTTCTCTCTTCTCTTCTCTTCTCTTCTCTTCTTCTCTTCTCTTCTCTTCTCTTCTCTTCTCTTCTCTTCTCTTCTCTTCTCTTCTCTTCTCTTCTCTTCTCTTCTCTTCTCTTCTCTTCTCTTCTCTTCTCTTCCTTATAGTGCCACTGAGAAGATCTGAAGTGCACTAAGGTTGATCAAGCAAATTGCATTAATACATTAAATAAATCAGATTTTATTCATTTGTTTATTTATTTATCTCATACATTTTTCTGGAGCTTTAATATTGTCAAAATGCAGCCTTGTCTAAATGCTTCTTTATTGATGATTTATTCTTATTTCCTGTAATTCTTTGAATAATACAGTATGTCATGTTTTGAAAATAAGCTAGAGAGACCACTTCTGGTAGGAGCTTAATTAAGTCTGTGTAGTAATTATGGAGTGCTCCTAAAATTTCGTTCTTCACAGGGAATTAGCTTGTGGTTAAACTGAACTAGCTTTTACCCCACCCTCCTAGTTGCTAGACTTTATTAAAAGATGCTGAAATCTAATTAAATCCACACTTATATAAATTATCAATGTCCTTTATTGTAATGGCTTTCACGAAGATGATTTAATTGCATGTGGGAAAATACTGGGCATCCCAACATCTTCTATTCCATTCATTTTTATCCCATGCATTAAATAAGTGTAACATGGGACCACAGCATGCTGAAATTAGTCCATGCTGACATTTATCTTTCCTGACATTTAGAAAATTCTAGGTATCTAATGTCATAGAAGTTAGTATCACTAACAAAACAACTCTAAATCATATTTTGTTTACATTAATTACTTTTTTTTTTCCCTAAGAGCACTTTGCAACAGTAATGTGTCAACAAGAACACAGCACTTTGTTTTCCCCGCCTGTGCTATCTGTACTGGTTCCTTCTTTTGGAGAAGAAGGAGGTATACAGGATGTCAGTATTCTCCATATACATGTTCTTTTGGAACACCTCAATAGAAAAATTTTACCTGGAATTTTCAGCCTTGAGTGGACTTACAGAAAAGTTAAAATCATGTCTAGCATACCCACTAAACAGCAGACTCCCAAACAGTGCTATATGACAGATTACTGTTATTTTTAGTTCAGTTGAACCATACTTTTGAGCCCAGATGTCTTTCACAGAAGAGAAGGAGATTGTGTTCCCCTTTGTTCAGTGATTTGAATTTTCAAGTGGGATATAGAAAACAGGTTTAAAATCCACCTTCTTGTGCTTTAGAAATAAGCTCAAAACTGCCTCAATGTTTCTTCAGAGACTTATCTTAGGAGACTTTGGAGACTTAGGAGACTAATGAGTCTTCTACAGAGTATGCACTTAGGAATTTCTAAGAAACTGTCCTGCAGGAGTTGTTGCATTTTAAAAAATAATTGGAGATTTCTTCAAGGAGGAATGGGATTGATTTCTCCCAGTTTTAGGTGATTTAAATTGCAAGCAAAAAAAAAAATAAATCAGCCTTTCACTTCTCTCTCTCTCTATCTCTCTCTCTCTCCTTCTTGTCCATCCTCCAAAATACTCTGACTCAGGGATTTAAGAAGATATGAGTTTCTTGTCTGGTTTACATTAGCAGGGTAAAGTAACTTTTGAAAGATATGCAGAATAAACTTCTATAAATATTGAATCAGTTGAGACCTGAAATGTTTTGGAATTTCATTTGAGTTTTTTTTCCATTTATTGTGACAATTATTTATTCAATTTGGCTAAAATAATGAATAAGTTTAATTGTCCCAGATTTTGCAAATACCTATACAAATACCCCAACCACCTCTATTCTGAGCTTTTGAAATAGATTAGTAAATGACAGAGGCTATTCCATAAAAAATGAAAAGCTAATAAGTGTAACATTTTCAGCATGAATGGCAAAAAATGGATGTGGAAATCTTCAACATAGAAAGGTGACCTAAAATCTTTGCTGCCTGGGTTATGCAGGTCAGTTATTCCTGTAGGCATGTGCATTAAAATTTCCTTGGAGAGAGATCAGGAATTGTAGAGTTTAGACAAGGGGGGTTCTCGTGGAGAGAAATTCTCCATTACATTGGTTTTGTAAGTGAGGTTGTCTTTTATTTTAATTGAGCCAACAGTCCAAGTGGCATTCTTTCAGTTGAGCTCCAGTAAATTATCAGTAATTAAAACTGTTGCAGCAATACCTTTGAGGCCAGAGGTTGAAGAACCTGACATCCCAGAACCTGGCAGAATAGATATAATGTGATCTTTTATTAAACACCTGCTGCTGGGAGTTGTACATTTTACCTACATTAGCTGTCAAGATGTTCTGGACAGCAGGACTATTGCAGATTTGATTCAACAATAAATTATAGTCAATTGTCCAGTAGCTATTTGTACCTCACAAAAATTTCCTGGTGTTGGTGGGAAGACCAAGTGATATTTGCACTTTTGGTTTCCTTGACTTGTTTTGCCAAAGTTGTTTTCTCATCAATCCATAAAAATAAGAAAATAAACCCAGACGATTTATATCTCTCTTGTTTAAAGTGCAAGACTGAGAGGAAAACAAGAGTCAAGTTATTTTATCATCTACAACAAAAGGAGAGCGTGACTCTTAAGCCACAGTTTCTAATCTTTAAGCTGCATATAATAGTTTTTAGTTTCTAACGAAGTTAAAGAGACTTGGTTTGTGGTAGCATGTGTAATATACTGAAAAATTCTCCAGTATGATTATAATTATTTCCATGCCACTGAAATTCCTTAGACTTGATGTGTAGACTTGATGTCATGTTAATACACTCTGTTGCAGCGCGCTGTCACGGGGCATGCTGGGTGGCGAGTGCAGGGGTGCGACTGTCCCCCTGCGAGTTCTGCAATCCCAGCTATCGGCAGGTTCGGCGCAGGGACAGATAACGAAGACACAGGTCTTGGGGTAAACCAGAGTGTATTTATGGGATAGACAAGATGAGACAAGATGGAGCCCCAAGACAAGACTCGGGGGGGGGGGGGTGAACAGAAATTTTATACAGTAACTCAGGAGGAGGGGTGCAGGAACATTAACCAATGAGGGTAAAGCTGGGGAGTGGTCTAAGGTGGGACTAAACTATTATAAACCTATCAGGAGAACTAGGGGAGTGGAATAACACAAAGTAACAAATAGGGTGTCGAGTATAATAAAATAGACAGGGAACACTCTGGAAGGAAGGGTAGGGATAGGGAGGATTGACAAGGAACACTCTGGAGAAAAGGGGTGGGGAAAGGGAGGACTGACAACTTGGAATGGAGGGGGTTAGGGAGGACCTGGGGAAGATTGGCAGCTTGGGAGAGGAGGGGATTAAGGAGGAGAACAGGGGGCAGACATGAACTTCAAACAAAACACACTACAATAACACTCTACTGTTTAATCTGTATAGTAAAAATCAGAGCCTGAAAATTCATACATATTTTGTCTGGATTCCTTCCAGCTTTTCACCACCAGCAAAATATTCCTGTCCACTGAAAATCTACATTTTCCCGTAATAGAGGCTAGTAATGTTCATGAGGAGCACACTGTGCTGTGTCCTGCATATGACTTATATGCTATCACTCTGATCTATCTAGGGATCACTCTGATTCCTAGATACTGCAAAAGACAAAAAAAAAAAAAAAAAAAAAAAAAAAAAAAAAAAAAAAAAAAAAGGTGGAAATTAATCAGAATCCTGATTTTAAAAATAAATACATTTTTAAAATGAAAAAAACAGATAAACTACCCTTTCAAAGGATATTGTAACTCAAATCATCTTGCCACTGTGGGAAAATGCTGATTTTAGCACTGCTATCATCTTCCACACTGAGTCTTCTGGGTGCCATGTAGTGCAGCAGCGTACAAGCACTCTTGATACCTGTGTTCAGTGTTGCAGGGAAATAGCCCAGGTTTTAAGTGGTGCCTGAGTAGGGATGAAATTTGGAAGCAGGCCCTGGAAAGTCTTGCTGATAGATGGACGTTAAACACACAGGCATGCATCCATTGAATTCAAAATTAGGATGCTTATAGAACATATACCTGTGTACTTGTTAATGTTTTCTGGACCTGTGGGATTTGGAGACAGGTGCTACACGTACTGCAGCAGCTGGTCAGAAGGCTGTTATCTATTTCTTCTGTTAAGGCAAAGCCATCTGATTAGCAGAGCTATGCACAGTCTGCCATGGTAAATCCTATTGTGTATAATGCAAACAGGCCAGCAAAGGAAAAGAGTTTATGTGCTTTATGACAGGAAATGAGGTTTCTGATGTTCAGGCAAGGGGGATATCACTGGAAATATTTGATCCATTCAGAGATAAGAAAAACAGATCAAAATAAGTGAAAAATGTAGTCCTGTTTAATTAGGTCAGCACTAAGCACTGTGAAGATGGGCTTCTGAATCAGTTTGTGGTTATGGATATTGAAACAAAAATTGGGAAGAATCTGCTGGCTTTGATTTCCAATGCAGGTATAGAAAAATACATGATTTCTCCATCATTCTGTGACCTTTTTTATAAGGTGAAAAACAGGCAGTCAGGATGTCCAGTACAACCTAATAGGAATAAATTTTAATATCTTACTGAGAATTAGGATCTTGATTTCCCTGCATTTTAATTTGCACTTAGAAATTAAAAGGAAGCTTTCAAGAATATTTCTTTTGACACACAATTTTAAATTGTAGGAAGACAAATGTTTATATCATGTGAAAAAATTACTAAAATGCAAAGAAAAAAATTTATATTAATCTTAAACAGATTATCTTCTTCCTTTAAGCATTATAGAATATGTAACAAAATAGGTTTGTTTAATAGATTTATGTCTAATTAGCAGAGCGGGAGGAAGTAATACAATAGAGCCAGACAGTAGAAGGAAATGTTTAGCAGCATGGGGCTCAGGTATTAGGAAGTCAAACTTGTACATAAAGCTTCAATTTGGATCTATGAAATATTTCAGAATACCACGTTTTACATCCTTTTGCATGATTTAATCATCCTGCTCTTGGGAATTGAACATCTTTCAAATACATCACAGGAAACAGGCTAAATAACTCTGAATGATGATGATGATAACCTGTCTACCTAATGTAGAAAACTAATGCAGAAAATATCTATTATAATGAAAGGGAAATCAGCCAAACTACAGTATCCTTTCAGCAGCTCTCTTTATAGGATTTATGGATATAGATCAAAATATGTCTTTAAGAGATATTCTCCGATAGGTTTGAAAGAGCCTTTAAAAGGCACAATCTTTTCTGCAAACTCAGAAGCGTGCAATACGTGGAAAGCAGCCATCTGGTTTATTTTAAAAGGTGGCCATGAGTGTTTCTAGTTAACCAGGAGCAGCTGTAACATAAGCTGTATGAACACCATTGTTGTTGGGCAAAAGATGTAAAATCCCTTCAGATTTTTCTTTCCTGTTTTGATCTCTGAATTTCACTGAATGTGTTTTGTGATCTGGGATGTGGCAGTTGCAAGGAAGTCTGTACTGCTGTCTTTCCTATAGCCTTGCTCTGGCTGTGTGGGATAGCTAAACTGTGGATATTCTCAGCTCAGTCAGAGAGAAAGAGAAAGGTTTTCTAACCAGGCAAGAGCCTGGGAAACAGTTGGGAAAGAATGTAAATAATTCTCTAATCTATTTTGTTATTCACATTGTTTATAGATATGCTCTGCCACTGTGCGTCATTCACTGCACACCAATGGTGTGACATGTTTTTACTCTAAGACCAATGAAATTAGTCTTCTCAATGTTCTCTATATATAGAGTGGTATATTTGAAATAAATCAGAGCTCATTTTCTTTGCCTTCTGATCTGGAGTTCTCTGTTCCCGTCCTGCTCGACAGCGACACTAAACTGCCACATTTCCCTATCTTCTCACCTATTGACAAGGAGAAAGGCCTGTTCTAGAGATCAACATTGTACCAATAAACCAGAATTCAATAAACAAATTTCATTTCTGAAACCCCAGTGGGATTTTTCTAGCAGTTTCTCATTTTAACTTTCCAAAAACTAGTTTTTAATATGCCATATCACATATTAATTAAGGTGAAATTTTGTTTGTTCTCCTTTATAGGGCAGGAAATAATTATCCTACATTCTTCTAGTTATTTCTGCTCGTGTAAGAATTTTTTTTTTTTGCTCTCAACCTGTACTCAGGTCTTGTGCCTGTCATACCTCTTCTGTCATTTTAGCTACTTTTTGCTGTTTATATTTCTAGATGTCTTGAAGTGCACAGTCATGAGTTTACCTGTGATAATTACTTCTTACATTATGTCTAAAAACTTATTTTCTAGACAGAGCCTATGATTATATAGCATTAGTATGTACAGGCCTCAGGAAATCATAGCCTCTTTGTGATGTGCTCTGGAGTGCACACTAACATACTGTGTTTGCCTTCAAACATTTAACTGAATCCTATGATCTTAAAAAAGATGCAACTAGCATAATTATAGAATGGATTTCAAAGGATTACTTGTGCTGGAAAGAGTTAGGTAAACACCAAATGCTTTGTAGTGCCTAGGGTGAAAAAAAAAAAGAGTGTATAGACAAGGGAAGGGAAAAGGGGATAAAGAAAAAATCCTGACTATAGAGATCTAAAACTCCTGTAACACAATTTAAGCACTGCTAATGGCTCTAGGGAGGGCATGTAGATAGGTAACTCTGCTAGCAGCTATACTAAGGAGAATTTCTGTAGGAGCCCAAGATAAACCACACCTTTGGAGGGCAGTAGCTAAATGTCAGCAATTCAGTCATATTGACTAATCTGTATTCAGTTTTTGTCATGGGATTCATTTCTTGTGGAATAATCGTTTGCCAGTTAGACACTCAGAACTAGTCTAGCTGGAGGAAATTGCACAGATTTGGTAAGTGGTCCATAGCTCTGCAAGTCACAAGTGGTTCCCATTCCTCCTCTCAGGCTGGCTGGGACCATGTTATCCTGTACATAAAATAATACTGATAATTACAACTTGCTCAACACCATCAAGGAATTTTCTGAGGAAACCTACAACAAAAAAAGAGTTTTATGTTCATGGCAGTCAATGACATGGACACCAGTATTACTGGGTTTTGATTTGTTGTTTGAAGCTGATGATGAGTGATAATATTTGAAATTGAAAAAGCCACACTAGAGAGAAAATGTGCTTTAGATTTTATTGCAGAGAATAAATGAAGTTATAGCTATTTAAGAAATAAAAGTAAATATGAGTGTATAGAGAGAAAGTGGTTGAAACATTCATTGTGCATATTCCTTAGGTGGTATTTTTTTAATTTAATAAGAATCTTAATCCTGATTTACTAAGGAATTTTAAAACCTAACAAGAAATATGTCTCTTATTCGCATTCTTTTTCTTTAGTGAGATGCAACAGCTGTCTACCTTTCAAGCTGCCCATGTGAATATGTGTCCTTTCTATGTGTTTTGCAGTATCGAAGTCAAAGTTTAATAATAAACAGCAGCTCTTGCTGCATTTGCAAATATTTGTTCAAGTTATCTAAAATAATTAACGTCCTTTGAATAGTAAGTTTTCATATGTAACAAAAGGTGACGAGTACATGAGTTATCAAGTATTCACAAAAGTCATTGTGAGTGAGTATAACCTTTGAAAGCTTTCTTTTGTGATCATGTGTGTTCTTAAGCAATGTAAATGAATGTGTCAGTAGTTACTGTGAGAAATTTCCATGTAATAAAAATTGAGAAAGTATAATACAATATTTAGTTTCAATAAAATTGAATGAATACTCAACATGTGTTGAATTGCAAATTCAATGTTCAAAAATGTATTGTTAACACAACAAATAAAAATGAAATATTTATATGAGTCTGCACTCACACGTAAGTGTATCTATAAGCAATCTTAAAAATATCTGTGGAATGAAAGTATTGAAAACAGAAGTCATATCAATTTAAAAATTAATATTTCAGCTTTGATTTTTGAGTTCCTTAAGGAACAAATTCTAAAAAGCTTCTTTAGAAATAAAAAATTTGACTTCTTTTGAAATACTTCATCTTGATTAGTATCTTGAATGCTTTGCTGCATTATTCCCTTCCCTTATTATTACCTGAAATGGCACTTTACAATGGAAAGCTCTCAGATTTAAGCAAAAACTGGTCAATTCTATATTAGGCCAGGTTAGTTGAAGGAGAAGTATAATGGTGACTGAAGAATACACTCATCGAGTTCCTGCAGGTATGAGTAGCATCTTAATATAATGTGCTAAATTAGCTCTTAGGTGTTTAATCTGCATCCTCTGCAACTCAGTGCCGTATGGTGTTGCACACAGTTTTCATGAAATGCTCTCGTAGCATACCTGAGGTTAAGCTCCAGCTGACCTGATGAGGGTCATTGGATGAATATGCCAAATGGGTCTTATATTTAGCTGGCACCCAGCTGCCTTCACTTGAGGAGAAAAAATAAATTTAGCATCTGGACTGCATAAACAGATATCTGCCCTTGTAAATGACTGGGTCTGTGAGTTTTGGAATGGGAATGAAATATGAAAACTCTAAGGCTGGAAAAGGCATTATTAAATGTCTTCTTGACAGAGATACAAGAACATGGGCATGTCCATTTCAGTGGGAGGGTCCAGTGCACAAGCTGAATATGAGCTCATGTTTGGCACAAAAGAGCAGTCATGGCTGTTTTAGATCTGACGTCTTAGTATGTGTTAATTTACGGTCATGACAAAAAGTGCTGTTCTCCTGTTTTGGCAAAACTATGCAATTGCAGATATTGCATTGAAGGGCCATAGAATAAACATAGCTGGGAAGAAGATCACTATCTGTAAATTAAACTGTTCATTTTGCTTTAGTTTACCAGGGAGGGACTGATGCTGCAGGGATAATAACTTCCTGATAGGCAACGATTTAATATAGTACCAAGCTTTTATTACGTCTGCTAATATTAAGTATCTTGAATAAGTTGAACGTACAAGAGGATGTAATTAGGAAGGAATGGTATGATTGTTCTTGCAAAATGCCAGATTTGAGATTAATACAAGACTTTCACCTAAGTGTTATTTTACACCTTATAATGCCTTTACAGAAATCACTTCCTATATTATATTGTAAATTAAAGTAGAAAAGAGACTGAATCAAGAAAGGCCAGCAGCAGTGTGGGTTTCATGGAAGGTGCCAGAATAGCAAATGACACAGTGGTAGCTTTGTGGGAAGAGAGATTGAACCTAACAGTTATCATATTTTGAGAAATAAGAGAAGTAGAAGGCACATACACAATAATGGCCTCCACTGACAAGATAAATGGTGGCCCCTATTTACTACTTATTGCATAACGACAAGGAAATAATCACAGAAATTGAAAGGTAGTACATTTTAAAACTGAGGAAAAGAACTAATCATCCAACATATGAGATTTACGGAGCTTTCTGTCCCAAGATAGCACTGAGGCTAAGAGCCCAGCAGAGTTTTTTAAATCTGTTGAATGTCTGGAAATGTATATCAAATGAAAGAAAAAGAACCGCTGGAAGAATTTATCTTTTCCATTGCTGTTCAGCAAGTGATCTTTCTCCTTTGTAGTGGCTAAGCTGCATATATACAGAGTTAATATTTCATCTGTCAAAAGGACAACAAGTATTTTTCCTCAGTTTAAATCTATATAGCAAGATTATTAATAAGCACTTCAAAGTTGCTTATGTTTTTTTTTTTTGTTGCCTCTTTATCTTTTTATTGTTTTGTCTTTTTTAGCAATGTCACTTATGTCAGGTTGAGTCAACCAAATCTAATTTAATTTATCTGCTGAAGTGATTATGCAACCCTAAGTACTAAGTAGAATCAATTATCTGTCAAAACACAGTGCAACATTAACAATATTAATGGTGAACATTCACCAAGATCTTCTGTGCTTGTCTGCTTGGATGTGTGTCACAGGCAGCATCAATATCAACAAGCTCAGAGGTCAGGGCATCTGATTGCCCACACTGCTGAATCGTTGGTGTGGCCACAGGCATGGGCCACCCAGCCCTGCCAGTGAGGAGACTGGAGGCCACCAAAGTATTTTGACAAGTGAAGTGTCTCAGGTGTGTAGACACCAGCTGTGCTGGACAGTGGTCTCAGTGAAAGAGAATAGTCCCTGGTGAATTTTCATTCCTCATATAGGCATTGTCCCAAATCCTCAAGGCCAAAAGAGCAAGTAATACCCTACCCACATGCTAATGTGGATATTTTGAATTGCCTCTGGGTAAGAGATAGCTCAGTTTAGTAGAAAAGAAAATGTAGGTCCAGGGACCAGTGGTAGATGATTTTGAGATCTGTTTAGAGGCTGTGCCACATATAGGGCTTTTGTTTTGGTGAGGTCACACTTTAACTTACACAATGTCTGTAAAACAAAGCTGCCAATTACTGAAATTTTAGAGGAGTTTCAAGGATGAATACATATAAATGTCTGAAGTAGTGATGACAGTGATAAAAACTCTTTTCACTTTTCAGAAAGTTCAGTGTTTTTTTAGTCACAGAGCAATAGACTTTGTAGGCTGTTATATGCATGCATTGCCAAAACACCCACATCTAAAAGTAAATATAAGTGCATTGTGACTTATTTTCCCATGTTTCCTCCCACAGAATTGTTTCTGTTTAATAATAATTGGTGTGTGGGAGAAAAAATCTTACAACAGCACTTCTCCATTGAAATTGCTTGCTAGATACTGAAGAGGAGAATGTTATAGCATAAACTGTTCAGAGGTCATCCATTGAAGTAGCCAAGCATAAATCTGTTTCATTTTCTTTGTTGCCCATTTCTGCATCATTTAAGTTAGAGTGGAGTTATTTTATTAGACCTCTGGACTTGTCTTCTTTTCTAAAATCACTTAGATATTTAAAAGGTTGGCTTTCAAGGGAAAGAAGAGAGTTGTAGTTTGTTTTTCCTTTACAGTATTTCTTCATCCATTTTCAATATGCCTTTCAGTTGATCTATATGCTTTCTTATTTTCAAACTATTTCAGTAGTGTACATTACTCTGCTTTTTGTGGTTCTTTTGAGAAACTCTCTGTAGGGAGTTGTTCTGCACCTATACCCTTATGTAAGGAAAAAAAATATTCTCCATATCTTCACCCATCACATTCTCTACAAAGTATTACCTAGGACGATGATCCCATTATATTACAGTCACAGAGGTCATTCTAAAAACTATCTGTCTAAAAGAAATGCTGTTGTCCTGAACACTCAGCAATTACAAATCAGAGAGTTCCTGAGCTTCCTTTTGGAAAAGGAAAGAAAGAAGGAAAGAAGAGTGGTGCTATTGGAACTAAAGAGGAGAAAGGATCAAAAGCAATCCATGCATGTGAGATTTCTTAACAGTGTGAAAGGTAATACTGTGTATAGCTCTAAGAATAGTAGGCTAAAACACATTCATTTGAATTTGTTTCTCTAAGAAGCACATTAGTACAGATAAAATTGGAAGAACCTTGGGGTCTGAATGCTATTAAAACTAATTGGAGACTTCTGCATTTCCTAAAAACCATTTCTTTTCCTTGTGTGCATGTTTTATAGTTGTGCCAGTTGAAAAGGATTTTAAAAATTACATACTATCACATAATATACACAACTGTGTATCCACTACATGCTTGTAAAAATGCTATGAAGCATCGCAAATTTAGAACCCATGAAAGACTAAGGAAACAACTAGGTGAAACTTGAAAAAATGGTGAAATTTTGTCAGCTGAAGTCTGTGTAGAATTTGTGGAATATACTGCATGGTTTCTTGAAGGAAAATGTGCTGTGTCAGTAGATTAATTTTGTTTTCTCATTTTGAATAATTTTAGGTGTGAGAAGAAAATTACTTCTTTCAAAAGTACTAATGTTGCATCATGCAACGAGCTATAAGTAAAACTGTAATCCATCTGACAGAGTGCAACAGTTACAAATGACTGCTTAAACAAACAAAAAAAACTAATTGAGACATAAATATTCTTGGGCATATATGATTGTTTTGGAGACATTTGATTACTTTTTAAAAAAACATAGAATAAAACCACTTGTTCAGAAATTTCCTAATTGTTTGAATGTGCTGCAAGTAGGAGAATTTACAATACAATACTGTATGTCAAATAACTGAAATACCAAATAGATAAATAGAAATGTATTGGTTTACGGTCACACATAACTACAGTCATGAATTACATTGAGGTCTTGAGGAATGGTTGTATTAAATTATAAATCCTCCGGGCTTCACCCGGGTGCCCAGCCAGTCCGGGGGAAAACCCTCGGCTGACCGGTCCGCGGGGAGGAGGTGGCGGGACCCGGATAGCTCCACCGGAAGGATGGGAGGACTCTGGAGAGGCTGTATTCCTAGAAGCTTTATTTCAGGAGAGTCGCAGGAACAGGAGATGAAGGGAAGGGACACAAGCTCTCCAGGAGGGAGCTAGTGCCAGGAGCCCCGAGGGAAGGCGGGGCTGGGTATTAAGGGCAAAGGAGTAGGAGTGGTTAGGGTACAAAACAACCAATGGGAAACGGGTAAAGGGGAGGAAACAGAGTAGGGTGACATACAGAGAACCAATCGGGGTACAGAGGAGGAGTGGTATTCTAACAGGGGCCAATGGGGATAACAGAATAACTGAACTTTCTGGAACTGGGGAGAGTACCAAGCATTGATGGACAGCTCTTCTGGGGTGGAGGGCAGCAGTTGATTGGCAACCTTTTCTAGACTGTTGCTGCCTCCCACGGGAGAGCGGGAACCCCTCCCACAAATGGTTAGGATGATTAAATGCACTATTTCTGTAGCATTTTCTATACTTTAGAATAGGACACCCATCTGATGATAAAATTGTAACCTGTGGAACTTTGAACACTCAGATTCCATAACACAGATTTATGCTTCCAGGGAGAAACACTTAGTGTAGGCTTGTTTTCAAGCCTGATTTTGTTGAAACATGAAGAAGACATCACCTGATGTCAAACAGACTCTCAGGTTTCATAACTCCAATGCCAGCTGGATGTTTCTCTACTCCCTTTGAACTACAGTGACAAAGAATAAGGAAGATCTGATCTTTCTGATCCTGATGAGGTATTATGCAGTGCTTAGGACCAGATTCACAACACCATAAAAAGTGTGAATCCTAATAAAATGAGAGGCTTTTCAAAGCCCCTGTGATTTCAAGAACGAAAAGGCAGAACAAAGAGTTGTAAGTTAGAAGAACCGTCATGCTTGGCCATAATTCAGAAATGCAGAGTTTGAGCATTGTGAAACACCAGCTCACCTGGAAACAGATGCCTATGATTTCTCCTTATAATTAATTTCTGTGTGCAGAAGAGACTGCATCTCCAAATGTACAAATTTATGAAGAAGTGCAGTGTGTTTAGTTGATTCTTATGAAAGAAAAGTCTTATTTGCATGTATCTAGACAGCAAAAAAGCAATCCTGCTTCCCTGGCTCAGGAAACCTAAGACTGCATGTGGTGTGTATTACTGATTTTTGCATTGAAAACCAGGTATGAAGTCTTAAAAATGCATGTTCTGGGCATTATGTAAAATATCAAGCACATTTGTAGGCATGAGGAAAAACTCATTTGCATATTCTAATGTTATAAACAACCACAGCTGTTTGGCTTCATTAATATATTGCCAGTAAAAAGTAGGTCAGTATGCATTTGCTTTTTATTCTCTGAGTGAGCTGTCAGACTAATGGATATGCATACATCGCGGGGGGCATTCATCATTGGCTTAATTTCCCCATAACTTATTGGGAAAACAAGTTCAGATGAGAAAAGGTGGAGATAGTGAAATACTATAACTTTTAGGATTTGGTGGAACATATGTCTCTGATATGGGCAATTGCAACTTTTACGCCAGTCTCTGAGACAAGCTGCTTTTTCAGTCAGGTCTAAGATGAACCTATATTGTCATGAGAACAATGAGACAATGTGATTTATGGCAGGACAGGATTTTTTTTTTTATATATTCTCATCTTACTGTTCCAAGACAGTTGGCTTATGACTTGAATTTGCAATCATGTTTTCTTTTTTCTTGTTTTATTTTGTTTTCAATGATTGTGGTATTTCACAGAGAATCTATCTGGGAATCTGTCTCTGGGACTTGTCACAAACTGCTGGTTTTGAACAACTCATGGTAAGCTGCTGAACTTGTCTCAGGGATTTATACAGAAACTGTTTCCCTGTACATATGCTCATTTCATGATCTCTCATACACCTCCCTCACTGAGAATATTAAAAACATGACAGTGGTTTTGTGAGAGCATGCTGAGACACACAGTTTAAAACCAGGGGGAAAAAAGCTGTTTCCTATAGGTAATCTTGATTCCATATGTGTAAAGTATGCAAAATACATTAATTTAGACATAAGAAAGTATTACACAAGTGCTGAACTGGGATGAATAAATAAATACATTAACATTAGAATAATGTCTTGCTTTTCATCATCATTGCCAAACCTTCAAAGCAAAAGCATGGTCATGTAAGTAGGTAAAAGTAAAGGACAGTTACAGTTGTTCGTCTTCAAAATTTGCTCTTTTTCAACCCAAGAAGCCTTAAGGAGAAATATTTGAATAGCTAAAGACTGAAATTTTCATCATAAAAGCTCTCTTAAAAATAGCTCAGCTGCTATTATACAAACTATTTTAAAATTACTTAAATATTCATTAACTGAATATAATATTTATTCTGTATTGCAACTTGAAAGTAGAATTTTAAACCTCTGGGTATTCATGCATAGCTCTTTTCTCATTTCAAAGCCATAAATGCAATGGAATAAAAATTTGAAGCTTGTAGAAGAAAAACCAATGTATGCACGTGACATAAACATGAGAAGCCTAACTGTTTCTCAGTTTCTCCCACAGCTCAAGGGAAAGCACTTCTTGAAAGTACTTTAGATTCTCAGGTTTTTTTTTCATTAGTGAGTTATCCACTAATATATAGGTGGGGGTTTTTATTTAAATGCTGTTTAGTGACTCTAAGATATATCGAGGCTCATGTCAATATGTGATAACACATATCACACATTGGAAGCACAGGGTTTCACCTTCTTTCTGACAACACTCACAAAGCATATGTTATCTCTCACTAACACTTGCCTTCTTGTCTCTCACTGCTAAACTGAATCCCACAATCAATTGCACATCACACGTGACAGCCTTTGGGCTTCAGCCAGTCCTTTTTTGGCAATTGGCTCTGGCTGTGAGGAAGCAGTCTATTATTAACCCAACATTATATTAAAGGACTTACTTAGGAGTGAAATAGAATTGAGAGCAAGTTCTCTTAAATTCCAATATGCAGTTTGTAAGATTATAAATAAAACAAACCAATGAAAATGTAAAATATGAAGCTATGGCTAGGGATTCATCTTTAACATGTGCTTGTGCAGACAGGCTAGAGTGAATAGAAATGTCACATTACTGTTTTCTGGTATGGCTGAGAAGCCTTGGCACAACAGGGAGAGCTCTCCAGGCTGCAGATACAGCTCTTCTTTCTGTGAGGCTTCAAGCACGCAGCTATCTGCCATCCAGCCAACCTGCAGGCCTGATTTGGAGGCCTCCAATGCTTCTCTCTCAAGTGTGATTATAGTGAGGATGCCCTACTTCTTTTAGGTGAAAATTTTGGAAGAACAGCAGAGAAAATGAAGAGGCTGAGATTGGCTGGCTGTGAGGGATGTTTAGGCAGCAGGCACATAATGGCTCTGAGGGCTCTCTCTTTTTGTGTCTACAAATCAGATAGATAGAAGCTTCTTTTAAACTCCTTTGGCATATGAAACTGAGCAAAATACATTATTTACTCCTAAAGATTTTCTTAATACATGTACTGTTTTCATAAATGTTTTTTAAGAAGTTGGGAAGTACTCCAAGACCCAGCAGACAAGGTTAATAAAGAAGCTTGTTTTTCCCTTCAGAGATTAAATGGAATATGCATGATATCCCTTTTTTTTTTCCTTAAACAATACTTCATTATTGCAATTATTAAACAAAATTAAAAATATATGGAAGGGTAAAGCTCGTAACTGGAAAAAGCTTATTTAGTTTAGCAAAACTCAGCAGATTTGGTTACAGATTAGATCTTATTCGAACAATCAAATTTTATGTCAAAAGTCCTGTTGCAAGTTATATGGGGCAATTGTATTTCCTAATTAAATCTGGAATAACACAACAAATATACTTTTCAAAACTAGCTTAATAGTGATATAAAACTGACACACCATAACTAATTCTTGATACCAGTCTGGATTTGAACACATAGAATTCATTCCTAGTGGTTGTAGAGATCTAAAATTGCCCAATCACTGGTAAAATGTAGTGGTGTTAATGATTCTGAATCCCATGTGGTTTTATCTTTATTCTGCTTTTCTCTGAAGCATTTCATCTGAGTTATGCAACATTAATCCTGATATATGACTCCTGCAACCAGTGATTGAAAACCTTAAAGTATTCTGTAAGCTAAAAAAGGATGCATGAAAAACAGTGTGAACCTCTTTTTTCTGTAATCCTGAAATACTTATTGCCAGGCTACTATTGCAATGGCCAAAGAAGAAAAAAAAAAAAAAAATACTTGGCTAGGGTCATAGATGAAACTGATGGTTGAGTTAAAGCATCCCATCTGAAATATGCAAAGACAAGTATATATAATTTCCTTTAAGTCTCAATTTCACAAATCTTGTAGCATAAGAAAGATTTTATGTGTGTACATAATTGTTTTGAAGTTGAAACAAGCTACACACATCGCTTTTGTAGGAGCAGTCTTAAGACTTTATGGGAAAGAGACTGGTTTTATCCTCTTCTTTAGACTAAAAAATAGAAGTATTTTCCCCAAAGTTTATTTTCTGCTGCACACCTAGGAAATAGTTGGACTACTTACATAGCAGTCCGTTCCACAATAGCACCAGAGACAAAAGTGTTTCTGCTCCATATAGATGGGACCAACAATGGGGCATAATAGACCCACATGTTTTTAGAAATCCCCCTGGAGCTAAAAGGATATGAAATGGTACAGGGCACAGACTCTGGGTAACTGAATTATCAAATTAACTCTTGACAGGGATTGCCAGATACCCGGGACTCTCAAAAACAAAGACGAATGCTCAGTCTTGCTCTTATTTTGAAACATTTATTCAAAACTAATTTTCCTGGATTTTTGAAATTATTAGTATTGTCACAAGGATTTTATAACTTACCCTAGGAACAGAGATATACCTATAAAATTTGTTGCATCATCGTTTGCTCACAGCAATTTTTCATGTCAGGTTTTCATCCATAAGAGTGACTTACCACTTTCTTTCTAAACACAACATCAAAAATGAGTACAGTTATTGATTATTATTGTCATTTTACTTTACTTTAGCTCAGTTGTCTGTATACAAATAAACATTTCCTGTGAAAACAGATTTCCACCTACTGAGTACTAGAGAAGTTTTTCATCTGTTAAGCCTGAAGCAAATGTACAAACTAAAAGGTCTGCCTGGAATTTTCCAAATATAGTTTCTCTTTCAGATATGGAAACAAAGCTCACTTCATAATAAGAAGAAAACAAAACAGTAAATATGAGAAGAGGTTAGAAGACAACATGGTCTCTGTCAAAAGACCTTCTTGGATCTTTTCCACATTTATCTAAATATTATTATCTGTCAATATTGCCTGGTCTTCAATAATATGAATCACTTAATGCACCAATAGGGTTTTTATCACATTGCTATTTTATTTCTAAAGGACTCTTGACTATAGTTTCCCCAGGAGGTATAACTGTTACAGACATTGAAATAATGTGGTTTAAATGTATTCCCTGGAGATGAGCTCATTTCCACACTTGAAGAGCCTGTGTGTTTAGGCCAATATAGCCACCTCCCTGGACAATTACATTTCTTGTCTAGGCTACCTGGGTAACAACATTTATGGAAGAAAAAAAAGTTTAAAGCATTAAGCTGACATATTAATTTAGGACATAAGTGACCCCCTTTTGTAGTGATAATTCCCATTATATAAGCCTTTAAGTGACAAGTAAAACAAATGAACCACTCAGATGAATATAATGGCCCTTGTAGAGAAGAAAGTGAGCCCAGAAACCTGGCACCTCATAGTTCTTTGCTCAGATATCTGATCATCATTTGAGCAGCCAGCTCTGAGACAGAAGAAAGTGAAGGCTTCATTAGAGTTTATTTCATTTTCACGTATCATCTGTCCTAATGGAGATGGGAACTAACGATGATGAGCTGCTAAATCTTTAAAAATCCGTCATCATTTCTCTTCTAGCTTGAAAGAAAAAGCTGTCGCACAACACATCCCCACTTTGTTTCCTGAGGTGAAAGATCTATTGACTGTTGCTGAAGTTGTAAGTGGAAAAGGCAGAAGAAGGAATGGGAGGGATTGCAAGAGGAAGTCTCTTCCTCTTCCAGAGGTTTTGTCTTCCTACTATTCAGCTGAGATGAAGCTTTTGCAGCAATTAAATTTATCTGATCTTTCTTCCTTAACAGATTAGGCATTCAGCTAAGCATCATAAACTCTACTAGTTTCTTTTATTTCTTGATCTATTCTCCCACTTTTAGTGTGCAAGCCATGTATTCAGGTACACTGAACTTACCAGTTGTATATTTTAGCATCAGACAGGGACCATCATGAGGGCCAAAGAGACAGTAAACAATTGCAGTATTTATGGGTTTTTATGTCTGATTTAGCATATAGAAGTCCATCAGGCCTGCTTCCAGGAGAAACAGGAGCTATAAATTGGTGGACATTATTCCTACAAGATTACAATAGGACTTTAGAAAAAAATATTAGTCAAAAATTTTAGTCAAAAATATTTGGGTTGGTAGGGGCCTCTGGAGATCATAGCCCAAACTTTCACTCAATGCTGGAACAGCTTCCAAGCTAGAATGTTTTCACAGGGTTGATTCTCTGAGATTCGAAAATTTCCAAGGATGGACTTTCCATAAACATTCTGAGTGCCTTGTTCCAGCATTGTATCTCTCATTATTGCTATTATTTTCTTATTTTCAAGCAGCAACTTTTTACTGTTACTACTAAGGTTTTCATTATACTGCTCTCTGTTCTCTGCTACAACTCTTTAGGTAGTTGAAGGCTGCAATTGGCTCTCTCCCTCAGCCTTCTTTAGGGTAAACAAAACCAATTATCTTTGTCACTGTTCAACTACCATATTCTCCTGTCCTTAACTATTTTAGTTATGCTCCACTGGACTCTGCAGTTTCTTGATGAGCTAGGAGACCTGAAATTGGATGAAGAGTTCCAGATGCAACCTTGTAGATTCCAAATAAAGGGAATTAATAACCCTCCATCAAGTTACTCGTTATGCTTTTGCTGATGCAGTCCAGTATGTGGTTAGTCTTTATCACTTGGAAGGGCATACTGCTCACCCTCAGCCTAGAACTCCCCAGGCCCTTTTCTGCATAGCTGCTCCTGACCCAACCAGTCTACATTCCATACCAGGTCGTGGGTTTGTTTCTCTCACGGTGCCAAGAGTGCATTTGCACTCGTCAGACTTCATGAGGTTCCTGCTAGTACATTTTTCCAGTATATTGGGATCTCTCTCAATGGCACAAGAAACCTTCTGGTGTATGAACAACTCCGCTAAACTGGGTGTCATCCAAAAACTTACTTTCGAGTCTCCTGATGTCTAGGTCCCAGATGGAGATGTAAAATACTATGGGGCACTAGATTCTCTTGAAGGATAATATTTATAGCCACACTGCAATCCAATGTCTATCATGTCCCTGTTTCTTACATGGGGATTGGACTAGAAGATCTTTTTAGGTCCTTTCCAACACAAACTGTTCTGTGATTCTATATCCATTGCTCTCCCCTATGCAGAGTCTCAGTCATTTTAAGGCACCTGGTGTTTGAATATCTTGATATTGATAACAGTCAGAATTTTTACCCACTGGTGTAGCAGGAAAAACTATAATTACTTCTTTGGTTTGGCTGAGATGAATATGCTACACTGTTGAGACTGTTCTACAATTCCCCTGTTCAAGAGGCACTTAAAAATATCAAGTACATTAGAGAACTTGAAACTGATTCTTGTACATTTTCTTGGCCACATGCATAGCTATGTAGAAAAAGTGTGTTTGAAGAAAGGGGGTTGCCACAAAACCAGTCACACTGTTACACCATGAAGAATTCAGTAGAGCTTCAGGGATATTAGAAAAAAGTTCATTTCTTTTTTTCAGCAAACTCTTTGATGCTTCTCCTGAAGAGTTCTTGAAACTGTAATTGCCATTCCCTGAATATTTTTAATTTATGCTGATATTAAAGATGGAAGTGTCAAGAAATATTCTGGAAGGGGCACAGGGAAACAAAGAAGGAATTAGAGAGTCATGGCCCTACAAGAACATACTGGAGAAAAGTATTTCATTTTATTAAAAAAGAGATGCTACAAGGGGGCTTTCAAGTGTTCCCCTTCATCAAAGGAAAGTTAAAAGCCTATGAATGACACAGAGGATTTTTTTTTCCCTAGTTTAAAAATCCTTTATGCTCCTCAAAGGCTCCTCAAAATTAAGACCTATTCTCCTTTGCACCACCACCCTTTTGAAGTTATTTTGCTTGGTTTTGCTCTCTGCAATCTTTTTTCTTTTTCCTTTAATCAGATATTCATGTTACTATGCTATATAAGAAGTGCTTCGGCTTGTCGAAAATATGTCAAATTGTGTAATGGTGCAAAAACCGTTCTGCTGTTTCTAAAATGCCATGAATATGCCATGCTCAGCCTTCCAGCTATGCAGTGAATTGCAGTTAAGGACAAAAATCTATTTAACTGTGTCATTATTTTAACGTTGTGCATATACACACTAATGAGCATGCACAACCAGTAGCTCCATAGTTTATGAGAGGCTTCTAGAGAGGTTGCACTGTAATGACCTATGATAAGGATTGGTTGTACTGTTCATAGCTACACTTCGGCTATCTGGCCTACTTTATATTGTTCTTCTTTTCAAGTCCTTCTATCTCTATGCAGTTCCTGACAGTTCACCTCCTGTTTGCCAAATCCAGAACCTGAAAATCAGGAAAATTGCTATTCCCCTCAGAAATTTATTCTATAAAATAATTTAATGACATTTTTGTCTTCTTTTTTTTTTTTTTTTTTTTTTTTTTCCCTAAAGAGCTCTTACTCATTTTTTTCCATTTTTACAATTTTAAATGCCTATTCAGTTTTTTCTCTGATAAGTGGCTAACAGGCTAAAACTCCCCCAGCATGTTATGGTTGCAAGCTACTTAGTGAAGTTCTCAAGCCTTCCAGCAAACAGCATTGTAATAGGATTTTCAGTTGGCTGGCTTTTTCCTCTCCTTTCTCTTTAAGCAGAAATATAAGGATGTCTACTGGAATAGAGCTGAAGCACATGATGATGGCAGCTGTTTGCAAGGAGAAGGAGCAATAAATTCCCAAATTTTCAGGTACTTTTTCAAAGCATAAGCAGAATTTGAAATAATGTCCTTTGCACAAAAAAAAAAAAAAAAAAAAAAAAAAAAAAAAAAAAAAAAAAAAAAAGGATGTTTTCAGTAACAAGGATTCAGAAACAGAGATTTTATGACCAATCATGAGCTTTTTGGTTCAAAACATAGTAGATGTACAGAATATAGATGAACACCAAAAGCTGCCACAGTCCTTCATATTATTTTTTTAATCATAACATAATCATAACCTTCATATTATTTTTTTAATCATAACAGCATATAATCTGCTTATAAATTTAAGATATCTTATACAATATATAGAACTGCAGGAAAATGCAAAGAAAGTTTAAAAATTCAGGAGTTAATGGATCCCTGAGTTACTTGGCTTTGCAAACTGTTTATATGGTAAGAAACAGAGCTGCTTTGACTAATTTGATGTTGTGGACTTCAGCAAAACAATGGTTATCTCATGATTTTATTGTGAATACGCAAACAATTTCCAAATGAAAGATTATCTATGAAGCAATGCCATAAGCAGGTATGTAATACAAATTCTGCAGAGCCCTAGCCTGCATTGCAATGACCAAAACAATGCACATGTGTAAAGGAACAGGAATGGTCTCTAAATTTTTACATGCTGTATTCCTTTTTGCTTCAGGGAATTTGGGGTAAACATCTGTCCTTGGATATAGGAAGTAATGGAAATTCTGAGTGCATTTGTTATCTAAAGCTTCAAAATTATTTGCTGAAGCAAGTGAATTTAATTGTTAGGATTATTTGTCAAATATTACATCTCTCAGCAGAACTGTTGACACCAGGCGTATTTCCTGTGTAAGAATTCCTGTCCAAAGATTAGGAAGAAATTCTTTACTGTGGGGGTAAAGGCACTGGAATAAGCTGCCCAGAGAAGTGGTGGATATCCTGTCCCTGGTAGTGTTCAAGGACAGGTTGGATGGTGCTCTGAACAATTTGGTCCAGTAGAAAATGTCCATGTCCTTGGAACTAGATAATCTTTACTGTCCCTTCCAAACTGAACTCTTCTATGACTCTATGACAGATGTGATAATTTCCAATATCCCAACAGTATCATCTTGAATCGGTAATTTTATTTTCAAGTTCACTATTGCTATACTGTGTCCCTGAAAAGGGACTGTGTGTGTGTGTTTCTCTTTGGGTGGCAGGCAGATGTTTCAGAAAACTATGCAAGCTTTGTTTTTAGACAACATAAACAATGCCAAGACTAAACATTAAAAACTTCTTAAGTAATTTTTATGTGGTTTGTCTACTTTCACAGCAGGAGACAGTTTTTGACCTTGAAAGATAATTGCACAAATTCACTTCTATTAAGATCCCTCCCCACCCTACCAATAATTTAATAAGTATAGGAGCCTGATAAATAAAGCGTGTAATGTCAGTGTTATGAAAGTTTAATCATTGGTCATTACAGTAGAACAAAGTAATTTAATAATTGCTCTGTGAAGTACCATTACAGCATGTTAACTAAGTGCTGTTAAATGCTCAACATCTGAAGAAATGCGCAGTATCTCTCCAGAGCACAACAGTCACTGTGCCTATGCTGCAAAGGGAATGTCTCCAAAGGATGGATGCGTACCCCAGAATCTAATGCAGAGATGCCAGCTCAGTCAAGGCAAAGCAAGAGGACTGGTTTCCTGGACAGCTGCACTTTGGTTAGCTTTACAAATAACCTGGCAGCAGGTACATGCTATAAGCTGCTGGAGCAGAGCCAGAGCTCTGGGTTTGCATAATGTTCAGCACAAAGGCTTTCTTTACAGTCCTGATGAATTGCAAAATGTAGTGGTATCCTCTCTCCTGCTATGCTGTGTTAGATCACAGAGTGATGGGCTGACCATCCTTTGATCAATCAGCAGCCTAGTAGGCAGCAGGTCACATCCCCTCAAAAGCTTATGTGGAGCTGCAGATGTAATTCAGGTGGATCTTTATTAATAATTTGGTTGGGTGCCCTTTCCTGAGAAAGAGCAGAGCTAATCAAAAGAAACTGAAGTTGAGATTTTCTATGGAATTCTGAAATAAGAGATTCAAGTATATCTAATGCAATTTTAATTCCAAAATTTTCTATGTCTGGTCTGTAAGCAAACCTGTTGTATGAATCCATACCCTGATGTCATTGCTGCTTTTTACCTATGTTTTGAAATCCCAATTCTGAATATTTCAAGTTTGCATCTGAATCTGATTTTTAGATATTACATATCATCCTATAGACTCAGGACCTAAGATGTTTGCGATTTAGTTTTAGCTTATAATTAAATGCACTAACCTGTTAACACACAATGGACAAAGAAATATGGTGATTGAAATATGCATAAGTCATATCCTGATAATCCTTATCTGTAAAGAGAACTGGGTAAACAAGACCATACTGCAGAGACCAGGGAAAAATGTTATATATAAGCTAAGAAGACTGAAAAGCAAAAACCAGACAAAACTAGAAACTCCCTGCACTGTGGTTTATTAAAAATGTTCATTTTTTTCCCCTTAATTGTTTTTTTATTTCCAAGAAGCTGGTACTTAGATTATTTGTCAGTCTCATTAGCATTTTCATGCTAATACTTCCTAACTATACTAAGGCCCATTAGAATTACAGAATAAGCAAATATATTTTTGAAAAAAGCACAAATTCCTACAGTTGATTTTGACCTTGGAGAGATTACCTTAAGCATCTCAGATCTTAATTTTTTTTATTATCCTTGCATCTTTCAATGAAATCAGAATTTCATCTTTGAGGTTTTATCAAAAAAATGCTCCAAACAAACAAATTTTAAAAAAGAAAAAAAAAAAAAAAAAACCTTTTCTGTAAAAGAAATAATAGGATGAAAAGGATGAAAGACTATCTCTAGAAAGAAAATCTCACCCCTTCATTCATTTCTCCCAAAGCAATCTTTTTGATACAAAAAATTTGAATGAGGTTATTTCTTCAAGAAAAACATGTTCTGCTTTGAAGAGAGGTGAACTACTCTACTTTCTTTAGCAAAGTCTTTATCAATTAACTGCCGTTAATAAACTTTGAAAAGTGAGAGTAAAAATGCATGTATTTCTGAGCAGTTAACACCTTGATATCCAGAGAATGATGCCTAAAGCAGTAGCAAAAAATATTTCAAGGCATTCTAAAATAATATATATTTGAACCACATATTTGATTATTACTAGCTATGAAGTTCATATTCAGAAGGCTAAGCTTTAACATCCTTGTTTGATTCATCTTCTTAGCTGTACAGTCATTAAATAAGAAGCAACAATTAGCTGATAGACTACAAAAGAAAAAACATTAAGGACTGAATATGCACTACTATTAACACTTTGGTGTACTGGTTTGCATTTACTTTTACAATTTACTGGCCCCATCATTAAAATTCTAACAAAAATAATGAATACAGCAAACTCCCAGTGATTTGTCTCTTAAATATAAATAAGAAGAATAAGGTAAGAATAAGGACTGCATCAACACAGTGATGTAATAAGTCAGACAAACAAATAGGAGCTTCATATTAGCATTAATAATGCTAATAATCATATTAAATAATCATGTAAGTATTGTGATTGGCAGGTAAAAGTCACAAAACTTTGGGTGAAGTTGATGTCTCTATGAACAAAAAGAAAGAAAACCAGGAGATCCTGAGTATAGCTATACAACCAGAAATTTTCTCAGTACAGAATGGTTGCATGGGTAGTGCATTGAAGTTCTTTCATGAAGTGCTAAAATCAGGATAATTCAATGCTGAAGAATAAATTAAACTCTAGGTAACCTAAAGTCTTCCATGTAACCTTCCCATTATGTGTCATGGAATAAATACAGGAAAACCTAATAGAAATACCCTGAATCTGAAAAAGAAGGTAGGGGGGAAATTATCCATTTCTGGCAAGTTTTGAAGTGTGTGGTTTTCAGTGGACCTGGCATAGGCTTAAGTGTCAGGTGGTTTTGTAGTGGTCAGAACAGATGAAAGGTAATAATTATTTGCTGAAGGGCAATAAAGTGTTTGCATTAGATTTCTGTGATTCATCAAATTCAGAAAGGAAAAGATGTGTAATTTTCTTACCATGAGGTTTTGGAAGATTTTAATATTGTTTTAAAGATAATAGTTTTCTTAGTTTCTGAAATGAATGCTAAATGCCTTGGAAACTACCTGCTGGAGTTTTTACTCTACACAAGTTCTGGTTTCTGATTGCTTAATTTTATTCTTTTGGTGTTTCCTGGAAGAAACATTACATCGGTATTCCCATACTCGTTCCAGCCTCCCTACCAAACCAGGATTTATTAACTTCTTTTCAGTAAAAATGTTGCACTTCTCTCTTTCTTGGGTTCTTTTTAAGAAACAGAACTCAAAGCAGTGGCTTTGTCCTCCACAGTTTTATACTGTTCCTGACAATTTACCTGTTATCATACTTCTTAAGCTGTGACTGTGTAAGCAATAGGAGAACAAGTATTTTGGGTTTAAGGGACTCTTTGATTCAATTTTTGTTCTGGATAATTAATTCTACTATGAATTGACCATATATATTATAATCAAGTATAATTGTGCAGCACATAAAATTATTATTGACCTTTGTGGATTTGTTTGTGGCTTATGAGTAAGGGTTAATTACAATTTAGTACTATATGGGGTTTTTTGGTGTTTTTTTTTTTTTTGTTTGTTTTTTTTGTTTTTTTTTTTTTGTTTTTGTTTTTTGGTTTTTTTTTTTTTGTTTGTTTGTTTGTTTTTTTTTTTACATAGATCAGTCAGCAGCAGCACTTTGGTGTTCAGGTGGAAAGAGTTTGTGAGATCACTAAGTTTTGGGTTTGATCTCAGCTGGCATTTTTATGGGCCAATGTGGATGTAACTTAAACGAGAATGTGTGCTACAATAGTTAAGACAAACAATGCAGTAAATGTCAACTAGAATTATAAGTCTCCAAATGTCCTAAAAAGACAAGTACATCCTGGACTCCCTGTGTTTTGCACCTTTCTGCCAACTCCATAATCTCCCCTTCACACACCTTTTATTATTGCAGTTACGGGGTGTGTGTGTGTGTGAAGAAAACAATTCCGAGACAGAAATACAGCATGGGAAGCAATGTCAGCTATAGGAAGTTAATTGCAAATGCTTTGTTTACTCTTCCTTGCTTCCCTTTTACATCAGTGTTGCTCCTGTCCTTTCTTAAACGTTCTTCTAGGTATTGTTGGCAAAATAGAACTGTCACTCAAAGAGTATGGCACAGTCCCATGAAGTTTAATCACTGTTTTGTTTTCGGTTTGTGTTGTTTGCTTTTGTTTGGTGTCTGTCATCATCATCATCACGCCCCCCCCCTCAGCTGAAAGAGTGCACTGTGTCTCAGGAAAGTTTAGAAGTGAATTCCACTAGGTTATAATTAGCTCAAGGTATCACTTTTTGCAGTAGGGTTTATTCTTTGAATTGCCTGGAATTTAATTTGATGAGCACTGATCTGCAGACTGTTAAATTCCTTGACACAGCTATTTCAAATCTATTAGAAGCTCTGCTTCTCTTTCATTGGCATCAGTACAGCGCCTTCAAAAGCTCTATGATAAGTTCAAAACATTTGACAGTTGTTTATACATTTATATAATTTTGAACTCATGTAAATTTCAAAACAGGATGCAAAGCAAATAATCTTGTTCCTATTCTTGAGGAAAATTCTGTCTAGCTCTCAAATGATAGTGTCCCTTTCTCACAAGAGAAGCTCATTAGCAAACTCTAACTCCTGTAGTCTTGCCTTTTGGGCTATGAGTCATTCCAGCTCTGGTGTGCTGCCTTCTTTTCTCCCTTGTGTACAAAATGGGCATGCACTGTTAGTTTTACTGCAAAGTAATTTCTTCTCCCTTGAAAACCTCCTAAATTAAGCTTTAAGAATTTGAAACATAATTCTGAAACATATTCAGTATAAAGAGTCCTATAGTCTGTCAGCGCTTCCTGGCTGCAATCTGGAATGTGCAGTTTTATTATGGAAAGTATTTCTTCATCATGGATTCTTTATATAATATGTGCACAACCTACAGTTAATGGTGTGGAAATGTTTTATTGCAACTTCCTTTTTTAAGTAGATGTGTTTCTAAATTATTTTGCCTAAAGCATCTGTTATAGCTCCTGTATCTCATTCAGTATTAAATCCCCCTTTCATTTAGACTCTAAACACTATGAAGTATATAAAACAAATCTCATCTTGCTTAGTGCTTCCTTACCCTATTTTGTCAGACTTTTGGTGAGGAATACCTTACCCAGTCACATTAGATGATTTAAACTCCAGTGAGGGTAAAATAATGTGCAAATAGAAGAATTAATAGCACCATTAACTGACAATACAGTGTATTGAAATTCAATAACAGGCTAGCAGAGAATTTAAAAAAAAAAAAATGTACTTAAATTACTTATAAACCAGAAAATCACCTTGCTCCTTCAGCTGTGATCTTAACATGGTGTCTGGCAGAGAAGCAGATTGTGCAATTATGTCTTCAGTTTTATCCTAGTAAATGAAACTCCCCTTTGAAATTCCTTCATCAGATTTACTTTTCTTGGTCTAATATTTTACTTCTTGTAGGCAATTTTTTCCCTGGAGCTTCAAAATCTTCAGACAGTTTTAATTCTTTCCTATCCAACATGTAATCGACTCAGTCCTCTGATTGTAACACCAAATTAATGTGTGGTTTTACTTAGAAAAGCAAACATCGCTTTGTTGGGCCAAGTAGCATTTCTTGTACTTGAAAGGCTTATTGTGAACTCCTCATTTCAGCAAAGGATAAACCAATCTTTCTGTTGGTTCACTGAAAATTTCAGAGTGAAACCTGTTTTACCCTGGACAATCTGGTATTTCACATTTTGTTTTCCCTATAATCAGTTTCTACGTATTAACATTAAATCAGTGAAACTTATTACTGGTTCTTAATCTCAGTGGGAATTAACCATTTTGACATTGAATGAGCTAGAAATTAATAGCCTTCGCTCTCCTTTTCCTAAGTGTATTGCAAGAGTATGAGTAGGTCAAATACACAGCCCAGCTCCTACTAAAATGCATTAAACTGCAATGATCACATACAAATAAATGACAAAGTCTTAGCCTGGACTGGAAGGAGATCTTTATATCTTTGTTAAGAATAAAAAAATAATTTGAAAGTTCAGAAAAGCATTTAGGCAGTTGTTGCACTTTTTTTTCTAGTGATCTGATGTACCACATTTCTTTCCATTCCTGTTTTATTTTTAGTCTTTTGGAAAAATCTTCCATTCTGGGAGAACCAGGAAGATTATCATTTTGACTGAGACAGCTAGAGTTGGAATGATAAATTAGTTTGGCTGCAAATCAGATCTGTTTTTTTTTTATAAATCCTCTGACTTCTGTTATCAGAAGTTAACAAAAGATGTGCAACTTTTTATTTATTGGATAAGTCTTTTGGTCTGGTTCTCTATACCAGATAATAAGATTTCTATTTTTGTGAATGTTATAAAAAAATAGTACCATTACATAAAGGAACAAAAAAGACAAATTATTATCTGCAAAGGGAATTGGACTGGTGGCAAGTAATGATTAGTCAGTGACAGATGAGTAAGAAGGTTTTCATTGGAATTCCACTCTATGAACTATTTTTTTTTTAATTAAAGGAAGCTAATTGTTCTAGATATGTACAATGCATAAGAAATTTCTAAACTCCTGAACTTGGATCTTCCTCTCAGTGCTCTACAAAACCAGTGTATTGTTATCTGAGCTGTTATATTTGTAAACTATAAGCTGGAAGTAATGCCTGAAGAATGACAGATGCCTTTGCAGCAAAGAGGAGCAAATACTGGTTCAGTTTTTCAGAGCTGAGAGGGTTAAGGAAATCCTGCTTTGTTTACTCCACTTAATTTGGACTGAGTTCAGTTTTTCAGAACAATGACAAACATGCTATGACACACTTTGTTCAGTACCATACCATTTGCAATGAGTCTGTCTTCAAAGAGAACTTGTTTTGTTTCCCATGTCCCTAAAGCATTTTTTGATCATTTATATGGCATCAAACCAACAATACAGGCAATACCAATAACAGTACATTGAGAACCCAACCCTAAATTGCACATTATACAATGAGATAGAGTAGCTTTCAGATCATGACAGAGAAATTTTGCCTTCACAAGCATATACTGGGTGTATATGCTTGTGAAAGCAAATGCTTTCATCCCTTTCTAAGGATGAAAATTCTTTGAAGACAGACAATATTGTAAATGCACTTTAAGGGAAGAATGTGAAAAAATGCTCTGAAAGGGCATAATTGATTTAAAAGATCCCACCTGAAAATTAAGTTAAGTTAAGTTAAGCGTAGTGCAGATTTTTTGAGGAGCTTGATACTGGAATTAAGAAAAAAAAGTAAGTTACAGTCATGAGTTAAATGTCGGGCTGCATTTTCCATGTATGATGGTATGACTCTTTATAAATATTCCCTATCTAAATCCTGATTTAAGCAGTCTGTGGATTTGAAAATTCAAAACTCTATCCTAAATATCCAGAGTACTGCTTTTCTCTCTTTATTTCTGGTTACCAGTCATGTTTAAAACTCAGCAGTAAACTTTGACAGAGGTCAATAACAATCAGGCAGAACAACCTTTGCTTTCCTTTTAATCAATTGCTATTATATCATAGTATTTAAATCTTTTTTTTTTTTAGTTCATCATTGGTTGATGTTATTTTTGTTTTCTTATATCATGCAATCTTATTACTTGATAGACATAAATTGACTCAGTGGAATTTATGCTCTCTCAATCTCTTCAAAATATTTTGACATTTTCATTGATATATGAAATTACCAGATCATTCTTCTTTAATTTAAAGGATTTGAGTAATTTTAAACAATTATAAAGATTTTACTGCAGAAATATTAGCTATACTGTGGAGAAGATCAGAATTATTTTCCAATTAAATCTCTCTTTTCTCCATCTTATTATATAGGTGCTTTTATAAACACTGACGGATTTTTTTTGACAGTTCATTTTGTTATTTGGGATTATTTTTCATATTAAGACCATTACATTTAGACTTAATTTGGTGATATTGTTTAATATTCAAAATCTACCTTAGAAGAAATGATGCAATGATGATATTAAGTTCTACACAGGAGTTAAATATTATTTCTTTACTTTTCTGTCAATCAGCTTAATTCTACTGGCTCCAGTAAAATTATGCTAACCTACAGTAGTTGAAGGTATGGCACATTATGCAAATCTCCTTTTAGTGGCAGTCTGCTTTTCCATTATTATCCACCCCCAGTATTTCACCTTATCTTGTCTTACGCCCTCCACACCTCCTTCTTTCCATCCCCTTTTTCTTACCCAAATAGAGTTACCAACTTCCCTCAGATGCTCTTTTTATTCCCCTTACTCCAAACTAAGTTTCTTCTGACGTGTTTCCTATTAATTACTAGTTTTTATGAGGAACCTTTATTATAGCACCTTGTTTTCTACCTTCTAATACTTTTGTGAACTTTGCTCCATATTTCTCTCACTAACAACTGTGCATTGTTACAGCCTATTTTTTTATGACCTATTTGATTGTTGTCCTGTTTGACAGTGTCTCTGGCTGTCTCTTGCTGAATTCACAGTGTGTAGGATCTTGAAACAGAAAACCATGTAACAATTTCTTTGTTTTGGGTTTATAGAGCAAGTTAGCATATGAGAGTTCTCAGATGCTAGACAATATAGACAGCCTAAATTGATCCACACTCAACTGAATTTGCTCAGTGTGCTAAATTCATAATTCATGACCAGAGTACATCAGACAAAATCTATTTTACGTAGAAATTACATAGAAAAAATTAATGCTGATGTTACTTTTTCTTTTCTTTTTTTCTTTTTTTTTTTTCCTTTTTTTTTTCTTGTATTTTAATGAGTTTAGGAATTTCCCAATAATAATTGTTAAGTATTTCCATATATGTAACACTTTACTTAAAAGGGTTTATTTTAAGGTCAGTAAATTCACTACCTTCCAGTAAGAAATTGGGAAAATGTTCATCTTGCTGTATGAATTTCCCCCAAACTTGGGATAAGAGTACAAATAGAAAGAGAAGAGTTAATAAAACAGATATCTGCGCAACTATCCTCCTAGGTTTTGGAAATGTGTTCATCTTTATTTCTGTTTAGCACTGCTGGTGTTGTTATGAAGAAGATCAGAGAGCATAATTCCATACATTTTTTATTTGATACTTTTCCATGTCTAGATAGATCCAAAAGACTCTTACACTGTGACTTGCTGGCTTTTTTCTCCTATGTGCATATGTATGTAATGTTCATATTTGAGACAGGTTATGCTTTCAGCCAGTATTATTTCTTCCCTTCAGCACTGCTGCCAGTGATTTCCTAAATAATTTATTTCTGCTTTATGTTCTCAAGACACTGTTGATTTCAAAAGATTCACAACTCAATCCACTCTAGCAGCATATTTGTATGGAGAAATATTCTATTTTTCAAAAATACTTCAGCAATGAAATCTTTTGTTATATCAAGTTCTCTATAAATCAGTAAGCAATTTCGAATTGTAAACATTTTATTTGTAAAATTAACTTAATCAATGAGGTTTTTTAACTATTGGAGGTTTAAATGTCAGAAAATATGCTTGTGCTTCATGGATGCCTTTAAACTTCTCCTTATAATAAAGTCTCCATCCTTACTGCTTTTCACTATATAAACAGAAAATTGAAACAGTGATGAAAATATATCATACAGTTTGTACAAAGCAAATCAAAACCAGCTTTTTGCTTCTTTAGAAGTTTGGGGTTTTTTCTTATTAGTTAGGGCCTTAAATTATCAATGTTTATGCAGATTTCTAAAGCTTCATCAAAGGTCCTATAGCATAAAGCAATTAAGTTTCAGTTGATTAGGCAATTATAAATAAATGAGGTTTTTTTCCATGTGAGCAATGCACACAGAAAAACTGGTTTGTGGAACTAATATGATAAAAGGAATACTGTGGGAGGGTTGTCACATGTATTATGAAAACTTAGAAAATCCTTGGAATGTGGAACTTTAAACATTCTGTTCACCCTCTGGCGTCTATTGATTTTTTGATAAGATGTAAATTATGGCCCATTTTTTTCCTCTTTAAGTCAATTATTCACCATAAGTCATGGCTAGAAGATATTTGCATGTGAAATTCAGGCTTAGTTGAAAAATCTGTGCTTTGTACTCAGAAAACATTTTAATTAAACCAATGGCATGTATGAATACGAAACAATAAATAAATGCAGTTTGTTTGTTCAAGAGATTTCTGATGGATGACAATATTCTAAATTGGAACAGACTTACAGTTTCCTTAAACTATTTTAAAGCTTTCAATGCTAAATGTAGAACAATTATTTTCTAACTTTAAAGCAGACTCTGCAGAAAATAGTATGCACAGTTTTATTCTTGGTGCTATTGTTTCTACTAGAGACAAATGTGTATGTAGAGCATGCAACCTAAAATAAGAGGCTGAATATGCAGGCCATATGCTTATATTCCCTAATATATTTTACAAGATGTGCATTTATTTCAAGGCATTCTGATCATTTGACGCCAAATGTTACACGCTGAGTGGGGCACAACTGAGCAGGAAGTCTGAAAAAGAAGAATGTTTATTAATATCTATATTTGATAGATATTAGAGATAGCATGTAACCAGGTTTTGGTAATGAGGCATCAAATGCTTTCCTGATAGACATACAATTTTTAAAACTACACCGATTAACATCCTATATCTTACAGACAATGATACCCTTGTGACATCAGTAATGCTTTCCCTGCATCCTGTGAGCAAAATAAATACAATGGGATCATTTAGATGAAGCACATATTTAAAGATTTTGTCAGACTTCAGTCAGAGCCTTTTTCCTTCTAGAATCCAGCCTAACTCATCACAGGACTCATTTATTAAGGACTTACTAATTAAGGGTTAGATCTTTTGTGTGAATGGGAAAACACTTTGAAAACTGAACTTGATTTTAATAGTATCACTAGTATTTAATTCTAAATAAAACAATCTTTCTAATCTCTCTAATTTCAATTTGTTTTGACATTAATAAGAAATTTATCCTCACCAAAACAAGACTTAGCTTTTAACTTAGTTGTTAAGGAAGTGAACATAAGGAGGTCCAACTCCATATCAGTCTACCACTAATTTATTTTGAATATGGTGACCCAGTTGAACCATTTGAAAAAAAAAAACTAAGATAAGTAAATCTTTCTGAGTTGTTATAATGCATGGATATGTATATGACATATATATATTATATGTTTGTATGTATATATATATATATGTATATTTATTCTCATGCAGGAATTTGTTGAACCCATTTCTCTTTATCACATCCCTGTCAATTTGCTTAAAGTAGAAGGCAGCATATATAGACTTGATGTAGCATAATATGCAGTGGTGTACAAATATACCAGAAAGAAAGAGAAGTTCATTCTTAGTTTCACAGAAAATATAATTTTTCCCCCCTGTTTCAAAAGAGGAATGAAACACAATTCCCTGGATTTTTTTTTCTAAATGATCTTAATGTTTCCTTTAGTTAATATTAATGTATTAAACTAGGACTTCAAAAATTTTAAATTTGAAAGCCATTTATGAAATTAAATTTTTAATTTAAAAATGTTAGTAAGAAATAGTTTCTTCCAAAAGTATTCCAACAGCAAACCATGCTATTAAATTGTTTTTTCTCTTATGCCAAATTGCAACTATAGCCACATTTTCCTCATGCATATTACTTTTTGATGAACTTGTATTTTTCAATAGAAAAGACATCTACTGGAAAAACCTCGGAGCGCCTATTCTGTATATATGAGATACAAGTTCCTCTCATACTGACAGAAAATTGAGAGATCATTTCTTAGGGATGGATACACAAGGGAAAATGAAGAATCCAGGCAGGAACGCTGATATTCTGGTTTTGATTATTTCATCAAAAACTTGGAACACAATGCTCATTGTTTATGACAAATCACATTCTTTTTCTTACCTCAGGTTATAAAAATGTAATTACCCAAATATTTTTTCATTGATTTAATATGCTTCCCTATTGGCAAAGGGTTCAGTAGTATATTTTCCGGCCCATTTCATAGTTCAATTTTGGATGGGTCTAGTGGCAGGATTTCATTCTTCTTTTCAGCTGCCGAATTGATCTTGCAATCTTAAATGTTTCTTAATGGTCATTTAAAATGCAATTTGTTTCTTTACAGCTTTTTAAATGTAATTTGAATAGTACTGTTATTCTTTTATTGTGTAAGGATAGGCAACATATTATAACAAAAGGAACTAGCAATTTACAGCAAGATAAGTTCAGGCTTGATCAGTGGTCTCATCTTTTATCTGACTTTTTAACAGTAGTTACGGGCAATATTTGCATTTAAATATCTATCTATCTATCTACATCTATCTCTCTCGAAATATATATATATAATACTGTGAACCCCTCAGAGATGACATATCAACAACAAAAAATAAGATCAAAAATGGCAAAATGAAAAGTTTTCATCTTCATTAACTTCAGCAGTGTGGTGTTAATAACAAATAATTCCTTGAGTTATTATTTTATATGTATGTATTAATTTATTGCCATTTTAATCCTTCACATGTAACTTTTTAAATCCCCTCTTTAATTGCTCTTACCTTAACACTGCAAAAGCTGCTAGAAGGCTGTAAGGAAGAAGGCGGGAAAAAGAGAATAGGGCTGTAAGGGTGTTTGGAACCATTCTAGCCCGTGTTTGAATGCACTCCATTTGTTAAAAAGCCTCTTTTTTCATAGCAAGTAAAATTAGAGTTCACACAACAGTCTTGAGTGAATAAGTCACTGAATAACTCATGTTGACTTTCTTTTGTTCATTTAAAATCAAACAAATTTTTTTTCAAAATTATTTGACTTTGACACCAGTAAGAAGCTATCTTGTTTTTACTTTCTTCTACAATTACTGTTCTGGTGAGTACCTCCAACATTGCTACATGTTTATATAGAACTTACAAGTCAGAAAGGGATCTGACAGCTGGAAAAGTAGAAATTCTGGGGTTCTTGGTCTCTGTATACAGGTAAAGGAAGGCTCCAATTCTAAGTTTCAAGGTGATCAGTGCTTCTCATTGGTGAGATTACACTAAGACGAGCTGCCTGTGGCCATTGGGAATCCTAGCAGATTCTAAACTTAGCACTTCTTATTTTGCACATGGAGTGCATCCACTGCATGTCCCAGTACCTCACTTATAACTGTTCTGGCATAAATCAGCAGTCATTGCAGACCTAAAACCTTCCCAAAGGGGTCGAAGATATGCTGGAGCTCTCCCTATTACCTGGAGCAGAACCAAAATGGAGTTCCAGATGGTAGGTTTTCAAATTTAGAACAGTCTGATTACCTCCACATCAAAGGCCAGTGCAGCCAAAATTGAGGACAGAGTTCTCATTTGCTACAACCTTCTAGGGCTCAGGACTGTGTGTCCACACTGCATCTTTACTGGCAATGAAATTCACACAGGTGCCAATCCTGCATGCCTTCCAGGCAGGCAAAGAGAAGAAATTAATGAAGCAACCTGCATCCACATTACAAGGGCAGTGCTCTGAATTGTGTCTTGGCCTGTGACTTCAACCTCTGATCCATTAAATATTCAAACATTTTTTAATAAACCAGTGGCAACCTTAAGTGTATATCGCATGACAAATCTTCATCAAAAATAAGCCTTGATCACTAATCACTAAATGACTAATGAATTCTACATATCTTTACCAGTAGATTTCACCTTTATATTTGTTTACATTTACCTGTGCTTCACGTGTTTTTTTCAGTGCTGAATCATCTTTACTTAAACTGAGACCAAACAACTGAACAGTGATTCATGCAGGATTTGAAGGAAAAGGAAGGGAAGGGAAAGGTCCTCTATGATTAAACTTGCTTGTTATGTTGGTTTCTTGAGATGATATACTGGCATCATGATGTATGGCAACCCTCTTTCCCCACAGCTATAATTATAGAAAGTAGAATCTTTTAATGGGTGCCATAAATTTAAGATCGAAAAGCCTTTCCAAATTTTCATCTTTCTGTAGCACTAGGGCACCCAAAACCTCATCAATTTTTATCTATATTAATATTTTAGCAGGCATGTCCAGGGCTGAAACCTCTGAAAAATCAGATCCAGAGGTAATGAAATCAATAGAGACCCATTGATATGATAACATTAATGTGATAAGAATGTAAGTCTTACATTGAGGCAATAATTAGAGCTTTGCACACTTTTAATTTTTTTTTCTGAATTGAGAAATACCTTTCTAGATGCATTCAGGTAAATCAAAATACAGATAGAAATTAATTTAGCAATGTTTCAGTAAAGATGATTAATTTCTTTTTTTGGGCTTGCCTTGTTGTAGAATGACAGATAACACTCTTCATACTCTTATCTCAACCAATGGGCCTGCCTTGGTCTATTCTCTGGTTTAAACAAGAGGAAGGAAGATTTCTGTGACAAGATTCTTTGCTAGCACCTCCAAAAAAAAAAGAAACTCCAAAAACTTTGCCCAGCTGGCTTTGCAGGCTAGCCTTCAGGGACTATAGGAAAAGTAACAATGTGTCTTGCAGATTTCACAATGCAATTTGTCTACTGCTAATCTTTCTTAAAACAATGTCTTCAAATATTTGGTTGTATTTGAAAAGTTTAAAAAATCTGATTTTTTTTTTTCTATCAGCAATAGTAGCATCATACTATTCAATATTATGGTCAGTTGAGTTGTAGAAATCATCAAATCTACTGCAATGATGACCCTAATATCAGTACAGAAAGTCTTAAAATGTACTACCACATTTGTATCACAGTAGATTTTCTTTGTAGGTGATGGAAATGTTAGCTATTGTTAGAAAATTGTACAGATATATACATGGACTAAGTATCTAAAGCATATTTCTACAGCATTCAACTAACGAAGTTACCTTCACAAGTCTTGCATAAACACAATGAGTTATGGGATTAAGACTTTTTCCCAAATTATCATAAGTGCAGTAGGAGTTTGAAGTAACTTTTTGTCTTCTATCACTCTGATTTTACTTGAACTGAATATACCTTGAAAGGATGATGATATTGGTGCAGTTTCATTACATCTTTATCAGAATTTCACCCCATAAAAATTACCTCAAGTGTGTATGTGTATATACAGTATATATCTATCTATAACTATATCTATATCTATATCTATATCTATATCTATATCTATATCTATATCTATATCTATATCTATACCTATATCTATATCTATATCTATATCTATATCTATATCTATATATATATATATATATTCTGTTAGTCTCTTGAGAGGTTCCTTGATGCAAATTTAATCTTACTTTGCATATGTTAGAAGTAAGACTGGATCTTACCCCTCATATTTTCAGTATTTGCAGGGCAAAAGAAAAAAAAGAAATGGTGTAAAATAAGAAGGATAGTTACAGCACATTTACACTGCAGCTGCCAAAATACTGTGTTGGGAGGGTAAATGGCCCCTAATGTAGCTGTGCATTGTCATAATCATGTTGGTACTACTATTTGCTATTTGAAAATTACCTCAGTTATGTCTGTGATTAAATAATTTCTGCAGCTGTATTTCAGATACTCTTCATCCTAGATTTTTCACACAACTCTTGTTGCAGCTTTATGTGAGGCTGGGCAGGGTGTGGGCAGTGTTTCACAATATTTCACCTGGACTATTTGTTCTTCATTGGCTTGAAAAATTATAGAGTTAGGGTTTCCTTTTAGATGTTGACTTATAATACAGTTGGTCTAAATTGTTTTTGGTTGACTAGTAGTGTTAGAGGAAAAGAGAATTTATCATGTCTTGCTCTGAGAATGTCAAATATCTGCTTTCTTGACAGAAATTATATGAGAGCAAAATTGAGAGATTTTTCTGCTTGATAAATACTGGTTAGTTTGATATAGGTTTTTGTTTTGAGAATTGGTGGTTTAGATAGAGTAATTGGAGTAGCTCCTGAAAGTTGTGACAATCTTCTTCTACCTATTAATAAACCAAAAGCATTTCTTATTAATATTTAATAGTACTTGAAATACACAGCCTCAGATTAAAAGACAAAAAATCCAGTAATTATGTCAATGAATTTGCTTAAATGAGGCTTGTAATTTCCATCTTACTTCTATAATATTTTCTTGTACTATGATGAAGATACTGAGCACTTCAAATCATTACAGTTCTGTCTTCATGCAAGTCAGTAAAAAATTTGAAGTTACTGTGAAGTGTTTAAGTACTTCAAATCGTCTTGCTTGTGTTATTCTGGAAATCTGTTTTTTGGTGCTATTTTTTAGAGTAGGAAGAGAAGTAAGGAGACAGAAATGCTTCATAATATTTTGACTTCACAGGATTTAATTTTTAAAAGGATTTTTAAATCAAAGGATTTAAATATTTACATTGGATGTGTAACTATACTAACAATATACTCTTGTATAAATAGAATGGCTCATATAAAGGCATCCTCTATTTCCAGTTGTAGGCAATAGCAAAATGATCTTTGATCACTACTGCAGCACACTGAACAGTAGGACTGTAATATGTGTACTTATTTAAAGTCATTTCTTAGTCATTTCTGTCACAAAATGATGTTCTTTATAAATGTTTAAATTTTTAATGAAACAAAGTCTCTGGTAAAATACTATATCTGTTCTTTAACAGTGTCTACACCAGAAAAATGCCTCCATCATTGCTGGTAAAATGTGAATAAAAATATATGTGAAAATCGTCTTCTCTTTGAAGACAGGAAAAATGAGAAAATGTAATACACCATAGAATTGAGAAGAAGGGTTGAAATTATAAAATTGAAGCTTCTAAATTAGCATGTTCTAGATCATCCTTTAGTTTATGAACATTATTTGATTGGGATGAGTTTATGTCAGGAATGCTTGTTCATAGATGAGGAAATGAAATAAAAATGCAGAGAATCCACTTAAAGAACAAGGTCCCAACAATCAAAATCTTTTTTCTATGCAAATGACTCTGTATTTGTTTATTTCTGTGAGAAAAAAATATGAATTAAAATACCCACTACTGGATAAAAGAGTCAAAATGGATGGACTGGAACTCTAATGAAATTCCACATGATGGGTGATAGGGAATCTCTCTAAGATTTGTCTTTTCCCTTCAGAAATCTCAGTTTTCCTTCAGAAAATTGTCTTCCTGATCAGCATGAACTAAAGCAGTTATTTTGCACAGGAAGTGCAGCACCTTTGGTCTTTCTATTCTTGCATTGTGCCTCCTGGGATGTAATTGATCCTGGAGACCTGGGAGCTCTTCCCTAGATGGGCAGCTGGTGATGGCCTTACCTGGAGGGGGAGCGTGGCTCTTGTCACTGGTACAGAGGCAGTGAAGGGTGCATGCTGTGGCACAGAGAGCCAGTGAAATGGGGACCTGGAAGATATCTTGGAAGCAGTGCAGCACAGGAGGAGCCCCACTTAGTTGCTGGTTTTCTGTTAGAGGTTGAGCTGCAAGTATATAATTTGTCTTCCAGCCACTCTGGGAGCATGCTATGCAGTAAGCTGAGCTAGAAACTGCTCAAAGCTGTGGTCAGTTCTGCGTGGTGTCTCAGCATCATTTTAGAGTTTGGCCTCCTGCTGTACCATCCTATGTTTGTAACTGCCAGCCAGGGCTGGAGCACCCCTGGCATTTCCTGAGCCCTTGGACCTGCAAGGAACTGCTTTATGAAGGGCAGGAAGTGATTTCTGGTGGGGTCAAAATGTCAGCTCGGCTCCTGCTTCCCACTGTGCTGTGCCACAGCTGGCTGCAGCTCATCTTGGGTAGGAAGCAGGACCTGGGAAAGAAAACTCACTACCAGCATGGGTACACATCTGTCCTTCATCTCTGCTGCATCATCTTCCTAGCACAAGAGTCTTCCTCTAAGGAAGAGGAGGGTCCTTCCTCTTTGAATTTTGAGTCTGGCTGCAAGCAGAATTATTAGCACTGGTTCTAATAATTTTGGTGGAACAGAGTTCAGGATTTAAACTGGGGCTCAATTTACAGATAAATTAAAGGGAGAGCTTAGATTTTGTGTAAACTTCTCACAGTTTTTCTCACTCTCTTTTCAAGAGAGTTGGTGGAGCTTAGTATATATTCATGCCTTCAGGCCAAAGAGTTAATTGAAGATGCATAGATGGTTGCTCACAGACCCAACAGGAAGTTCCTCAGTTATCTAGTAATCATCCCTGCCAGTCTCTTCCAGAGGGTGGCTCAAGGCAGGATTTTAACTTAGATGTACCAAGAATCAGTCTTTCACTCCTGACTGATTAGTCATGTGGTACTACAGTTGCAGACTGTGCTTGTAGTAGAGTAGAAAGATTAAGCCAGGTAAAGCTCAATTCTTTCTTCCAGAGAAAGAATTACTTTCTTCAGGGAGAAAAAAGACTAATAATAAAAATGTAGTAATTTAGAAGTACAAAAAAACCCCAAACAGTTAAGGCTGCAATGAAATTTTTAAAAATTATTTTTATTTATTAATTCATTTTCAGATCGTTGTCACTGTTTAACATAAAAATTATTTTATGTATTTCTGATAGTGAGATTTTCTGCAAAGAAAATGCTCTGAGACTAGGAGATTGACCCACTGCTCCCAATTAGAGGAACCTGACTCCAAAAGCTCAGTTCTTATTGGATGTATTTATTATTAATTTCTGGTTTACACTTATTCTTTATGAATATAATGTATCATCTCATCTCTGAAAAACCTGTGTTAAATGAGACTTCCTAGTGTTATCAGAGGAGAAGAAATACCACTTCTTCCTGTCTAATGGTAAAATTAAACATTTATTATTAAAATAATTTGTTTCAAAGAGAACAAAATCTTCTGAAAATTGAAAGTTTCAGGGGAGAAGGAAAGCTTAAGATGTAAAAAAAACTGGAGGAATAATAATTTCACAATTTCATCTCAATTGTCACAGTAATTATGAAACTTTTTGGAAAGGGGGTCAATTTATTTTTTCATATGATGACATTCTGGTAGTAATAACGTGTATTGTAGAGCTAATCTATTTTCTAAAGTTTTGGTTGGAATTACATTGAGCTGGTTAAAATACTTTCCTGTTTCCAGCTTATATTATTTCAAAGTTATGCACAGAATTTATGATGAGGTATGGGGGATGGGAGAGTTTAGATTAAAAAAATAGAGATAGATTTAAAAAATTAAGTAAGCCCCCAAGAATCTTAGTTTTTGAAACAGAATATTGAAATTAGTGTCAAAAACCAAGTTTTGCTTTAAATTTTTTCTCAATAGAATTTTAAACAAAACACAAAGCATAATGAAAATCTGTAATCAAAATAGAAAACATTTTAAGGAAAACATTTGAACAATTTTTATTCCTCTTTGAAAAAGGAATTGCTTGAAGACACTTACTGGGGGAAATTTAAGTGTAATATTTGTCCACTGGAGACGTGCTTTATTTACTACTACAGAAAAGAACCTTGCATGTACATTTAATATGTTGCTGTTACAATTTTCTTCTTCACGTTGTCTGGTCTTCCAGCCAAGAAGAACTAAGCATAGCTTCTTTTGAAGCCTCTTAATAATTTACTGTAATCTGAATGCCAAATAATAAGACAGAAATATCTTCCCACAATAGAATATCATGCCAAAGAAGTACAGAGAGTAGACCTTGAGCCTCATTGGCAATAATCACCATAATCTGTTGACCCTTCTCTGTTTGACAAAAAGACTGACTTTGACGCTCGTTTATTCAAGGGTTTATTTAATTTGGCTCTGTCTACTTGTGTCATGGCAGGCCCAAATACAAGATTGGTTCATTTTCTGTGTATTGCTTTGTGCTCTAGGTGACAGTAGACCAGTAAGGAAGGGCAGCACCAAAGACTAAGGTGTAAAAGAGGTTATAGACTGAGGAGAAAACAAGAACAAACTGCTAGCTTCACAAGTGTCAATTGTCCCATTTCTATAAAGCTAAAAATCTGTGAGGCTGGCTGGAATATTTGTGGTTTGGATAAAGAAGCGTGTAAGAGAGGAATTCAAGGAACTGCCTTGAACATTCCTCTGGGTTTCCTTCACAGGCAGTGGCCCACTCAGGAGAGAATCACCTGCTCTGGCTCTCACCACTCCAGTAATTTTTTTTTCTTTTTACCACCTCACTGGGTTCATGCCAGTCATGCAGGGACAACAGAAAGCTCTGGAAAGATTTAATGGTTTTCTTATGGTTCCTGCAAAGAACCCTCTGCACAAATGTGCACGAAGAAGGAATATTTGGATTGTGTGGTGTTTTTTGAAAAGATTTTATTTTTCTTACATTTGCCTCTTCTTCCTTATTTTGATGCTGAAACACAATAACACACAATAAGGGACAGCAGACAAAATGAAGGAATTACAAGGCCAGGCTTTTAAGGAAAACATGTACAAGGCATTAGGTGAATCCTGTGTAATTTTCACTCTCCTGTGTGCCTTGAGATGTGGCTTCACAAATCGCTGTGAAGGAAGCTTTTTCAGTAGAAAGTTTGGTGAACAAACCCATCCTTCCCTCACCCCTCAAATTCCTGTCAGGGGCTGCTTTGCCTTCCCAAGGCTCCCACTGCTGCCTCAACTGGCCACTGCCACATGCTCTGCTGGACCAGAGCCCAGGTGATTGGCTGCAGAAAGTTTATTAGTTAGGAAATGAGGTAGTTTGGACCATGAAATGTCTGTTTTGAGAGAAAATGAATGAAAGACAAAACAAATTGCATCTTTTGCATTAGTATAAGATAAGAGGTAGAAGATTTTGTCCCAGTTCCTGAGCATGTTTTTATGTTTACTTATAAAAGTATAAGAACATGAGATCTATACAAATCATTTAGTTGTAAATACTGTATATGCAATGTGAAACTTAATTGTTTTGAAAAGTGGTATTTATATTTTAAAAGGTCTAGGGAGCTTTTCTGACCAAAGCCCTCAGATTCTCTGTACCCATGACCCTAACCCACAAGTACAGAGACTGGTTTAATTTAATTTTGTACATTTCTGGTATGATTTGGCTTTCTAAGGACCCATTTTCAAGCTCCTTTCTGCAACTGGGGGAGAGGGAAATTTAAAGATAAAATTGAAATGTCCCTTAAGAAAGTAGAGTACTGAACAGTAGAATAATTTATGGTGGAAGTGTGTACTATAGGCTTCCGGTGGAGTACAATACTGTTGGTCATATATATATGTGTGTGCCAGAATTTATGCTTCAAGACTAAAATCTCTCAAAAGATATTTATTATTAGATTATTAGTTATTAGAATAACCTGGAAGATATGTCAGAATATGTCTACCAAGTTAACCACCCAAATCTCAAGTTGTGACAAATGATCCTTTCCAGCAGTGATGTTCTTTTTTTACTAACAGAAAGTATATTTGTAAGACAGAAATCATCCAAAGAAAGTAATTAAAATATATGAAGAACTGATTAAACTTCTTTACATATGATTTTGGGATGTTGCTGAGTCAGTAGTCAGCACATTAAACATTATGATCTTAAAATGTGTATGCAGTACTGAGTACAAACTGTGGAGGGGGCAACCCAAGTGTAAAATAATGATATCCAGCCAGATCCTGCAAATGCTAAGAGTTGGTTTTTTCCCACAGAAAGGAGCCTTAGTCAATAATTAAAATAAGCAATCCATATTTGACTTAAGACTAAAAGAGCTAAAGGCATCTGGTTTTTTTGGGGTTTTTTTCACTTGGCTTGGCTTTAGCAGTCAAATTTAAGCATAAATAGAAGCACAAACATGCTGTCTTTGAGAGCTGCTTTTACCAGTAAGGCACTTGACATGCAAATCCAGAACATAAATTTAGCCTAAAAATGGCATTGCACAAAGATTACTGTTACATCTCCCTCTGTAGCCAAAAAGAATGTGGAAAAGATAACTTGTTTTAGAATGAACTAAAAATCAAGCAGAAACTGGGACAAATAATTTTAGTCTGATCAAAAAAAAAAAAAAACAAAACCAAAAAAACTTGTACCTTAAACTGGTGCATAATATTATGCAAACATAATATTTATGCAAACATAATATTTATTATTTTGAGGATATTGAAAATAGATGATAGGTAAATTTAATGACAAACAAAATTTCCAATGAAAAAGTGCAAGCATGGATCTTCAGGAGTTTGTGAACATACTTTGCCAAACTTATCTCTCTTTTCACTTGTGACTTGAGCTCTTTTGTAGAACTCTGTAATTATTCAGAATCTCCCCTTGCTCGTAGTAGACTGCCATTTTACACCACATCACTTGAACTGATATGAGTATCTGCAGAAGCTATAAAGGCAAGGGTAGGACAGACCCTGTGTGTGAGTGCCACATGTGATATGCAGTCCACCCCTGTCACTAGAATGTAGCTTGAAGTGACTTCTGCAGGATTTCTGGATTTCTGCATGCTGTGCCATCAAGAGCGTCAGACTCTTATATTGTGTGTCTCTTGCATGGCAGTAAGTTCCTAGGTATGGGCTGGTGTAAAGGAAGTGAGTAGTAGACCATTAGTTTAAAAATAAATAACATATGCTTACCAATTCCCTTCTAATGCTTTAAATCTCTCCCAGTTAGCTCTAGTTCTCTAGAAGCAGTAGCCTGAGAACTTGAAGTTATTCTTCCAACTCAGTGGAATGAGTTGGGCTCTTCACAGCATGACCTTATGTAAAAGAAAAAAATACTTGCTAAGTACTTTGATTCCATGTCTCTTTTGTTGTTTTTTTTTTTTTAATGCTTTGGAATTAAAATGCATCTAAACTCCCCAAATTATTTGGAAAGCAACTGTGCATTGTAAGCATGCATTTTTCCAAACTTTCCATTAGTGACCATCTTCTGATCAAGAAAATGGACAGTATCTTTTAATAATTGTTTAGTACAAAATAATTGAAGGAATTACTGATTTGGGACTAGATCTCTGCATTAACTATCTACATAATGGATACTAATTTCCAATACTATTTGAAATAAGGCCACAACAAGTTGGTCTAAAGCATTTAAAGCTTATGAACTGACCTATAGCAGAGTTAGCTTAGAGTCAGTCACTCCTGTTCCCTCATAGAACTTCTCTTTATTCTACACTTTTAGCTGTTTCTAGTGTGAACTTCAGCTTTTGTTGTATTCTTTAGACTTGAAGAGCCACTTCCTGCATTGGATCTCAAGGAATTAGTCCACAGCCATAATGCATACTAGTAATTGTATTTTCTTTCTGTATTTAATTGAAAGTATTTTTTGTGTACAATGCTGTTAGTGAATTTTAATTTTATTCTGTATGCTTTCATATGTAAAGAAGTGTACAAGTGCAAATATAGCTGTCTGGAGTAACAGCTGTGAGAGGCAGAAACTCAAACATGAAACAACAGAGATGACTTTTTCCTGAAAGTATTGTCTGAAGACTTCAATATAAGAGAACACTTTAAAACTTGTATCATTAGTTAATGTTAGAAGTGTTTTTGTTCAGAATTGAAGGTAGGTTAAATTAACAGTCGTATCTCTCAATTGTTTCTTTTCAAAGGCTCCGTGAATTCTGTGTTCTCTAAGTTAAGGAATAAATTGTCTCCTCATCTCAACTTGAAATTCACATCATTTTATGAGGTTACATCTCACACCTGGGAACCATAACTTTGTAGCAGTCATCTGTCAGTCCATCTTGGAATACTTAGAGAAAGAATACTGTACTGTTTAGTAAGTTGCCTGCATCCTTGGATGGTGTGCTCATTTTTGGTTTGGCTTTATTATGCTTTGTTTTGTTTTGTTTTCCCTGAGGAAGTAAGAGTGTCCAGAAGTAATTTTGATTATCCCTTCTACCATTAGGAAGCTGCTAGACAAGAAAAGAGTTTCAGCTCAACTTTTAGGTTATCCCTAGTGTCTTTTGAAAGACACAAGTGTAAAGAAAAGAAAAAAGACTTTTTGCACTTTTTGCATCCTTTTTTTTTTATATTACATATTAACCTTTTCGATTGTCTGAAAGATTTCCTGATGTCTTGGATTAACATAAGAATAGATTTTCTGAACTCACAATGAAGATTATGTAGTTCATATGCTCATTTCATTATTCATTGTGTTCTAATATCTCGTCAAATGAGGTCTGGGCTTTTTCCCAGTTCTCCTTGTTGCTGTCTACCTAGAACACATTTTCCCCCATAGGATAGTCACTTTGCATGGCGTTTGTCTGCTTTTGTCTTGGCTTCAATTTACAGATGACTGCAAAGATTGTTTTTATATACTTGTATGAAGGACACTGTATAAACATAAATTGTGTTGAATTACATAATAAAAAGCCTATTAGTGTGAATAACCTCTTTCAAGGTTGTCATAATGTGCCCTTTTGAAGAAGATAGTTCAGTACCATGTTAACTGTGATAATTCAAAATGTAATATACCTGAAATGGTTTCTTTTTGCGTGTGTAATGCGGTATTTTGAACTTTGTATCAAGGTCATTTTTGCACAATACCAATAACTAACACCACTGCTGTGAGACAGCCTAATAAACTATCATTTATGTTGGCTTTAACCTAACTTGATGGCTAATTTTCTTTAAGAATATTCCTACAGCTGCTAAACTTCATTACTTATGAAAATACTTAAGATCATTCCACTGTCTTTTGGCATGCTGTTTGTTATTCTGCCATTACCTGTCACTCTATTGCTCTGTATCCCAAAGTGGTGGAGATGAAAACTCATCTGAAACATCACTGAACCCATTTCTGCTCCTGTGACACTCCTGCCTGATATGTAGACACTGAGCTACCTAAGGCTGGGTCAGTGACAGTGATGTCATTTTTGCTTCTTTCTAAAACAGGGAAAGCAATGCTTTTCCCCTTGGAAAGCAAGCCACTGTGACTGCCTACATCAGCAGCAAATAGAATTAAGCTGAACTTCAACAAGGTTGAAGTCTAGTTTCCCAAGGAAGCAAAGCACATGCAGATATTTGATCTATCCAGTTGGAAGTTTTTTAGGCAAATTGTGGAAACGCATACTTAGTTGCAGTCTTTTTTCACAGAGAAATTTATTTACCCTGAGTGAGTATGTAATAAGTACATCAAAAACAGGCCTGCAGTCTATTTTAGGTGTGCTACTCCTGCACATTATCAGATTCACACAGAGTAATGCAATTATATGTTCTAAAAGCTGTTAGTATAATAAGAAAAATAATAGGACAATTTTTTGTAAATCTCAAGTCATGAATAGGTGCCTTTAATGATATTCTGCACTCTGCTTTTCATCTGAGATGTTAGAAGCACTTGGTGTAATTTAATCTTACTCTTCTATAGGTGAGAAAACAGACATGAGACTACCCTGACATAATCAAATAACTCGGCTTCTTGCTTTGCTGTGTCCTGTTTAAAATGAAAAGCACACTGTCTCCCTCACATAATTTGTAACTCCATTATTTTGTGTATATTCCTCACAGAGCAATCAAGTCCCTCTCTTAAACACATGTATTTGTTGTTCTGTAACTCTTAGATGTGTTTGGAACTGAAAACATGTTCTGGTATGGTGCTTATCCCCTCATGCTTTCAGTGTAAAGAGATGAGTCTGCAGAATGGAGATTAATGTCATTTTCGTGTTTTGTACTGTGAGGATTGGCCTCCAGGAAATGGTTTTCCTAGGCTCACTTACTTCTGCGCATATAGGTACTTGCAAAGATTCCTAGAATTTTAGAGCAAAAAAGTTTGCATCAAATTCAATCAATCCTCAACCTTCTCTTCTTGAAATCTTAATTTATATAACTTCTAGCTTTATTGCATGACAACACAGTGCTCCAAATAATTTATTCCAGCTGCCTAGGAAATCATCAAATGGTCTTTTTCTGTATTTTAAATATCAAAGCTTCTTTTACAGTAGTCGAAATAATTTGAAAAGCATTTTTAATGGATTTTCATGTATCTGCAGATGAAATATGTCACTAAAACTATTTCTTAAATGCATAGTTGCAAATAGAAAAATAGGTAAAGTCCACAATTTTTGTAAATTGTTTTAAATCCAGGAGAATCAAACAGAAGATATGTTGTTCTTCTGAAGATCTAATTCTGAACCTTCTTGAAGAAAAAAGGAAACAGAAATTTGGTTAAATGGCAGCAAGGTGAGAAGGAACCTTTCTCAGAGCAGGTAGAAAAGTCGGTGGATGGTCTAGGATGTTCCCTACACCTTCAAAGTGATACAAACTGTTATAATTGATATAAATGAAATAGCATCAACACTTTCTCTCAAACAATGAATTACTGAAAGCAGCTATGATTTGTGGCTGTTCCCGTCCTTTTCCAACTGAAACTCTATTGTATTCTGTGTCTAAAAACCCGATCTGAATGAATTCCAACAAAGGCACCTCCTGCAGACTTTGGCTAACAACCCAATGTTTAACACCAACACCTCCACATGAATTCCTGGAAGGTCTTGAAATATCCGTCCTGCAAGGAATGTGAGCATATCATTGTCTTCAGACTAGCAAGTCACCTTCCTTAAGTATCCTAATGATTCATTATGAGGATCCTAATGGAGGATCATGAGGATTTCCCCATCTGTTCCATGCAATATTTTGTTATTCTTATTTTGTTGAAGAGTCTAAAACTTCCAAAACAACCAAAGTAGGAAATCTGAGTATAAATCATCCAATCTGGATTTCTCTCTCCTTGCTGTTAGTTCCTTCTGTATCTATGGTGCTGTGAAGAAACATTGCATCACATTATCAGTTTTGCTACCAAGTTGTCTATTTGACAAGATGAAAAAAGCTGTTGTAGCCCTTTGAGAAACCTGCATCCTGTTTTGAAAGCAGCACCAACCCTCTCTTGCAATTGCTTTCATTTCTGCTGTTCCCTTTTGGGCAGCACTTAGACTGAATGTGATAAATCAGTTCAGTAACGAATACTTTTTTGAGGAAACATGGTGCAGAATACTTCCAGCTTCATGGTCACCACACTAGCCATCAGGAAAAGAAGAAAGGCAAACTAATAACTCAGGATAGTTGAAGAACCTTAGGGACCTCTTTCCTGGCATCTGCTTATCGCACTTTATAGTTTTAGTTCTATTCAGTGAGAAATTTAAAAGCTGGCAATAGGTTGTGCTCATACTGAGTGATCAGAATACCTACTGCCCCTGCATGCTGTCATTAAACATTAATTTTGCATTTTTAAAACCACCCAAAACTCAAATATATTTTTAGAAGTAGTATGCCAGGTCTTTCCAATTTTTTTGATTGTATTTTATTTTTATTTTTCATCTCTGGACAAAATAAGCATTTCACAGATTTCATTTGCATTGGAAGTTTTTATGCAGAGAAGCATTTGTTTTAGAAGGAAAACAGTTTTGTTGTTTTAGAAGAAAAACAGTTTTGTCAACTGATTAACATTCCTACTTCCAGTGAGATCTGTGGTTTTCTGGAGTAAATTTGTGAGTCGGTGTGGACAAACTGGTATGTACCTAGCTACTGCTAAAGATGGTGAAGGTTGATTAGAATCAAATTTATGTCCAGATATTGGTGGCTCTGCCTACTTCTGCACTTGTTTGCCAGTTACTGTGAAACAGCAGCAAAAGGGACAGAGAGTGGGCACTGCACCTGCTGTGCAGCACATTGCACTTTCTGAGATGGAAAGACTTCCTGGTGATTCATCTACAGAATTTTGAGAACCTGTCTGAGAATGTGACATTGTCTAAATGTTGGAGGGTCCTTTTCTCTTTTGCAACAAAGCAATTTTTCTGATCTGGCTCTTTAGAGTTGTACCTCACTGACATTTAGAAAATTAGGACTGATATGTAATTATGAGTATACAATGTTGTTATATTCATTTAGTGAAACTGGAAATGTACAAGATATTTTTGATTATGAGTTCAGGAAAAATGAAGCTTCCTTGCACTGAATGTCTATACACAAACAGAATTAAGAGATCTATTATCACCTCTGTAATGTCCTACATGGAATTGCCTCTTAATAAGTTCTACTGAACATATTATTAATAGAATATCTAATTGAGATTTTAGATTGCACTTCATTCTATAGAAATAAAATACTGGTAAGTTAACAATTACTAAAACATCCATTCAAAATGATTTGTCAGTGTTAAAACAAGAAAATATCATTTTATCTTAGACTGCCTTATGCATAACACATGATATAAACATTTTGTCTGATAATTGCTACTTTAAATCTGGAAAATAGAGGCTATTCTTTACATAAATATCTCATTATTTTATAGAAAAAAAAGTTGTGTTACCCTTGCTGTTGTTGTTCTGAATTCCTCTCAATTGCCTGCTCATTCCACACCTCTTACTACTGGCTTAATTAATTCTCTGTGATCATCAATTCTTTTTTTCCCGTAGAATGATATGTAAGGCTTTACCTTAATATCCTGCTAATGCTGGTGTTTTAGCTTAGAAGATGACTGTTATAGTCTGCGGGAATGCTTATGTTATTAAAATGCATTTAATGAATGAAAATATTCAGACAGTGACATCCAAAGAGAAGGATTATGCAGGGAGGTTTTATGTGTTTCCTCACTTAAGCATGTGAAGTTTAACATATAATATGCTTTTTTTTTACATATATCATGATTTTACTTCCTTTTCAAGTGACAGATTTGTCCAGAAGTAGACCACAAAACAGGTATCAAAGAAGCTATTGCTATATTCACTTTGACCCTGCTGAGATTTTACATAGTTCTGTATTTTGTGGATTTTTAATTTTTTATCTTTTACTTTGTGTGATTCTTTTATGTGTTTGACTTCAAATGCAATGCAAGTACCATGTCCTGGAGCATAGTTAAACTGCATGTTCATTCATACAGATTTACAAAGCCCTTATAATTTCTCATTTGCTGCTACACTTTCCCCAAACATACTCCCTACTGTCGTTGCATATCTCTGGTATTGGGCATTATAAGAGTTATCTTTTCTTGTTCCTTTGCTCTATATGTGGGACAACATACACCACCTAAGAGGTACATTGATAAATACAGTATCAACATTTTTAATGTTTTAGAGCTCTTCAGGTGAAACTTGCTGTGGGTGTTTCATAAACATTGCAAATGCTCTGTAACAGCTCCACTGTGATAATTGCTTCCTTTTTTCCTCCCTGAATTTAAAGAGTGAAGAAAACTTCACTGAGCTAAATATTTGTGATACTGACTGCTTTCATTGTGATATCTTCTGACAGTTTCAAGTCTGCAATTGGTTTTATAGAACTATGGAAGGCAACTCTGCTGAGAACAATGTAGCATATGCACAGTGCCAGAAACTTCACAGATAATGACGCTTGACATTGATATTTGTCAGGTGACATGAAGAAGTACTGGAAAAAACATAAGTATGGGAAAAGTATATAAGACCATCACTTACCCCAGATTTTTTTAAAACAAATCAACTTTTAAATGAAATATGGAAATTATTTGAAATAGCATCTGTTAGTAATACCAGTTATCAGAGATGAGTGAGTTCTGCTTGACATAGTGCATGCATGAGACACATGCTTACAGAAAGGCTTCTCTCTCAGTTATGAGATTAAAAATTTACTAAAATTAATTTTCAGTCTGCATCAATCTTTTATCAGCAACCAAATTAATTCAAAATGTTGTTACTTCCTAACACAGGAAATAAGTTACAGTACTGGAAATACTTAGACAACGTAGGAATTGCAGTCCATTGAAAGTGAAGATTAATTGAATTTCTAAGTCAGTTTGGCCCTTTAATCCAATTTTTGATCCCTTTTAAATGCTAATGGCGAGTTTCAATGAAACTTAAGGGAAGCAAAATAAAGCTTTTATTTCACTAATTTTATGGACCTTTTATTGTGATTTTGTCTTTTATTGTCTTTTGCAAGGCTGACAGGTCACCAAAGACCTAATTTGTTTGTATATTTATATGTTTTGTCTGATATCTAAGATGACAGCTGAATGAGAGAAAAAGCCAGAATGGGATAAGCAACACTTCTGCCACCCACACTTGTTCTGAAAGGCAATTTATAGGCACTTTTCCTGCTTAGTGATGAAAAACAAATTGTCAGACAACATCACTTCCTACCACCATTATTCAACTGAAGCAAGAAGGTGAAGAGCCACTCTGACACTATTTATCAGTCTTGCTTAAATACTTAGATGCAGTCACAATAGGAAGCTGGAAATACTTCCTTTCATAAATTGCCTAAGACAGTGCAGATTTCATTAACCAAGATGAATCAGAATCAACTTTATTCTTTTATTTGGGTTAGACACTTGATTCTTTGTTCCACAGCATCTAAAAACAAACTAGGAATAATTCTTGAATTTTGTCTCATATCCAAGAAGGTTGTACGCTCTGTTATTCATCCTTGCTTTATGTTGAAGTAAACAGAAACATACAGAGGTATTAAAGCCAGATTTTGAAGAACACAGATTTAATTGTGAACAACCTTTCACTTTTTATTAGCATTATGGGATTATTCATTCCTAGATTTTTTCATTTCGTTTTAATTGTTTCATTGTATTATAGTGGGCCTTGGGACAACAGAAAAGAGACTGAGAGGGGCCAAAGTGGATAATAGCAGTTTCATTGTAAGAGAAGGTATTAGCTTTTTCACTTCTTTATTTAGAGCCCAACAGAGCTTTTTCCTGACTAAATCAGGGATTAGAAGTAAATAATAAATACTAAGATGTTTATACAAGAAGAATTTAAGGAAATTATGTGATTAGAGAGTTGAGAGAGTAGTGGAAACTCTACAGGCAGCAGAGGTTATGACATGTCAATAGAGAATTTACATAGGTCAGGATCCTCATTTCAAGACTGTTAAAAACTGTTTATTCACATATTTATTTATTTATTTGTTTTTATTGCAGTTTCTTTTTTTTTTTTTTTTTTTTTTTTGCAAGCACTTTTAATAACTAATATTTCGTCTAAAACCAAAAAAGCTATTTGGTCCCTGGTGTGACATTGCATTTTTCCCAAATAGTAGAATTACATTCCAGTTTACCAAAGAAATTTTGGTTGATAAGTGAAAGAACTACAAAGGGAGCTGTATTCAATAGGGAGACATTCCTGTGTTTGCATCCTAAGATACACAGAAGTGCGCAGCTACCATTCAGAGAGGGATCAAATTCAAGTAAGAGGGAGAGTCAGAGCTAAGACAGCCAGAAATGCTGGAGATATGACTGGCAGAAGAACTTCATCTGGAAAACCTTGCACAGAATTAAGCTGTTTAGTTCTCTCTCTGGGAGCACTTACTCTTTTATTTTAATTCATCCACATTACACTGGTTATTCCATTTAAATCCAAAGTAATTCACTAAAGTGCTTAATATACACTTATTATTAAGTGTATATTAAACACTTTATAAGTATATATATATATGTGTTATGCTTTATACTGTATAAGTGCACTTATACAGTAGCAGAACTGATAGTCAATGGAATGAATGCTTTTATAAAAAATATTTCTTATTTCTTTGCTTCAATCATAAGAGAGGGTATTGCTATCTTTTACCATATCGTCAGTCAACTCACATTTACTTCATCTCTCTGTTACTGGAGTTGAAACTCTTGAGTTCAGGATATAACACCTAGAAAAAATTCTGAAATACATATCACATTGTATGCATTAAACACATCTATTTTTTTTAAGTGATGTTTCCAAGCAACAGAAAATGCTGCTTTCCTAATTTTTTCTTAGTGTGCTGCTATGTTTGAATATTTTTATTCTACATTTATTAAGTCAGTTTTCTATATTAGGAAGTCTGAATTCTGGCATGATAGCTTATGAACAGTCAATCCAAATGAAGTCAGAGGGACTAGTTCAGAAAGACAGTATTAATTGTAAGAATATTAGAGCTGTATAATCAATAGTCTGCTTGTATGCATTTCCAGCTTTTGTACTAATTGCTTACATCTCCTAGAAAAGAGCAGAGAAAGCCAAGAATCTAAACTTCCTCTTTATTACTTGAAAAATTCTTATGATAATGTCTATTCATTTGTCAGGGAAAACAGGGCAGGATGACATGTATTTTTTTCTCAGATGCTGAGCCTAAATTCAGAAAGTTACTTTTACATTTTATTTTCAAGTTAGGTGTATCCTTGCAAGGAAAAGAATATGGGAAAAGTAGAATTCCCTATCCTGATATCTATGAGAGCCAAATCAGCTAGAAGTTTTGAGTGAAAGGAAGAAGAGGACATTATGTCACATGAGACTGAAGGTTTTGATCACAGAGTGATCAAAACCCAGTCTCATATCATCACCATTTTATCCAAAGAACAGATTTGTTTGCATGGATGCAACATTGCACTACAGGCATGGAATAGAAACATAAGCTCTCATCTGTGGCCATTTGCACTTCCTAATCAAGAAGATATAACTTTTCAAAACAGAGAAATATTAATTAAAACAATAGTTCATATTAGTGTTGAGTAAGGAAAAAATAGATTGGAGGATAGATACAAGTAGAAGTGGAGGATAAACTAGTAATGCTACTCTGTACAGGTGCCCCCTTTCTTTATTTATTTATTTTAGTAAAATCTCTGTTTCCATGAAATGCAGAAATGTAGATTGTTCTGTTTGATTCTGCTTCTTCCCAATTGCCTACAGAGTTTGTACAATGACAGGGTGATGCTCAGAATAGGTGGGATGATAGCGAAGCTGCTATCTTCAGCATTGGCAAGAGGAATTCTGTTAAGTTAGGAGTGTTTAAATTTTGCTCTGATACAGTTACCTCTGCCAAAGTAAGCGTTACCTAGCTTTGGTTTTATCTCCGAGCTTGACCCAATGAGTTTTGAAAACACTGGCAAGATTTGGCTAGAGAAGGTGCATGGAAATTGAGGAGCGAAGCAGGAAAATAGTGCAAAGTACCGAAGTCATAAGTCTTACTGATGTACATTAATCCAAATTTCTCCTAATTCCTTTTAAAGCCAGCATGTCAAATTGGACACATGTTTAAAGAGCTTAAGTTCAAATATTTAAATTATTTTTAAATGTACTGAACAGCAGAGATGAAAGAGATCAGAATGAGGCCTGTAAACAAGCACTCATAAGGATTTGAGTCTATGAACCTCATGCTGACACCTATCCAAATTTACGCAATTCATCCATTTCTTCATGGCAATATGAAGAAACCTTTCAGGTAGTTTCTCAACATCATTCATCTTCCTAGCTGCAGTACAGATGTGTCTGAAGTGTCTAATATATTTACATGCACCTGTCCAAGAAAATAAAACTCATTATTGACCTCTTTGGGTAGTGAATTCACTCTGGTGCTGGTAATACTGGCTGGAATATGTGAAATATCAACTCTTCCCATCTGCCAAACTCCAACACCTTTCCCTCCTCCTAAAACCGAACCAAGCCAATTCATGTGTGAAATTTTTTGGTTTGCTTTTTAATTTTTTTTCTCTTGATCACTAAAATTTTAACTTCAAGGATATTTCATAATCAGATTGAGTAAACTGTAATTTTTGTCCTAATGCCACATATTGATCTCTTGGATTATAATGAAAGCAGTTTTGAATCAAGAAACTTCAATGATAATATCTGGGAAGGGGAAGAGCTTTGGGTTTGGGCATAACTGGGCAGGGGAATGAGGAGAGGAGTTTGGGATTGTTTTGTTGGGTTTTTTTTATTTCCATTCCATTTATCAAATGAAAGGGTTTCCTTGTGACTGAAGGCTACCAGTTTGATTTAAATTACTTCTGCTTATATGTGGAAACTTTTAAGGTATGAAGGTAGTTACAGTCTGTTAGCTTATTTGGCTTTGTTGTGGTAAAGTGGATTTTTTCTTTCCCTTGATTCATTCTTTTCATGTGAATTCCATGCTGCAAAAAATTATGAACAGTCAACACAGACTGTCATTAACTCAATTAATAGATTTTTTTCTGAGACATAAGCATCCATATTCTCAGCTGTTTCTTGTCTTGTTTAACCAGAGTGCACCAGAATTACAGGACAGTGGCAACACAGTGCTGGGTGCCCATTACTTTGTTACTGTGTCATCTCCTAACACTGCAGCCTGTGTTAAGTGTTGTGAAAAAAAATTAATAAAAAAATTACATCAGCTTCAAGACTTGTTAGAGCTTGACTTTTTGCTCTTTCTGATAACAGGTGGGAAAATATGACAGCTTCTTCATTGGAGCTTTAATGATTTCACTGCAGTGGAGAAAAATAGTTTTCAACAGTCAATGGGGGTGTTTATTTAAAACATCCCAAACTGTCACTTATTCAGCCACATAGCAAGGTTGTTGAGGATGAATTGACAGAGCTGTGAATCAAGATTTCCTGCCCACATGCTTTCCTCTCTTGTCAGCCTTGTCAAATTTCTCTTGCTGAAATCAAGGAACATTCAGTTCCTTTAAAGAAGTGATCCATTCTCTTTGAGCGCAGTTCTTTTTTTCTTCCTGCCTCATAAATATTTAAAAAGCATTAATCTTGTTTGTTACCTGACTGATAAGCACTGGGCAAAAAATCTGTCAATGCAATTTCATTACTGAAATTAGATCAGAGCTTTTTGAGTGTTGTTACAGTTACTGGGTAGAATTTTAAAATATACCCAAATGACTTTGGAACAGATTCACCATTTCCTCTCTTTAGTAGCACCATTATTAATTCATACATTACACAGAGTAGATGCAATTAAAATTTACACTTCCTTTGAGATAAATTCCAATAGCAGTTATTTATGTTGCAGAATGATGCATGAAATATGACTCCAAGACATCATGTCATGGTTTGGGTTATTGTCATACTCTGAGGCAACAGAGTACAGATTCTGTCATCTTTACTTAATCCTGTAAATAAAATACTTAACATGAATGTAATTACAAAAGAGATCAATTTGTGGTCCATGCAAGAATTTGGTTTTTCTATGTTTGCTGCCATTATTGTGATGGATTTTTTTTTTCCCAATGAGCTATTCATTTTTGACAGTGAATAGTATGTAATCAGATAATCTCAAGAGGAAAGTGGAATCTGTCCAATAGCAAAGTTTATTTGGGCCTCTAGGAATTACAAAATCAGGGATTTTCAGTGACTGTCTTAGACTTTTAACGCTGGTAGTTGATGATACTACTTTTTAAATTTCTGTAATGGCTATTAAGAGTCTGGTCATGGTTTAGACTCTGCTGACAAATCAGTACTATACAGCTACTCACACACCCATACTTGCCCAGCAGGATTAAGAGGAGAGTCAGTTAAAGGTAAAACTAGTGGATTGAGGTAAGGTCAGTTTAATAACTTAAACAAATATGATAATAATTATAATAACAATAACAATAATGATAACAAGAAAAATGACAACAACAATAATAATAATAAAAGAAAGGAGATAACAGAAAGAATGAAAGAAAGAAAGGAATAAAGCTCACGAGAAACAAGACTGAACAATACCATTGCTCACCATTCACTGAAGATTCAGACACAACCTAAGAAACAGGAATAATGTCCTTTAAACAATTAATTGAAAGATTGTAACTTTTTTCCTTAACTCTTCCCACATCCTCTGTGTCATGTTCTCTTTAAAGGTTGCTACTGCAGATTTCTCTCTTTCACTGGGTACCCCCATCACTTCCAGTTCCAGGATTATAGGATGTGCCAGGCTGACAGAGGGGGTGGAAGAGAGCTGCAGGAACGGAAAGGGAGAGGGCAAAACAGTTGAGATAAGTGGAAATAGCCTATGGAACAAATGAGGAAACAATTAATTTCACTCATTGAATTTTACCTCACTGAAGCTGTCTGTTGTCATCTTGGAGTGCACTTCACCCTCAAATCATGAGAATTTCTAAACTATAAATTTATAGAAGAATAAGTAGGGAGTGGTTAAGAGTGGAATGGTTGTAAATATTTGAAGTTTTACTGAAAGAATCAGATAAAAAGATGACCAGAATGGAAAAAGGGGTGTGAGTGTAGTGGAAGGGCAGTTGCAAAGAAATATTCCCTCTTGGAAATGTTTGTGGAGTCCCTTAAAAAAAAATCGATCAGAGAGAAAACAGTCTTGGAGCCACTGCCAAATGTTTACATATATTCATTAATCCTTCCAGACTTGAAAGAGATTTTCGCTGTGAAGACTACAGCATTAAATTTGTTAGGTCAGCCTATGCTATCCAGAAGTGGGAGGCTAAAATTCCCCTTACACATGTGCTTTTTTCTGTACCAATAAGACAACTTGCAGTTTCTAACTGTAAGAATTAAAGGTTTATCAGTCTTTATGGGCTAGAAGTCTGTATATGTAAATATATGATTTTTTAAAAATATTTAGTTGTACTGAACTGTTTCATTTTATTTTTTCAGAATCCCCCATCTCTCCTGGAAAAATAATATATTGAAATACAGTAGCTCCCCATTCTAAGTAGTCTGATAAATTGCACAACACCATGCCAGAGTGACATTCCCAGTCTATTGCATTTGATTTAATACTTTAAACTTTGTTATAATAAGTTTGGCTAGGAAGAAATTGGAACTACAGATGTGCATATCTACAACTCAAATAGTATGGCTTCCTTCCAGCATGGCCTGTTTTCTTCAGCCCGGGAAGAAAAACTGAAGGAGAGAAACTTGAATAGTTGCATTACAGCAGGAGTCAGAGACTGACTGCAAGGTAAATGGTTTAGGCTAGCAGTGATCTACTGCAGCGACAGAAGGCGTCTGTAATAAAATCCAGTCTGGGAAATTAAAGCAGATGATACAGGTATGAGAGAAACTATCCCTTAGTGGTGGAGGGTGCTGTCTCTCTCTTAAAATATTGCAGAACCAACCCTTTTGCAGTCTATCCTAGTGGGGATAGTCAGTTGTCAAGCCTTGTCCTTCCTTTATCTGCTCATAAGCAAGGCATATTTTGTATAACATAACCTTTGGAAATAATCTCTGCTTTCTTCTCTAACAGTGCTATTTTCTGCCATCTTCTGACAACAGTAACAACTTCCCAAGAGCAGGCCGCTAGATAAATCTGAAGGAAATTATAAATATGGTCTTCCAAAATAAACATGTATTTGAGTTTTAGCATTAAAAACCACACATATCAGACACACACTTATGATCTCTGTCTGCCTGCCTTCACATTTCTTCTACTCCTTTGGCTACAGGCCCTGAAAGGTAATTGCTGATAAGAAATGTTATTTGGGACAGATAGAATTGTTAATGATTATGTCTGTGCTACACCTGAGATCATGTAATAACCCGTGTCTTACAAGAACTAATTATAAAATTAGGCTGTGATATGGATAAAGTACAGCAATCATAAAGCCCAAGCTCAAGGAAAGAATTTTGATATATGCATTTTTGATAGATATTCTCCTAGCTACTGTTCCAGCACTTAAATTTGCAAACAAGTGGAAATGCAGGATACTTTTTCAATGCCTGTTAAGACAATAAATATTTTTCAATGTTTTATCCTGCTTACTCTCCTAAATTTTCTATTTTTACATTTCCTTTACTATTTACAGTAATTGGCCCAAACAAGACCCAAATTTTATGTCATAAAACCAAACAAAATATTTATAATTCTGAATGAAAATCTGGTTTTCTGCTGAACAGAAATCAGCATTCATCAGTATTCTGCTGAACAACACAGACAACAACCAAGAATTTGGTGAAATAGTTTCTCAGTTTTGCAGAAGAATTTTTAAACTGCTGACTGCTAAAACCTATGGAAGAGAAAAAAAAATGCATTTTATCCACCTTTTTTCATTTTTCCATAACTTTCACCTTCAATTTGTTGCCAGAGGCAGTGTATGGGGCTATATCTGTTGATTTTTGATCTGAAACACATAGCCATTTTTTTAGCGTCATTCTTTAATACAGGTCATGCAAATACTGGTATCAGGCATCCATCAGATACACCTTTTCCATTTTACATAATAGAGATAGCATTTAACATGTCCAGTTTTAGAAAAAAATATGCTTCTAATATCTCTGAGAAAAATAGAATAGATAATCTTTTTTTTTTTTTGATAACATGAATGGATGATAGAGTATTTTGACAACGCGATGATGGTATTTTTGTCTTTCATTTTTAAATACAAAGTAGGCCTGGCTCTAGTTCATTCATGAGTGTTAACCCTGCAAGGCTTGCCAAGACAAAAGTGGTAAAATACAACTATATATGTACATGATCACAACCAGTATATGGCATGTAGTGGCAGTGACTCTTTAGGCTCTTTAGGATTAGGGTTACTCCATTCTGAAATTATAATTTCTTGTCTAAAAGCTCTACTGCACTTAAATTTTATGTAGATTCTGTAGAAGAGATTTTAATCCCTTTCCTTGATCCTTCATTTCTTCTAGAGTCTGTATCTACTGTTAAATCTTTTTTAAGTCTAAATATTGTATTTAAGTGAACTCTTGGTCTTTTGAGTTTAATAAGAACTTTACACAGGAGTAGTCACTGGATTCCCAGCAGATATTCCGGTGACTTCACCTAAGGAAACCAGTAACAAAATGTCAGGAATCCTCTTCCATTCTGATCTCTTAGTGTGGGTTTCCTCACACTCTCAAATCTCTGCCAGCTAATATCTTGAGTCGGAGACTACCATGGAAAAGGTCTGAATGCTTCCTCCTCTAGTTCCTGTTTATCATTATATGGAAAAGGAGCATTAACTTTTCAGGGTTTGCTTTCTTCTTGCATTTGAAATGGTTACTGTAAAATCATCAATTTTAGGCACAAGGCTAGAATAATTTTTTTATTTAAGGTTTTTAAGCTCTATAATATTACTGCCTATATGGCAAATAATTAAGTAAAACTTTTATATAAATGCTTCATATTTGCCTAGGGAAAACTGTCCTGAAAATAGGGTTAGCATTTCAGAACTGCAGGCATTGGATGTTCTACAGATACCAGTGAATAACAAAATTAATCCAATAATATGCAGCTATTTTAAAAGAGAAGATGTAATAGATCTTACTTGCTGAATTAATTGATTTTACATGTAAATGTAATCTTTTTCCAAAGACAGATTTGTTCCCAAGAATACAGTTTGAAATAATGAGGTTGCCTAAATCTGATGGTGTTTCTACCTCATGTTTGAAAATTTCGCAGATGAAAGAGAAATTTACAATCATTTTGCAGTCGAGTTTAAATAATTCATTTGCTTGCTTACTGTTCAAAGCATACTAATAAAGTGAAATCTGTTTCATGGTGAAGATTTCACAGTAAAAAATAGTAAATGTGGCTAGGAAATATAATTTACTGAGCTTATTTTTGATTATCCCATTATCAGAGTTATTGCCAATGTTGTGGAGACTGTATTGCTATAGAATTTTCCAAATTATGCAGTGCATTCCTACTGTTTGGCCATTTGCAGTGCAAACAGCATAAGATCCTTCATGTGAAGAGGAGATGTGGGTGAAGAACTTTAGACCACATGCATCTTAAAGCTTAGGAGCAATACAATCATGTCTATCCACAAGGATTGTACATTGGATGTCATATTGGAATCCATAATGGAGCTTGCATGGTCTTCATGAGTGATAAGGTTATCTTCCATTAAGCCACAATTTTAAATTTTTAATTAATAGGAAGTATTTTCCTAGAAAGTAATGCAATACAAGATAAATATTATAAATTCAAACAGAAATTCCACTATGTTCAATGCTTTTTTTAATAAAGAAACATGGGGGTTTTTTTTGTATTAGGAGCTTAAGCCTCCCTCCTGAAAGAGGCATTGAAGTTTTGGCACACTCTAGATGTAGCTACTTTAGCTAGTGATGTGACAAAAAATGCAACAAACAGGTACTAAGATTAGACTTTCATGAATTGGATACATAAGAATAAAAGATGTTCAATGTTGTACCATCAAAGATTCAATTTTAAACACTTGAACATGAAATTTCCTCCCATTCTGATGGAAGTCAGTTGAATTATTTTAGTCAGAGCATGGGTGAAAATGTTGATACCATTTAATAACTTCCTAGCCTTGAGGAAAACATAGTGGGAGTGTGATAATGAAAATGTTAAGTCTGATTTATTCAGAAGTGACACTGTGATTGGCAAGATGAATGACTAGTTGCTTTGCTAGATGAGGGTTTTCTTATGAAAAGCTCCTTAAGATGGCAAGGTGGTGTCTGTCATATACAAGGACACTTTCGTATTTTGTATACTCTTTATCATTACATTAGCAGAAAATGCTGATTCTGATCAGGAGACTGTTTATTATCAGTTTATTATAAAAAATAAAGAGCAAGAAGAGATTATTTCCTGCAGAAAGATATTTATACTACCATTGTTTCAGATACTTGGGGTGAAGTAAATGAGAAAATTTTGTACTAAAAGGAATAGATAAGATTTCAAAGGAAGTATCAGGATGCAAGGATGCATTCATCAAATCTGAGAATACCTTAGAGCCCCTAATACCTTTTACTCCCTAAACCTAAAGGTGGTTTAGATCATTTTTGAATGAATGATTCTATTTGTTAACATGTGAATTTATAAATTTACTGGATTATGAGCTTCACTGGAAACAAATAACTTTTGCAAGCCCTTAATTACTCCCTTGGGAAACTAATGAAGGCGTGTATTACCCCTGCATGCTGACTGTAATGATTTTGATATTGTGTTATTTATAGGATATATAGACAACCACAATTTATTATTTGAGATATTGTAGTAGATACTTGGTAAAAACTGTGGTAATAAAATTGTGTACAAATGGTTTTAATGCCTTCTAGAGGTTGATGTTAGAACTTTAAAACTGTTTCCGGATTAAACACTTCAGTTTGCAAGACAGCATGATTGTAATTCTCCAAGATGTTTGCTGTTTGCTGTGGCTATCTCTAAGCTCACCCATTGTTCAGAGAGTTGAAAGCTAAAATTCAAAATACCTGTTAGGTGTTCTAGTGAGTATTGCTCTCTAGGTGATATTAATTCTAAATTCATAATGTAAAAATATAGTAGAAACATTTCAAGCTCATAATGAGTATGACCAGAATAAAGCTTTTGCTTTTTTACCAATTTTATTTTCCTTGCATTTCAAAATATGTGACTGCATTTCAAAATATTTTTAGAAACCTTCTTAACCTTCGTCTTTTTTTTGGTGTTATTAATGACTTCCATGCTTTGATAGGAGATGTGAGCTGCTGCAATCCCACAGCATAAGCACTTTCCTTATTAGAACATTAGGCAAATCTTCCACACTGTTGAGATTATTTAGAAATAACAGTGGCTCTTCACATTTGCAAAAGGAAACTGCAAGGCTGTGGATGGCAGTATCTTATCTCTCTGGCACAATTCTCAATTACTTCCAAGAAAGGCTTCATTTCTTAATTACTGGTTAGAATATTTAGGAGTTGTAAGATTTTTTTTCAGGGTATGAAGTAAAATCAGTTTTCTTTTTCCCTCAGAATGCCTTTTTCTTCCTAATATATGGTGTCTAAATATGAAAACTAAGTTTGTAAAATGACTTTAAAAGAAATTAATTCTTCATTAAGTCCATATTATAAATTAACTTCTAATTGTCTAGATGAAACAGTATTTTGTTATAGTTGTGTTTAAAATAAATTTTCTTTTTAAATTTGGAGTTACTCGATTTTGTGGAAATAACATAGGACATATTAAGTTAGATACTCAAATATGGGTAATTGTGGAACTATCTTTGATAGGAAGTTATCATTATTCTGTTCTTGGTTATAATAATTTAAATTTACATTTCCAGTAATTAACCCTGTATTGTGCAAAGACTTGATCATGTATGTATCTGTAAAAGTTAGTCTCTTAAATTAGTGGCCTAAACAATAAAAGAAATTCCAGCTTTTCTAAGTGACAGGTTTCATCCATGGGTGTATTGATAGAGTTGGTCTTTAACCTCTACATGATTTTAAAACTAGGAGGTATATGCTTATTTCTGAAATAGAGCTAATTAAATATTCAGCTACTTTCTCAATCAAATTAATTTCATTTTATGGTGTGCTTAGCCCTAAGTTTTTGCATAATATTAGAAGAGAAAATCAATTAGCTTTTCTAAACATGTTTTAGAATCAAATTTTATGATAGGTCTTAGACCAGCACAGAGTCCCACTATCAAAATGTCTGCATGCAAATGTGTTTCAGGGTTTAAACCTTTTCAAATGTTGGTGTCAAAGGAAAAATAAAAATTTTTCGTCCAATATGGCCAAGAGAGAAATAAGAATGTGCTGGCTCAGGAACTTCTCCATCACATAATATAAATTTGAGATAAATTATAAATAATTTTTGCCATTTTTTGGCCTAAATCAAGGCCAAAGATTTTGAAATATGTAGAAAATTGGCTTGAAAAGGCAAATTGGGAAGGCTATCAGAAGGAACTGTTAAAAATTACAGCCAACTTCTGGGCAGTTGATCCTGCATAACAGTACTATACTGCGGAGAAAAGTGAAGCAAGCTTTCAGCTTGATTCTAATTGTCCCTGATCAGAGTGCGCCTGATTTACGTATTGGAGAGAGCACAGAGGCGCAGCGTGCCCTGCTTGCTCAGCCAGGCAGCGCATGTGCTTTCCCTCAGTGATTAGCCATGGCAGAAGTGCCCAGTCTGCTTCTGATGGCTGGGCAGTGATGGACGCGCTACCTGATCAAATAACACGTTTTACACTCGCAAGGAGCCCACAGTGTTACTAGCAGCATCTCTGACTGCCAGGCAAAATGAGTCAGTGTACAACACTCCCACAGTCCCTGCTGTGCTCTGTGCTCAGTCAGTGGTGTGGCTGATGTATGCTGATGTCTCAGTCAGACTAACCAGGAAGCATCTTTTTGTTCATGGTATTCAGTAGGGGCTGTTACCCCTATAATTTGCTAGTCTTGGGTTAGGTTGAAAAGGCAGCTCTTCTGATATGTGCAATTGATTTTAATTATATTTTACCATTCCAACTGCTGTAGAGTTTGTGATAGCATGGCTGAAGAGTAAATTGTGCCATTCTGTTTCATGCCAACTATATAATAATTTCTCTTCAGTAAAAGTTCAAGCTGTGCTGTTAATGGCAAGAAGCTCACTTGCACAGTAACATGGTATCAGGTTATTCTAAGTTGGATCTGAGATCAAATGTTCAAATGTTTTCACTAAGTTAACAATAGGAAGTCATTAGAGAAAAAAAAGGTGGAAAGCAAAATCAGACAAATTGTCTGAATTTCTGAAACAGTAACTCTTGAGAACCTCTTTTGATCACACTTACCTCAAAGGATTTGCTAAGATGTGATTTGACTACTCATTATTTAAAGAACATACCTTTACATACATAAATAAAAACTGCAGTGAGCAAAAAGCATCAGTGAAGGAAAGTGTTTACTGAAAAGAAGGAGTGATACTTTGTAAATAATGTATTTAAGTTCTTTTTCAATAAAAAGCGCATGCACACTTTCATTGACAAGTTTGTATCATGCAACATGCATGGGAGAATAGAGACTACATGAATGAGTTTCTGAAATTAAACATGTGTGCCTAATAGTATGTGATTATACTTCTGCAGTTTGACAAGCAAACTGAGTTAAAACGAATCTATCTGGTGACCAGGAAAAAAAAAAAAAAAAAAAAAAAAAGGCATTGATTGACTGTGATTCTAGCTGAATAGAATATTCTGCTTAGCAAAATATTGCACAAAAGGGAAATTAAGTGTAGACACTGAAGAAGGTATTTTTCAGTAGAGATGCTGTAAATAACTCACACTGATCATTGCAGTTTGTACAAAGCACTGCTAATTACCTGGGATCTGAAAAGTTGCACTTGTGTGGCATTGAACCTGTTCTACTATGTCTTGGTTTTCTACGAACTAGCCTGCTGTGACTGTGCTTCCTGCTGTTTCCATTTCTCAGTGGACATATATGTTACTGCTGTAGATACCTCTGCATGATGGTTTAGATATGGCCTTTATCTTTTTTGCACACCTCTGGATTTAGCTGACAAAGGAAAAGAGCTATCTAGTGTCTTCTAAACATTAAATCTTTAGTTTTCAGCGCATTTAGGACTGTGAGATTTTGTTTAAAAATTAAATGTAGTCCAAAAGATACTGTTCAATTTCATGATACTGAAGCTGCCATTTATAATTTCATAAAAGTACTCTTGAGACATTACTGTAGAATAGAATGTTAAAAAGTAGCTTTTGGTATGAACATGCTTAAATAATGTTGAAGAAAGTTTTCATCTTTTAAGCCATTGTTGTGCTCATTTATGAAAGTGATGAATGTATTCATGGAGTAAAAAAAAAAAGTAGTATTATATGCAAAGCATAATAACAGCTAGGGAGTAAAAAGATTAATAAAACTGGGGTGTTCAAAAATTAATCAATAGAGTATCTTTTTTATATCTAAAGATTTACACTAATACTTGTTTTTTCTGCTGTTAAGAAAAAAAACTAAAAGTAATTTCACTTGTTTATTGCACTTGCAAAGTTAAAGTCTTTGGAAATAAGTTATTCATAAGGTGGCATGGTGTCTTTTGGCACCCTATTCTATTTTTCCTTATTTTTTTTCAAACTCACAATTACTAGGAAAGTTAAAAAAATGCTGAACATGAATGAAAAAAAAACCTCAATTTTTTTGCATAAGAGGATCTTAATTTGGGTTGCTCCTTTTCTTCCATGATACAGTGGAGTCCATTATTTCCTTTCTGCTAGATTTGTGTTTCAGAAAATCAAAATTTCAGTCCACTTAAATCAGGCCAGCATGATTATAAATAATAATCTGTGATAGCCATTCACTGATCTTAATTTGTGTTAATAAAAAAGCAAGAAGTTTTTTAGCACAGCTAGTGTTTCCTTTTACTCCAAACTGGCTTCATCCCATTGTAGAAGATGCTTCTATTGCTCTTGTACATGAAAGGTGATCAGTACTATCTGCTACTTCTTCTTCATAACATATTTTTTTCTTTATTTTTCTCTTAATTACCTTTTAAGTCATTATTAGACATAGTAAGAAATGGGACAAATCTTCTGCCTTATTTACTTAAATACAGTTAGCTGCTGAAAAGAGATGTGCTTACTGTGTAGGTATTTGGGATGGGAAATCCATTTCAGTAAAGACTCAGAGAATCTGCTTTGTTAAGCAGCTCTTGATTGATACCTCTTTGGCCACATTGCACTGTCGTTGTCACTTCCTGGCTGAGGCATTAGGATTTCCAAGGGTTTCTTGTATGCTACTTAGCACTGTGCTGATCTGTGCACTGTGCACCATGTCCTATGCCTTTCTTTATTCTGGGACATGTCAAGCTTTGCAAAGTGTGTTTGAGGCTAGAGAGGAAATTTTGTAGCAGGACCCTGTCAGAGATAGCAGTGTTTTATAAGATGGCACAAGGAACACAAAAGTCTATTTCTTAAGCTGCTGACTTCAGGTTACCAAATGGAGACAAAGTGGTCACACAGCTAAATTTTAAGGGGAAATATGTATAGGAACACAAAGAATAATAACATGAATAGCCTTTGCTCATGTGTCTCCTTTGTTTTGAGGGTTAATTAGAAGCTTTGATTGACGCCTTCTTAAACTCCACTTCTCCACTGTTGAAGTGTGAAGACACTGGCATGCTTTGTGACTGAATGCTCCATTTGAAAATAAGCACAGGTAGTTAACCTGCCATTACAGCAATGGTGCAGGTGTTGTGAAAAATGAGCAAAATCAAAGCTAAAGCCACTGGTAAAAAAAGTTTATATTTCTTGGTCCCATTCTGCAACTGCAGAGTCAGAGTCAATTACACATGCTTACCTGTCCACACTCACTTCAGTCTTTACAATCTGGTATGGTGACTTTGAGGATAGAAGGAAGAGTAGGATGAAGGACAGAAACAATTGGTTGCTTTCCTAAAAGTTGAGTTCAATACTGAGAATGTATATCCAAAATGATGGCAGGGAAAAACACCTAATTGTAATCACAGCTGTGAGATACCTGACTGGTATATTTCAGTGTTTAAGGCTGGTGGCTGTGATTGACTTGAAGCTGGTTTTAGTTAATTTGGATTTAAAATTTTGGCCTTAACTGATATTGACCTTATGTGCATTGTTTTTCTTCTTTGTAGCAGCGCTTAATAGATGCTTTTGAATTGATTCCCTGATTTCAAAATGGGAATTACCTCCTATTACATAGGACGCCATATGTTTTCTCAATATAATACTAGTTATATTAATTTCAATTTTGAACTTCCTTCTAACTATGCTTAAAATCTGATCCTTTGATCAATTTTTTTCATTCTATTGAAAACAACACTGATATCCATAATTTTAGACTTTGACACAAGTTTTAGAGTAGTTTTATTTTGGCAACTTTTGGTTGTCTGTAATCTTCTTAATTTTCATGCCCATATTTTTAATATTTTGACAATCCTTCTGTGTCCTTATGTAGACCCTTTAATCTCCCATCTTTAAAAAAAAAAAACCCAGACTGATGGTTCCCTTACACTTTTCATTTTTTTTTAATTGTGAGTATATAAGAACTTGTACTTAGTGGCCAACTCTCTATAAGTGACTTCAGTGAATACAGAGAAATGAGGCTATCTGCAGTGATAGGCTTAGATTTAGGATTGATGATACTCCTTCTGTATTTGGGGCCTGTTTTGACAAGCACATGAGAATCTGATTGCTGTCATATAAAAGTTTACACTTAATTTCTTTTCGCTGTCTGTCTTCTTCATAGCTGGGGGTGTTAAATTAAGTAACTTTTGTTCTGTGTCACTTCAATCCAGAAGTTGGTCTCAGTAACAAAGTTAAATTAAATTTCAAGTTGGTTTTAAAAAACTTGTATTTCTGCTTGAGAATTTATGCAGGGAAAGTTGACAAAAGGCTCACCACTAAATCACTCCATCCATTTTGCATAAATACATACTTTTCTAGCTACTTCTCACTGGGGTATTAATAACTATTTATTGCTTTCAGTTTTAGAAATTGATTTTGTCTGCAGATGCAGATTTGTGAACTTTTCAGCTCACTCTCTCTTCCCTTGGTTTCCCACCTCCCCTCCCCACTTTTAAAATTTATTTTCTTTTTTCTTCCTGACTCAATCTATCTTCATGTGCTAGAACAAAAATACTGAGTAACACAGAGGATTTGGTTTTGTTTTAGTAACATTGCTTCATGTCAAGACTTTTTAAAAGGTGCACAATGGTCCTTTAGAGATATGAGAAAAATCTCATGTGTATGACCATACTGGTCACTCTCATTTTAAGCTTCTTTAGAGGTCAAAAAAATGCAAATGGTGCCAATCCACATTACACTTTTCAGGCAAAGAATATTTTCTTGTTTCATATTAATACCTTTGAGTCCCAATCTTTAGCTTAGAAAATGGGCTTCTGACTTTGGACATATGCATATTATTTAACACACTAATGCTGTACTTAGTACTCATGAATTTTTGGCTAGATCTTTTGCTCTCTGTCCTGGTTCAGGGCAAGTCTGGGGAAAGAATTCCCCTCCCCCCCCAAAAAAGGGTTCCTTTAGGAAAACAGATTCAATTGGCCCCTCCCCCCAGCCAGTTCGGGAGAAAATACCTCTGGAGGAAAAAAGTGGAAAAAACCTGTTTATTATACAAGAGAACTTAGACAATATTAAACAATAAGACTTCTTGCCACTCCAAGAGAGACAAATTCAGAGCAAATCCCCCCCCCCCCGGGCTGCAGCTCAGCTCACTCAGTCTCTGACCAGTCCTTCCGGCGCTGGCAATGCCGCGGCCCAGGCCCGGCCCGCTGGGCCACAGATGTGAGCTGCTGATGCTCTTCTGGTGTTCAGTCCAGAGCAGATCCAGAGAAAGGAAAAAAACCACAGTCCAGGGAACTTCTCTGCCTCAGCTAGCTAAAACTAACTAGAAAAAGCAAAGGAGAGCTCTGTCTCGCTGTCCGTCCGTCCGCAGACAACACCGTCCCGGAGCAGGAATGTGGAGGAGGGAGTGAGTTTTTTGAAAACAAACCCTGAGCTTCTTCCCTCCTCCTTTCACTCTTGGAACAAGACTTAAAGGTGTAGAACTTATTATTCAACATAAACAGGGCAGACGATTGGGGATAAAGGCATCATACAGCCACCCTAGGACACTCTCACAATGAGTGTGAAAGGTGATAATGGTTAATACTGACAGATGAGGTCAGGAACATGAGTAATAATACACTGTATGAAACCAATTGAGAGCCTCGTCTAAGGTGATGAACTCCCTGGTCTAATTGAAGACTACATGGGCACAGCATATTTGAGGGATATGAATCTATAAGATTCCCTTATTTTATTAAAAAAAAGGATTCTAAGGAAGTTGGAGAATCTATTTTCTGTGGTAGAATGAGGCTCACTGCAAAACATGTTTATCATTAAATTAGCTCATATACTGTGGTCTAGTGCTTTTGTGGAGTTGCGTTTAAATAAAAACAAAAAGGAAATACCAGCAAAAGCTGTATCAATGCTTGTTACTTTTAGAAAGTAGTTTGTTTGTTTTTTTTTTTTGCTATGAGAATTTCTTAAGAAATAACATTTTAGAAATCAGGTAGTTAAAGCTAAATTATTTGAAATAATATTACAATCGGTTTTGATTAGTATGTAGTCTTATTTTAATGTAAATTTCCTTAATCCTTTCATCTGCTACTATAATAAAATCTTGCTATACCTGAGAAGGAAAACTACTAGTTTTCACCTATCATTTTTGTTTGATGCTCTCAACTGTGCATTAGTATTCAAAATCGGCATTAATCATAAAGCATTTAAAGACTTTTCAAACAATCAAACCTGTCATTTTACTGGAAGAAGATAGTGAGGCATAAAGCTAGCATGGTAAAATAAAATGTATAATTGCTGTCATTGTTGCCCGCTTCAGAATTTCAAAAGAAGATGCCTTTTTGGTAATAGAACATAATTTCCCAGTATTCTTAAAATTTGAAAGGCTAAACTTTGTTTTTCCCAAAAGATTGTAAAGAAAAAATGTCAAGTCCCTTGAGATACAAAAAGTATTTAGCCAGCAACATGACCCAACAACTGTAGAAAAGTGTGTGTGTTGGGGGGGTTCATACTTCTGTAAAGCTGGATAACTACCTGGGAAATCTTATATGTTTATATTTATAGTCTGTGCTTGGATCTTTTGAATGGAACCAGCTGCAGTGCATACTTGTGAACATGTAGAAACCTGCTTTGTGAGTCAAGGGTGAAGGTCTAATGTCACAGAATTGGCTGAAGGATAAACATCTCTGCAGCATTTTGGGAACACCCATTGTATGAAATGAATAAACCTGATTGAATGAGGGATGTAGTTTCATAAGATGTGAAAGTATAAGAAAAATTGCACAGAAAGACTTCAGCAGCTACTATGTAATTGAGGTTGGCAATTGCAAAGATATTTGTTCCCTAGCACTGCTCTGACTTCTGACTGTGATTCAGAAATAAGTTACCTAGAATTGGCAAACTTATCCTTGAACAACTGTTCTTTACATAGAGAAAAAAGGTCATCACTAATGCCTTTGGAACAGTACATACTAATATGCACAACAGAAACATATATATATTCAATAATATTGAATATATTATTATCAATAAATAATGCTTTTGTCCCCATTTCTTTATATAATAATGGTGATAAACCAAGCTTTTTAATAGAAACTGGATAAAATGTTTCTCCTTGTTTCTCTTCAGTAGTATTCTTACTGGATTATTTCTGTACATATTTTCTAAAACTTTTTCGGTGACTTAGGTATTTTTGAGCATCTGAATATTGTAAGCAAATTATCTGGAGTATCAATACATACAAAAGCATGTGACATTCCTTGAGTGTTAGTTGATATTTCCCAGGTGTTTGTACTGGGTCCAATTCTTTTTAACAGCCTCGTTAATGATGGGACACAATGCATACACAGCAACACAAGACTGGGAGGCATGGCTGGTACACCAGATTTTTGTGCTTGACTGGATATAGAAATGATCCAACAGGAACCTGATGATGTTCAACAAAGGGAAATTCCAAGTTCTGCACCTGCCGAGGACTAATCTCATGCACCCTGTTGGGGGATCAATAGCTGGAAAGCAGCTTTGCACAAAACCCTAGTAAGTCCTCTTGGACAAGCTGAACAACGTGTCCTTACAGCAAAATAGGCAAATGGTATTCATGGATGCAGTAGAAAGAGTGCTGCCAGCAGGGCAAAGGTAGAGGTCTTTACTCTCTATACAGCACCTATGATACTGCATCTGAAATGATGTGTCCAGTACTGGCTACTAATGGAGCCAGTTCAGCAAACGGCTGCTGAAGTGATTAAGAGCTGGAGCATGTTTCAGATAAGGGACGTGTGAGACAGCCAAGACTGCTCACCCTGAATCTGCAGGGGGGATCCTGTCAGTGTGTATAAATTCCTGATGGGAGGGTACAAAGAAGGCAGAGACAGATTGTTCTCAGTGAAGGGCCAAGAAAACTAAAATGCAAAACTAAAATGCAGGGAATTTTGTTTAAATACAAGGAAAAACTGTTTTCACTATGGGGGTTCAAACATTGGCACAAGATGCTCAAGGAGGTTTTGGAGTCTCTAACCTTGGAGATCTTCAACACATGAGTGGACACAGCCCTGAGTAACACATTTAAACTTATCCTGTTTTGAACAAGCTGAGCATCTCCAGAGGTCCCTTCCAGCCTCACCTATTCTCTGGTGCTGTGATTTAACAAGTATATGTTATCTGATGTCTAAGAGCAAGGTCCAAGTAAAATTGCCAAAAGGTATTTGTTGAATTGGCTTTTCCTCTACTGAAAAGCAGTCATAGAACCCTAGAAGATTTTCAGAGTTACATATGGAGGATATTGGAGAGGAGAAACAAAAACATGAACTTTGTTCCTCATGTTGCAATGGGAGGAATGATGGTACAAAAACCAGGAACATTCATTTTATGTTTTAAACTAACAAATGTCTTGATTATTGCCTTCTAACTCGACTAACCAAAATCCTGTTCACTGAAATCTCCAATTTCTAATGATACAAAGTTGCTCTTCCAAATGAGATAGATTTTTAATTAAAATTGCTGTCATTCTTGAGTGGTATACTTTGTCACAATATGACCTCATATTTCATAACTTTGAAAGCTGCCTAATTCTAATTTTTTCCACTTTATAGGAAAAAAAACTGAGGGCCCAAGAAAATGTGTGCTAAGAAGTTACTGACATGACGGATTTCAATATATCTAAGTAATTAGTAAAGTTATGCTTGTCTCTTTCATTAAAGGCACCATTAGACAGCCAGATGCAAAAGATGGCTGTGGCAAATGGTTTTTCAGGTAATTCTTGATAATGTTAAATGTGGTTGTCATTTCAAATGATCACTATGCATCTTTTCTTAAATATCCATTCATCTACTTGAGCTGCCTGCTCAATAAATTGTATGTGGAAATCATTAGGATAATTTCATGGAAAGAATTCTCCCAGTTTAACCAGCTGGAGAATGTTTTCTCTGTTTCTTTTATTTTTTTGTGTGTTTTCTTCTTCATTTTCCACTGAGATTGGTGAAAAAAAAAATCTATATTACAGATATTCCTCTCTTCTTTGTTCCTTATTACATTTCTTCCTATTTCAAGCTTCTTTTGGAGACAAAATATACTACCAATGTGCTGAGTAGAAAATTGTAAATCTTCATTGCCATACATTGCCTTCAATTTCTGCTCATGCTTGCCTTTAGTTTTAGCAAGAGAAGTGCACCAAATGTTGATGGGGGCACTGGTTCCTGTCACAGCTCAAGGCTGAACTAAAGCGCACTTTCATTTCTGCAAATGTACACACTTTGCCAAGTGAAAGCCCATATTATTTAGGTTATTTTTCAGATCCTCTTATTGCTATAAATTTTACTCTGTACAGAAGCTAGAGCAGGAGAAGGACTAAATTAAGGATTTTTTCATCTTGAGTTTTTTGAAAAAGTTTGGTTGGTTACTTGTCTTTTTCAGTGTTTGTATTATATAAGAAAGGTGATGTGCTAATAAAAAACACAGAATACAAAATTATGGCTGCTGCTGAGTACTTCATTCTGCCAGGGATGGAGTGAGTGTAGCAGATATTCCCAAAGAATAGAGAGGAAATTCACTAACAGGCACCCTCTAAGTTTCAAGTGCACATTGTTTGTGTGGTGAAAATGGCATTCCCATAATGTCCCTATTTGCCTTATAGTTTCTGGAGTTAAGAAGCTTATGAATAGTCTTGTGTAAGTCTCTCACTGTGCATTGTCCACACAGACTTCACTCTCTATTTAACCCCTCTGAATTCACTTTAGAATATTGGGCTTTCTTCATTCTCTTTTGAGTAAAATTCGCTCATGTAATAGTAGTGAGGGGTTTCAGTCCAATAATTTCTAGCTATATTAAATACTCTGTCTCAATCTTGTTACTTATGCTGTTTTTTTTTTTTTTGGTTTTTTTTTTTTTTTGGTTTTTTTTTTGTGGGTTTTTTTGTGTTTTTTTTTTTTTTTTTTTTTTTAAGTTCAGGAATTGAAACATCCTTTTAGTCCCACTCTGATGTTAAAAGAAAGACAATTCTCTCCTGGATGCAACTGTCATCAGCGCTTAGAAATTTGCCATTGTTTTTTTTTCAGAACATTCTGTCTTTCTCACTTTTTTCATTTACTGTTATCTTTCCTTTTGACAGGCTTTTTTCTTTTATTTAATGGTGTTTAAGCAGGTAGATAGGAGACTCTTTGAATAGCGTATTTTATTAAAAAAAAACACCTAATTAATTTCTGCTCCAGTTATTTGCTCTGGTAATCCTTTAATGTGGACTCCTTGAAAATTGTGTTATTACAGATAGGAAGAAATAATGTTAACTAGAAATGTCAGGTGCTTTTTGAAAGGCATTTTTTTTATCTGTTTTTTAAAGGAGTCAATTGCTTACTGTGCACCTTATGTATTTCTTTAACTTCATTATCTATGAGCTTTTATTAATGGGGGCCTTTGAAAACAGCAGCCATTACTTAAGTTTAACTGGGTTAAGTATTTACCACAAATGTAAAATCATTATGAACTCATCTAACTTCCCTTACATGATCTTTTATGGAGCATTAAAAAAATCATAGGAACATTGCTTCTTGTGTATATTTCCCAAAAACACAAGAGTTATGAACTCCGTACTTGCAGAACAGGAAACTAAGTGCAGTGCCTCATGGGGATATTCAAATGGGGAAGATACTTATTCCTGTTTAAAATATCCTACAATAAGGTAAATATCAAAAAAAAAATCCTAAAACATAAAGAAGAAGGAAAATGAAATAACAAAGATGAGTAATAGTAACTCTTTCTGTGACCATTTGATTCCCCTTGAGTGTACTAGAACTTTTAGGTGATCTCAACACTGCTTAGACACACCATGGAAGTGTGCAGAGGTCTGAAAGCTTCTGCATAAAAGCAAAAGGGACAGACAGAAACTCGAGTTTAGCTGAGAAAAGAGGGTAATTCAGGACAGAAAATCCAGAGCAGATACAGGAGGAAAACAGACTATCAGAGAAGATAATTTAGGGAGCTGAACTATTTAAATGAAGAAGGAATGGGGAAGAACAGGCATTTTGAAGCTAAAGCTAGTGATAAAGTATCTGGGAATAAAGATGAGGGGCAGATGTTTGACAGCTGACTGGGAAAGTAGGTAGCTGAGAATGTGCAGATTGCCTGCTGAGATAGCCTGCATGGTGTATTCAGATAAATTTGGATTAAGAAGGCAAGGGCACATTTGTGGTGAATGTGCAGAAGGGTTGTATCCACTGAAGTTCACTTTTTCTCCGAGCTCTGAATGGGCTATGAGACTTCAGAGACTTATGATTCCTCTGTAGTCAGAAAACATCAACTGAAGGCAGCCTTTGATTTTCTGATCCCTCTGCTATATTTTCAATACATTTTATAGTGCAAATAGCTATATCCTCTTTGCCAAATTTTTATTTCTCAAAATACAATCATTCCCTGTCCCATGTGTATTTCAGTGAAAGTTTGGACACTTGGAAAATCTTTAGGTTCATTGTATTTTTTTCTTTCTCACTTCCCAAATTACTCTTTGGTAAGCTATCTAATCAATAAATTTACTGTATACCTCGTGTAGTGTGAGTATTCTTACATAGTTACCTAAGGCAGGTTTTTGGTTGGTCAGTTATTTTATTTTCTTCTATTGTTCTGAAAAATTAAAAACAACTCTTCCACAAAATGAAGCTACAGTCATTCTATGATAGAAGTAAGAGAGAGCTGTTGTTAAAGAACTCCCATCTTTCTTGAAAGTCATTATGTAGTGAACAAAATGGTGGATATTGGATCTTGTTTTTACCGTAAGGATTTTCTTATTGCCTTTGTACTCCTTTGCAACACTAGGTAGTTACTCAAACCCTACTTCTTACAAATGTTTAATAAATGCAATTCTCATTTTTCAGAGTAAGAGCCAGAAATTTCTGTAGAAATGTCTGGCAGAAATGCTGAGCACTTGTAACTATGAAGCCAATGGGAACCCTACTTTGAATGCATGAAGTACCATATAGCAATCACCTTCTGAAAAATCATTCACTAGAGTTATCAGGTTAGGTGTGAAAATTAATAGGATTTTTTTCCTTAGTCTGTCTATGCCTCAGTCAACTATTTGTAAAATTGAGTGATATCATCTTTCATTTTGCTGGCCATTTTAAAGATTGATTAAGTTTTGTGAAGCAGTCCTCTGTTCTGAGAAGTGCCATAGAAAGTTCAAGACAAATGAACAGATTTAAGAGGTTTGCCATAAGTTTTAACAGCTTTCAGCAAATATTGACCAGTTGATCATTAATAATTTTTCGTTTATTACACGTCTCAATGTTACATGGTTTCTGGGAGGGAGGGAGGGGAAAGGCAGTCAATTAGAAATTGCATAATTTATATACACAAGTGAAGTGAATTCATGGCTGAGTAGAATATCCTAACAATGATGGTGTTTAACTTCTTATGACTTTGACTGTACAACTTCATAATCAAATTCTTTTAGCTTTCTTTTGGCTTTGCAAAAGTAAACCTGTATTCAAAATGCAGCTGTAAAAGAAAATACTGTTTTTGAAGGAGTAAGTTGTGGTTTTATTGAAGAAGATGGGAAAATTTCCATCACTTATCATTTATTCCTCTAACTTTCCCCTCATCTGTAATGAATGAAATAATATATGACTATATGCATGACTAGTATGAATGTCAACTTAAAAATGAAAACATTTGTTCATTTATTTTTCCATTGAAACTTCCGCTCTGGCTGTACTCATGTGACCCTCAGGCTGGGGCAATGTTCTGAATGAAATCTTTATATGTGATCATAGAGTCTTTTCAGAACTCCTAAAGTTACTCATTGTTGCATCTCCCAGAAATGTTCTCAAGTGACAGGTAGCTCTTCAGCAATGCTCCTGCCAAAACCACAGATGATATTGGTGTGTATCTGATCAACTGCATTTGGCATCTAGGCATGTTACCTTTAGTGTGCTTTGAACAGTGGTTAAAAATTCTCATACTGGACTTGTCAGATTACTGTGATTGACCACCAGTGATAGTGTATAAAATGTTATTTAGCATATTAGACTTAGAAATTGTTTGAATCCAACTTGATTTTTTTTTTCATCAAAAAATATGTTCCCCTTATTTTTATAATGAAAGTAAAACCAATGTAATTGATTTGGTTTCAAAGGTGTTGCAATTAAGTACTGCAATGAGCACTGAAATATATATTCCTCTCTAGGTGATTTCCATGGGATTCCTAATGTTGCTTTTGTGCCTCACAGGTCATACAGTTTTTTAGGTATACATCAGGGTGCATCTAAAGCATCCTAACACTGGGTAACAGGCATTATGTGTTTAAAGTCTACCATCTCACTAGAAAAAAATTAATTCTCTTAATAACAGATATTGCAAGTTGCCATATATTTAATCTAAGAAATTCAGATCCTCTTCCACTTTGTACATGCTTTCTTTAAGTGAAAAACAATCTCAGGTTAAATAGACTACACACACAATATATTCTTTTATCTCCTTTTTGTGCATTTTCTTTCAAACTCTCTGTCTCACTTTGTTGACTGATACAATCCTAAATTGACTTATGGACAAATAGAATTTCATTCTCCCTTTCCTTGCCATTTTTTGTAAATCTGTCAACAGTACAGAGTTCTCCTGTATTTTTTAGCCTCAGTCTTAAATTTCTGCCATTTATGAAAAGTTTAAGAAGAATGGTAATTTTTATAAATAAGATTATTTCATCATTTTAATATTAACGTTATTATTACTATTTAATAATGTTAGAGGAGAGTCTCTTGTGTTGTTAAATAATTTTTACTAAAAAAAGTCATATAAGTATCATAGGTTATATCTACTGATGATTAAAGCAAATAAAAATGGAAAGAAAACATTTCCTGCTGATGTGGAACCTAGCTGTTACCTGTTCAGATTTCTATCTTTGGAAAATATTTGTTAACTTGCATCTCCAGCTGTATCTACCAGGCAAGCTGTGCTATCACTGCTGGAGGAACAGTGAGCTTCTAATATAATAACTTTCAGTGAGAAAATTGAAATAGGTTTTAAAATGATATTTTCTCTTACTTTATTGCTTAATAGTGCTTTGAATTCCAAGACTGAATGTGAGCTGGTCTAGTTTAGCTGGTGTAGCTCTGTTCTAGGCATGTAGGATTTTCAGCCTGTGTTTTTTTCTGATGCCCACAGTTCAACAACTTGAGCTGATTTGCAACAAACTTATTACTTTTATGTAAAGGGAAGCAGTAAAATTTCATCATTTTTCATAAGAGTAAATCACAGACTGATTCATAGATAATATTGCTGCAGTTTTGAAACAGTATTTCATAATCAGATTCTTCATGGAATGCATCTGAACATTCAAGAAGTTGATAACTGCAGCTCAGTAGGTAATTACACATGGTGTGCAATCAACTGATCAACATGATACAAATTATACACTTATGCTGGTTTTAATTTAGCAAATTCTACTTTAATCAATGATATTATTATAATTTTATATCAAGACTAATAAGAGCAGGACTTGACATTTTTCATAAGCAAAATACTGAGCCACAAATTCATCATTTACTTTTGGTGTTAATTGTGTCATAATGATGTTCAGTACTGACTGTAGCTCTGCAGTGGTGTCCCCTTGCACAGCAGGAGCAGGAGATAATTGCTTAGTCCCACACCTTCCTTCTCAGGTGAATTCTTCCTTTATAGGTCTAATATGTTGTTCCTATGTTTGTTCTTTCTGGCATTTCAGATTTGTGCTTTACCTTAAAATGCTTAGACAGAGACCTGTTGGATTGGGTCCAGAGAAGGGACACAGAAATAACTAGAGGGCTGGAACATTTATCCTGCAAGAAAAGGCTGAGAGGGTTGAGGTTTTTCAGTCTACAGGGGAAAAGACTCTGGGAAGACCTTATCACAGACTTGCAGTACTTAAAGGGGGCTGATAAGAAAGATGGTAACAAACTTTTTAACCAAGTCTGTAGCAATAGGATATGGGGTAATGGTTTTAAACTAAAAAAGAGTAGCTTCATATATAAAAGGAAGACATTTTTTATGATGAGAGTATTGAGGCACTGGAACAGGTTGCCCAGAGAGGTAGTAGATGTCCCATCACTGGCCGTGTTCATTCCAGGGGTTGGAGAAGATGACCTTTAAAAATTCCTTCCAACCCAAACCATTCTATGATACTATTCTATAAATCTATTACCAGTCTCTGAGACGTCCTTCCACTAGTTACATTCTCAGAGTCAGCCCAAGATCGTACCTAAGGATCATGTTGCCAGCATTTTCCTAGGCATCCAAAATAATACTGATATTTTTCTCATATTTGAGATGGCAGTGTGTAGCCATATGCAAAATCTAACATAATTTGCCACCCTCAGCTGAGGAAATGTAAAGACCCACGTACATCTTTGCAGATGGTCAGTCTTCTGTGGTTTCAGCTTACTCTTACAGCATGCACCTACTGGAGAGCATCTTGACAACTCTACTTCCTTTCAGCTGCCAAGGAAAGCAGGAAGAGGAATCTAGAAGTACAGCCCAGAGCTGAGTTTTATACACACTTCATTGTGTGTTGTAACAAAAGCTGTTGCACTCTTCTTAAGGTTAACAACCAGATCATCTGTACTGTTCAGAAGTACTGTATGGGCAGAAAAGCATATTTCAGCCATCTTTCTAGTATTTCTTCTTTGGAACTGTAGCTCCAGTTGTCTCCCAGTATATTGGAGGCAAAATTGCTGTCCAAATAACTAAATTCCAGTAAACTGTCAAGTAGCTACTTATGTCAAATAACTGCTGCACGTATCTTATTGGTTGACTACCCATGAGATTTCTCTGTAAGTCTGATGAGTGGCAGAGGACACAGCAAATAGCTCTAGGAAAGCAGGGACCTAGACAGCATAATCATCCTGGTTTAATTTGGTTTGTTTGTCCTCAGAAGTATCACAATTACCTACAAACAAGTCTTTCCCTGTGATAGTGCTAGCTAATCTCAGTGTGATTTGAACAGAAGGTCCTGAGGAGCACCTGAAAGACTGGCAATATGGATGGATGACAAAGTCTGAAAATCTTGGCTCTGGGTCATGCTTTTCTAGCCCACATATGGGCAACAGCATGAAACATGAGGTGATTTATCTGTTCCTGTTATATTTAAGCCTAAAAAAATACTATAGCAGCACTCATAAGATAGTCAGAAGTCTTAAGCATTGAATTTTTTTCTTTTCATTTTTTCAGGATGTTGACAGTCTCCCTGCTGATAGTTTGATAGATTGGATGCTTTCTGTAACTTTCCATAGCAGGTTATTCTACTCCTCTCTAGGCCCATTCTTTCCTCCTTTGATTTTTGTCAGATTTATGTTTCCTTAGCAAGCTACTATAAATATGTCTTCAATTCCACTTACAATATATTCTTAATACCAGCTTTAGAACACGGAGCAGAATGCAAAATGACTGAGTTATTTTGAATAAATAACTCTGGATTTTAAATTCATCAGAATCCTTTTTTATTTCCTCTTTGGAGGATCCCTGTCTTTGAATTGTTTGTGCTGTGCTTTGCCTATGTTTGCATAATAAGGGCTTTGATTTGAATAGATGAATAGTCCTGAGTGTTTGTGTTTTCTCTCCATTTTCATGATTATAGCAGAAAAAAAGTGCAAGTACAGTTTTAGCTGAGTAATTTAGAATATTTTCACATTGAGACTTGGTTTTGCTGGATAGTATAAGACAATGCAACTCAAGTAGATAGCAGAAAATGTGAAGTGAGAACAATGGGAAGAAAAAGGAACTTCAAGATGATCTATTTTGCAACTATGCAACAGTCAATAACTGCAAATTAGTTACAGCTTGAATGATGGACAAACAAATCTCAGGTATATTCTGAAAAGGAGCTGTAAAAAAAGCTACATATTTAGTCACTCTGACTGTCAACTTTGCGTAATAGACTCAGAGAAGCATGTCCTCATATTGTAGTGATACTTTCTTTCCTTTTTCTGTCAACGCTGTGATATTCAGGATTACATGGCAGTGAGAACAATAGCTGTGTGAAACATCTAGTGACTTAAGAGAGAGCTTTTTCTTATAGAATTTCAGACTCTTTTTACTCTAGTAAAATTCTTTCACACCTTAAATGATTGCTGAAGTTGCACTTAAAATAAAATCTTTACTTATCAGAGGTTATTCAAAAGAGGTTGAGTTCTCTGCTTTTGCATCGCCCTTCTGGAAAGGTGTGATGACTACGTGAAATAGTAAAAAGATAGCTAAAAGGAATCAGTTTTGGCCACCTCTTCTCTCTGAATGATTTTGAGTTGAATATGAAAAGAATTATATATTTGAGAAATATGAAATTTGAGTTTTGATATCCAAGTATAAATGTAAATAAGAAAGGAGAGTGACAAATTTTCTTAAATACATCTCATCATTTGTCCTTTGTGTCTCTTTTTGTCAAGACATTGTTTCCTCTGCCTGAGCTGCTTGTCTTTCACTGCTGAAAGTGGACTCCTACATAATAAATTCATGTTTTAAGCACAAAGTTAAGTCTGAAACTAATATTGAAGTTTGGTTGCAAAGTAAAGATTTAATATAGGAAAAAGATGGATGATAAATCTATCAGATTCTCCATATTCTATAAGAATCTATATGGATTTGAAATTAATTTAATTTTTTAAATATTGTATATTTATAGGCTTTTTGGTGTTTTCTTTGTTTATTTGTCTTTTTCCCAGCCCTGGAAAAAATAGTTAAACTATCTAATTGCCTTTGCTTAGGAAATGTGGTTATACATTCCTGTTCAATGTAATTTCTCAACTGCAGTTTTAACATGTGCTTCATATTGCTTGTTTCATACTGAACTATAGAATAGTTGAAAGGCATTTAGGTTGCTGTTGAGTTGTAAAATAAAGTTCTCACTTTATTTTTTTTTAATTAAGAGAAAATATTGATCAAGTGTGGTTATGAAACAGTTAACTACAATAAAAATACTGAATGAACCTTGAAGATTTTTGTAATTTCAGACATACCTTAAAAACATCAATCAAGGATATAATTTCAGCAGTCATGATGTACACGTGACTCCTGTATTGAAATAAACTCAACTAAGGTTTGGACCCCTTCTCCTTCAGGGTTTGTACCAAATAGCTTTTTTTTATGACTGGCAAAGTTTTGAGCATTTTTGTATATTATAATTGTATTCCCTCTAATTCTAAGAGAGTTAGTAGAGGTAAGCACAGATCCACTGATTTTTCACAAATTCTCTATCGCAAATATTTCCAATTCTGTATCACTTCAGTGTGTGATGCTTTACAGCCTGCAGTCTTATTTCTCCCTGTCTTACTCTATTTAACTTCATCTACCTTTACATTAGCAAGTAGCTGTATCCAGCAAGAGTAGATTTGTAGAGAAAATCAGTGGGGTCTCAGGACACAGCATTTGTATATATGGGAGATATGCTGGGTGACTGGAAGAAGGCCAGTGTTACTCCCATCTTCAAAAGGGGCAAGAAGAAGGACCCAGGAAACTATTAGCTCACCTCTACCTCTGGAAAGGTGATGGAACGGGTCATTTTGCAGGTCATCACTAAGTATGGAGAAGAAAAGGAGTTCATCAGCATGGATTCACGAGAGGGAAATCATGTGTCAACAATATTATCATATTGTTGACACATATTGCCTTCTATGATCGCATGGCAGGATGGGTCAACAAGGGAAAGCAGTGGATATTATCTACCTCAACAGATAAGAGTAAAGCTCAATTTCCTACAGCTTTGGACACTGTCTCCCATAACATCCAGTTAGGTAAGCTCAGGAAAAGTGGGTCAGATAAACAGACAGTGGGGTGGACCAAGAACTGGCTGAGTGGCAGAGCTCAGAGGGTTGTGGTCAGCTGGAGGCCTGTGGTCAGTGATGTCCCACAGGGATCATACTGACTCCAGTCTTGTTGAATTTGTTTGTCAATGACCTGGATGAAGGGATAGAATGTACCCTCAGCAAGTTTGCTGATAGTATGAAACTGGGGAGAAAGGCGGATACACCTGAAAGCTGTGCTGTCATTCAGTGTGATCCTGATAGGCTGAAGCATTGGGTGGACAGAAATCTAATGAGGTTCAAAAAAAGAAAATGTAGGGTCTTGAATCTGGGGAGGAATAGCCCCCAACCCAGACTGGGGGCTGACCTACTAGAGAGCAGCTCTACAGAGAAGGACCTGAGAGTCACCAAGACTGGGTGACAAGTTGACCCTGAACTGGCAGTATGCCCCTGGAGGACCAATGGAAACAGGAAAAGTGTGGCCAGAAGGTCGAGGGAAGTGATCCTCTCCCTCCACTCAGCGCTGGTGAAGCCACATCTGGAGTGCTGTGTCCAGTTCTGGGCTCCTCAGTACAGGACAAGGCTCTACTGGAGAGGACCTAGCAGAGGTAACAAAGATGATCAAAGGTTTGGAACATCTCTCCTGCTGTACTGGAGGAGCTGGGCTGGTTTAGTTTGGGGAAGAGAAGACTGAGAGAGGATCCCATTAATGCAGATAAATATCTCTAGGGCAGGTGCCAAGAGGATGGTGCTGGACTCTTTTTTGGTGGTTTCCAGTGACCAAGTGGAGGAGTCCAGTCCACCAGACTGTCCAGTCCAGGTGGAGGAGCAATGGCCATAAACTAAAACAATGGCCTTAAAATAAAATATAATCAGTTCTACCTCAATGTTCAAAGAAGAATTTCTTTCCATTGGCAGTGGCAAAGCACTGGAACAGGCTGCCCAGGAAGGTCATGGAGACTCCCTCTCTGGAGAAATTAAAAACCTTCCTGGATGACTTCCTGTGTGACCCTGCCTTGGTAGGTGATCTCCAGAGATCCCTTCCAACCCTAACAATTCTGGGATTCTGGGGTTCTAGGAGTTGTACTTTGGGTTAGCTCTGACCTGATCCCACAGACCTCTTGCAGGTACAGAATGGGTTGCATCAGTTGTAGTCAGGGAATGGAACTTCCAGTATTGGTTCACTTGATTGGGATCCTGTTCACACTCCCTGAGAGGCCTCAGTGTAAGATACATCATGGCAAAGGAGGATGATAAGGAAATTGACTGCAAAAATGAACTACTGAAGAAAACAGTCAGAATATAGATGCACAATTTGTTTCTCTTGTTTTACTCCAAAAGCTCAAAGTTATAGAAACAAGTTGACATACATTTGCATCTCCAGTTTGTAGCTTGCAACTAGCAGCTGACAGAAGTTTAGGGCACTTCTGTTGCTTAATTTGAATCTTCAGTTTAATTTGTCAGGGAAAGATTGTACTTTTTGTCTCCAAGATTTTCAGTGTGAATTTATCACAGTATTTGCAGGAGCAACAAACTGAATCAAATAATTTTTGCAAATTTTCTCTAGTGTCTCACAAAGCTCTGAACAAAAAGTGCTTTTACAGCTGTCACTGTTAAAAAGGGAAATTTATCAAAACCAAGCCCTCAAAAAATTCTGAAAATTGAATTTATTTTCTAATTTAAAAATGAGGAGATATTGCAATGTTGTATTTCAAATTGAAGGGAAACGTTGGTGATAGTGATATAAATTGTTCAGAGACCACTGGAACTACAATCAATCTTTACTACATCAAGTCTTTGAATACCATGACAGCTTAGATCTAATTTTCAGGTACTAGGCAGTGACACTTTTTGGTTCTTCTTCTGCCATGCCATAAACCATTGGCTCTTCTGAAGGTTGGAAAAGGGATTTGAAGCCTTTGTTTCCCCTGTAGCGATATCTTCTCACAACATTTTTCTTTCTCATTGATTGGTGATATCCAGTAGGATTGTAATTTATAATTTTTTAATCTTTAATTGCGTATAAATGTAAAGTTCTGGTGCCTCTTAGAGTAAACAGCATAGGCATTTCTATATTAATTTTTCATATGATGTTTCTTTGCAATTTAGCAGCACTAAGGGTCAGAGTTTGACTCCATGTTTTATGTGCTTTATTATTTTTATGTCACTTTTACCACCAGTGTATTGAATTGGAATTAATGAGGATTGAGAATACATCTAATGCATACTTTGTAGCAAACTGCTGAAATTACTGCTCAAGTAATTTGTTGCCCAATATAAGATTTTACTGTATCAGCTATGTTGTATCTAGTGATTATAAATTTAATAGTATTGGTGGACTGTACTGAAGTTCTCTGATGAAAATGGAGTGGTCTAGAGCAAATGTACCATATTTTTCCTGGTTAGCACAAACTCATATTTTCTATGTAGTTTAATTACTACTTTACTACCATCATGGATTTTTTTGTGGGGGAGTGGTTGGTAGTGGTGGTGAGTGTAGGGGTAGGGGTGTATTTTTGAAAATATTAAGGTGCAATAGTGTGAGGTTTTTTTCTGCTTTTCCTTTTTGATACTTTTAAATAAAAATTTGCTTAGTGTTAACAGCTGTTTCCTAAAATGATAATAGGAGCTGGAAATACCTAGTGCTAGCCTTAATTACATGCCCCGGCCTCTCATCTTTTGCACCAGCACTGTCAAACGTAAGCTATATTTTGTCTGAGATAGGAATGTTTAATCAGATCAACATGAATAAAGTCAAGCTGAGGAATTTGTTCCACTGATTTTTTTGAATGCATTATAAAACTCATGTGCAACTTATCTGTCATGAGACTATAACTAGACAAATGATTGTTGTATTTCTGCAGGGCTGGATTGGTGTGTTTGTTAGGTCTTAGCAAAATGTCCCTCAGTAGATTGTGGTTTTTTTCAGTTACTAATGGTTTGACTCAAATGATTTATCTTACTAATTGCCCTTTCTTTGCCCTCTCCTTTTTTCAAAAAAGCACACTGGCAAGTTTAGTTAGTGGAAGTACACAGATTTTTATAGACCTATTTTAAAAATCACCCTTCCTTTTGTGTTGCATTTCTTACAACAACTATAGTAAGATTTGACGGTGAAATGCAGATAAAAAATAAATTAGTTTTTTTTTCTATGAAAATATTAGGGGTATTAACAAATCCTATGTTCCTATAAAATACTGTAGATTCTGATTGGGAATAATAACATTACAGATCATGACTTGGCCTAGTAGACCAACTAGAAGTACAAGCCAAGCACTACTTAGAAGAAGGGGTGTGGAAAACATAAGGGAAAGTCAATTGAACCTCTTGCTGTCACAAAGAAATGCACAAAAATAAGATCTACATGTTTTTGCTATTTGCATTATAAAACTGGTTTTGCTGGCTTCCTATTGTCCTCCAGAAAGGCTTTTTCAGAGCCTTCATTAGCAATTGCCTTCAGGTTTTCAGCTTCATTTTACTCATTCCCACTTTATAAGTTTCTTTCCTTATGTCAGTACATTTCCCCTACTTTCTTTCCTTTCTTTGATATTAGCTAACCACGTACTTCTAAAGAATTGCCATGCTGCATTTCCCAACATGTTTTGCTGGGCTAACCGAGCCAGTTTTCTTCTCATCACTTCTTTTATAACATAGTCAATTTGCTTTCTAGTCATTGTTGGAACTTCCTTCCACATGTTTTCTGGTATGAGTTCATTTAATTTATTTTTTTTTAATATGGATAATTGGCATCAGATAACATGTTTCAGGTGAAGACTCTCCCACACAAGGGGTTTTGTAAAAAGGTTTTAATAACTCTGTGCTTCTTATAAAAACACTTCTTCCAATGCATCTTAAAATTGCATTTGCCTTTTTCAGAGCAGCATCGTGCCAGTGATTTATAGTCAGCCTGTGATCAATAAATACAGCCAGGCCTTTTTTGTCATTTTTAGGTGATGTACTCTCATTCTGTATCATGGATTCATGTTAATGGCCCCTTGCCCTTGTTCTATTATACTTCATTCCATTTCAATTACAAACCTCAAAGCCACCTAATTTTTCGTGGATAATATTCTTTTCCTCCTTTATATTGATGTCTCCCAGCTTCATGTGATCATCCATTTTCATCATAGCAAGTCTAGTCTGTGAGCCATTTAATAGAAGCATTATATATAAGACTTAGCCATGAGGACTTCTGCTTTCCTGTATGACATTGTTAAGTTTGCCTACACATCATCATTTAGCTAGTTTCTTACTTATGTGACCCTTCAGCAATCTTGTATGTTTTATTTGTAATTATTATAGATCCAGTGTTAATTTAGTATCTAAAGTTAAACAGTGAAAGAGAGACAAGCAGGTCCACAGGGGAAACAAGAAGTTTTCAAGGTTGTAACAAACTCTGAACAACTGCTTTAGTTTCTAAGAAAGTCTCCTTATTTCTGTCATTGCTAAGGAGGGTTATGTTTTTCTGTATTCTTTTTGGAAGGTTTTTGGGGTTTGTTTTGTTTGTGGGATTTTTTTGGTTTTTTTTTTTTATTATTTTTTTATTGTTTTTGTCAGAGGATGCTGATGTTTCAAAGCGCATTTTGTTGTAATGTTCAGCTATGTGCTCTGTCCCCAGCAAGCAATCAGGCATCAGCACCACCCCTTGCTTACTCCCCTATGCTGTGGAATGGAAAACATAGAAAGACGGCATGAATGGCAAGAATCATGGATCAAGATAACATCAGTTAATAGGTGGAGCAAAAGCTGCACACAAAAGGAAACCAAAAAGAGGAATTTATTCTCTACATCCACTGATGTGCTGTGTACACTCTTTTAGGCACAGATCCAGAACAAAGCATGCTATGAAGAAAAGTGACTGCAGCAAGAACATGCAGAGAGGAAAATTGTATAAAATTATGGAGAGGTTTTTCCCCCCTATAATATTTACCCAAATAATTAGTCTGTCAAAAAACCAAAAAAAAAAAAAAAACCAAAAAAACCCCAAAACAAAAACAAACCCACCAAACTAAAACAAAACAAAACAAAACAAAACAAAACAAACTAAAATAAAAAAATCCCAACAAAAACGCTATTTAAGCAATGTGGAAAGTGAGATACCAATCTATAGGAAAGCTTAGACCTTAAAATCAAAACTTTTTTTGTATACTTACACCATTTTTTCCACTTTTTTTTAGCCTTGGTTGTTGACACTATGTCTAACAAACAATATTATAATGAAATGCATGTGATACTCATTTCAGTTTCTTAGTGAATGCAGTTCAATTTATGGACTGTCTATGTTTCACTACACAGTTTGTGTTCTCTGTCTTAGCTATTTCCCATTTCACCATTAAGTTTTAGACCTTTATTGTGCTTCACTTGACTCTCAGTGAAAACAGGATTTTTTTTTCCACTGTGTGTATGATTTTAACGAGAGTCATAAATTCATACAGTTTCCATCTTTATCTCAATATTTCTCTTATATCCAAAATCTCAGCCGTTCCCAACATATAATTCTTGCCAAGATTCCTACTACTGGAGCTTAAAATCCATTGTTGGTCACTCACTGAAGAACTGGTGGAGGTTAAAACTGATTAAACTCAAGTAGATTCTCTGGGCAACCCAAGAAGGGCTTTTTGTGACAGAATTACAATCTGTAGTGGTGAGTCTGGGGTAAAACCATTAATCTCTTAGAAGGGGTCAGCTGCGTTGTGTTACAAGTAACTAACTGTAACACATTCAGACTGATGGCAAGCAGAACTGCTCCCCCCAAAATGATTAAATGGTAAGGTTTTTGGCTAAGTGTCAGTGAAGTTTTGGCTCTTCTGTTTTGACTTCTACTTAAACTGTGGCAGCAATACAACATGCCTACTGAGCAACTGATGGTGATCTGACATAGCCCTTAACTCTGGAAATATTTTTTTCCTCCTTTACATATTGCAAGCTTTCACTTATCAGTGTCTGAGTAACAGCATGAAGAGGTATTTCAGTTGAACTTCAACAATCACCCCAGTGAATTCTATTATACATTTTTCTAATATTTTGGCATCTCTAAAAATGCGATTAATCTATCTGCCTGAAGTTATTTCAGGTGTTGCACTTTGACCTCTTTGAAAATCTTGACATGTATTTAATTTCATAGAAAAACTACAGGTATTCATTCCTATAAAGGATTTGTGTTTTATTTATTCTTAAAACAGAAAAAAAAAGTCCTTCATTATATAGTTAGCCTGTCTAATACTTCATGTATGTTTAAAAATATTGATTAATGTCTTGTTTCTTAAAATTAACTAGTATTGAGTCTGTCTAAGAAACATTTGAAGACTTGGCAAGGCTCATTTTTATGGTGTACTGAAGGCAAAGGGTAAAGGGAATCAATGCTTGATAATGCACAAGATGGCCCAAGTAATTGTAATAGCTAATACATTGTCAAATTTGCTGTGTAGATAAACTTTTGCCCTCTTTGAGACAGATATGTTCAAGTGTTTTTAATAGTTACAGGGTGATACTATAGTGCTAAAGCCCTTTTTGCCATTGATCTTCAGCAAAGAGGTTGTCACCATTTTTCTTTAGGTTTTTTTTTTGTATAAGGACTGAGATTTTAAAGGGCCCCCCATCCCCACCTGTTAGAAATCACTGAATTTTAATTTAATTTGTTAGGCTACGCCAATGTAATTTACTTTTCCCATCCCTTGGTAATTAGATCCCCTTCAGCCTGAATTGTTGCATGTTCTGTTAATTCTAACGATAAGATTTGGAGATTTGCACATTATTATGTAGCTAATATTATTCACCTACCTGTTAGCTGTATGGGAGTATGACAAGTTATTTAAACAAATTCATTTGTATGTTCTATTTTCCTCTGCTGGATAGGACATCTGGAGGTTGGTGCCAACTTGGGAGATTTTGAGATGCCATTTTTATCATACTAGTAAGGATTTCAAAAGGGCATGAAACAGGTGCCTGGAAGCAAACCAATAACAGTGAAAACTTCTTTTTATTGCTTTTGATCCCAACCCACTAAATACAATAAAAGCTCTCCTGGGATTAAATATATCAAATTACTGAACTGAGATACTCCTTCCTCTCAGATACTCCCTAGAGTATCCCATCATGATAGACAAAGCCTTTCGTCCGAAAGCTGAATATTTCAAATTGGAGGGAAATAACTCTGAATCCAAAGGGGATGTCTGTTTTAGAAAACACGTGACTTTTTTCCCCCTCAGCATTCAACCTTTCTACACAAATTATTTTGGATTGATTTCCAGCTGTGTTGAGAAGTTGAGCCTGTGAGCCTAAACACTCCCAATCCCAAATCATGCAGTCAGGAAAAAGTAAAAGTATCCAGTGTTCTGCTGCATCTTTCAGTTTCCCGAAATGAGAGCTCATTTTTATGACCAGAGTTCTTCTGCTGGGGTTACTGTTGACACAGAGCACCAAGCTGGAAAGTAGAGATAAGGTGTGTCATTGCTGCGGTTTGTCAGATACTCTGATTCCCACGTCTGCCCCTCCCCTTCCTTTCCTCTGTTGAATAGGTGCTGAAATCCTTTTAGGACTGATTTAGTGAGAGGCAGAATGAGTTCCTCTCAGCTGCATTCCCTTTTGCAGTTAAACAAGATTCTGAAGCATAAAATAAATCTTAATCTTTCTGAGGAATGATGTTAATCTAAGGCTGGCTGTTGCCTCAATACTGAGTTCCTGCTGGTTTTGATAACAACTCATGATTTGTGAAAATTTTGCATGGATTGATGTCAGCTTGCAACTCACAGTCCAGGCTTCCTTGACTAATGGGAAGCAAACAGGGGCTTATATGTGGCTGGGGCTCAGCACCATAAAATTTACAATGGAGTTCATGAAGTTCTCAGTTTTTGCATGCAATTCCTCTTTGTTACTCACTGGGTTTCCTGGAAAAGAAGTGGGTGTTCAACAAGGTCTTAACTTCTCCACTCAGTCTTCTGTTATCCATTTATTTCCACCCCACAGTCCTAACAAATGCCTTGATTTCACACTTTCAAGCACAGTAAAGAGACAGTTTTACCTATTTGGTTTATAAAAAACACTGGTATATAAGTGATACAGAGGACTAAGGTGTAATATAGCTTCATTTTTTTGATACAAGGTATCAGTGTGGTAGGTTGGTGTAACTGTCACAAGAAACTAGCATAACCACAGTTATGTTCACCAATTATTGTTGAAAAACTATTTAGAGGAGAAAGGTGTCTTAAGAATGTTAACCATGCATCTGATTTAGACTGTGAAAATGATTTTGTAGTTTGCAGTGATTTGGGAAAATATATGCTCTTAAAATTTTGTATTTGAGCCTTCAATTGTCTGTTCAATAATTGCATAATACAGATCAAGATATATTCTGCTGTCAGATATACTGTTGTAAATCTACAATATTTTCACTGGCAATACTAAAATTACTTCAATTTCAAATTTTTTATTAATGAAGTAAGGAGTTTTGACAGTACTTTTCAGTAATTGCAGATTTGAATAAAGCATATTGTTTTCAGAGCAAGGCTGGGGAGAGGCTCTCATCAAGACAGGCAATTTTTAGAATGTTGATAAGGTGCATGATTGACACACCTATAATTTTGTTTGTTCTAAGCTTCTGTTTGTTTTTGGAATTTGGCTATTTAAGATGACAAGAAAAGAACTGTTCACTGTGCTTTTGGACTAAATTTATGAGGCTGGAAGAAAACATAGTCCATATTAATGTCATTATCTTCAATGATTTCTCTTCTTGATTGTTTGGGGTTTTTTCCCAAATCTACAGGCTTATTTTGCTTTTCAAAATCACTTCTCATACTAAAGAGACAAGTCAGAGCACACTTCCATTTCTTAAAGTGTTACTCAGAGCTAGCTTAAGCTTTTCTGACTGAGGAGAATTCTACTTTTTCATTCATTTACATTATAGCACAAACCACATGGATAGAGACAAATATATGCTGTAAGATCTGCCAGTAGCACTGCTGGATCAGAGTTCATTTAGAGTGATGCTGGCCCTGTGAATCATAATGTCTGCTCAGCCGAGTGGGAGAACTAACCTTGTCTGCAGCAGGATCATATATCAACTTAAAGAGGAAAGAATGTTGCCACAGAACCATAGTTCCAACCAGCAGCCCCACTTCACAAAGAAGTAATCCTCAGGCATTAATTTCTTGTCAAGGCTAGTGATAGGTTGCATTTGCCAAGTAAGATGTGCTCAGCTGAACTGCAGTATCTTGGAAACGCAATGCGATATGTCACTTTTTCTTTCTTTCTTTTTTAAAGAATATTACGTGTTGAAAGTGTTGTTCTGTGGATACTTGCTGTAAATTAAGATAACTATCCTCAGAAGTGCAGACATTGATCTTGACTTCTAAAACTCTTAGACTATGCACTTCTAAAGAATTTTACTCCTTTAGGTATCTATAAATCCATTTTCTACATGAAGTGACTTTTCCTTTTTCAGTTCCAAGAGTATAATCCAAAGTCCATTCCTACTCTGGCCTGGACCTTATTGAGCCTCTAAAGATGTGCTTAATGTGAATTAAGAATTACTGAAATATTTTATGTAAACAGAACCCAAACCAGTTGCATGGGCATTTGTTTAATGCAAGTTTTCTTTCTGAGCACGTAGCATTTATTTGCACTTGCCCTCAACATTCTGTATGGGCATCTAATGAATATTAGTGCAGTCTCGTTTTACAAAGGGAAGACAAAGATAAAGGAGGTAGTTGTTCTGCCCATGGGTATATGATGAGCTGCCATCAGCACCAAAGTTCAGGAGCAGTGTCCTTCGTGCCATTGCTGAGCCAGTAGACTTTTGCCTCTCTTGTTTGTGACACTCATATCTCCTGATGACTGAAAGTTACAACTCACTGACCTGGTAACTGAATTTCCTTCTTGCAGGAGGCAAAGTGTTCCTTTGGGATCCAAAGAAAGATGGGAAGTTAGACTCAGAGGGAAGGACTACAAAAAAATCAGTTTTTAAGATAACTTTTATGTCATTCACTGTGTTATTTTTTTTTTCTCCATGTGAAATAATATTCAAGGATTTCTTCCTAAGAAAATATTTCTGTGTGCAGAAATATATTTTCCATTGTTCCCATTCAAGTGTCAGGCAAGATTTATGGAGAAAACATTTTCAAACTTTTATTAAAAAAAGATGTCCTCATACTACTTCTACTCTTCTTTGCATTGGAGAATGGCATGTAGGTGGCTGCTAAAAAGAAAGCTGTTATTACAAGTTCCTTAAACATCTCTTCAGTTAATTGATGAAAAATATATCCTCTGGATCTTGCATGGAATGCATATATGGAGATGGAGTCAGTGTGCATACTGACAGATTAACCCTCTAAATTCATTAGGGGTTGTTTCCTAATGTGTAAATGATAAAATAACAATTTAACAATTTTTAATTTTTTCATGACTGCTTAAAAATCTTTTTCTTTCTCTGGCATTCTATATTTATCATTTGACAAAATATCATGAGTATCAGGATACCTGCTGCACTACAAAGTTGTAGAAAAATGCTTGAATTAATTTCTTGTTAGGTAGCACATTGTCTGAATTTATCCTCATTTACATGGGCTGAAATAAAAAATTAATTTTTTAAAAATAATTTTAAGTCCAAGAAAATGCTTCCTAATTAGATGAAGAGTTCATTGATTCATAGAATCATGAAGTGATTCAAGTGTTCAAGGCTGGTTTGAGTGAGGGTTTGAGCAACCTGGTCTAGGGAAATATGTCCCAGCCCATGGCAAGGGGATTGAAGCTAGATGACCCTTAAAGTCCCTTCCAATCAAAATTATTCTACGATTCTATAATTTTTTCATTTCCCTTTTTAAAGAAATAGGATATTACCTAATTTTGGATTTCAATAAAGATGAAAACAATAAGATGTTGGGAAATTTATGTGCAGTAGCAGAGACTTTTATGCTTATTTTCAACTGAACACTATTTTATTACTACAATAATTTTATTTTTAGTGCATTTACATGATTAGGAGCTATATTTTTCATTCTGTGTTACAGTTAGCCCTTTTCACACTCTGAAAAAAAAATTCTGTTTTCTCTAGGGTTTTATCAAATGATGCTGCCAGAAAAAAATACACAAAAACCTGAAGGAGATATTACACCAAATTTGACTTTTTCTCAATGAGAGGAAAATAGATTTTTTTTTTTCTGATGGAATAAAAACCACTAAGACATTGCAGATACCCTGTGAGCATCCAAACTATGACCTTAAACAATTTATTCCTGTTTAAGGATCTGATATTACTGGTTATTCTCAATGATGCAACTTCAACACTGTAAAATGATACTTCATTTAGGCAACCCAGTCTATTGATGCTAGGTGTACAACAAGGTAAGAATCTGAGTGCGTTTCATGAAGTGAAGAGGAACATGAAAAGTCTTCCTTTTTTTTTCGCTTTCTTCCCATCCAATCTAGTAAGAAAAAAGACATGCTTCCCTGAATAACATTACATTAGTTTTCCTTTTATTTGCAAAAATATAATCTATTTTATACTTGAAAATATGGTTTTGTACTAAATTAATTGACTTTGAATGTTTATCAGCTTATGACAGGAAACTGTGTTGGTATTTTGAAGCTCACCCCTGTCACACAAACAGAGCTAATGGGATCTTAGGTGTGGTACACTAGAGAAAATATGTACTGGACGGCAGCTAGAAACCCTGGATAGTTGCTGTGGAAGAACTTAACTTCCTGAAGATTTGGACAATGGTGTGCTAAGCACTAGACTCAAGGGGAGGAGAAAGATAATGATAACCTGAGGTCTTTCATATTTATTTATAATGGCACTAATAATATGTACAGTAAGTGCAGGGTGGGTTTTTTTTGCTGGATCGTGTCTTTTTTTTTTAATATATTTTTTAGGATTGCTGTTAAAGTATGCATAACTTTTGAATATATGAATTTTTAAAAACTAGTTTTTACAATCAGAAAAGCCTGGAAACCCCTGTGGATTTCAGTGGAATTATGGATGAAATGTACTGCTGCTGGCTGGGGGACAGAATCCAGATCTGCTGCAATGTGTACCTGTACACAGTATACTGTACAGGTACTCAGTATGTTTTTCTTTTTTAAATAGAAATTAATTCTTAACTCTAATCATTATTCTTCAATGTTAGATAGCTGACTAGTGTCTTCTTACATTTTTGAATGCATAGATCTGTAGCCCAAGAGTTGTAGGTGATGGTAAATCTTTTGTGATTTTAGATTTGCATTGTCTGGTAGCCATCACTAGGGCAAAGCTACCACATGGATGCTTGATCCTTTGTAACATTTTATTATATTGAATTACTCAGTGTCAATAAAGAACACAGATTAAAATGAGGAAGAAATTGCCTGTGTGGTTCCATCTTAACCTTCAATAGCAGAAGCACAGTAGTCTGATCTTATCAATGAGTTCATTCTTGGAATAGACTGTGAAAAGGTTAAGCGTTATAAGCATAGCCAGCACACAGAGGTGATAAGATGCATCTCCAATTTAGAAATCTCTTTCCTGAAGGTCCCATGTAATTAATAATCTAAGCAAGTTATCTGGAAAAATACAAATATCTTCAGAAAATTCTGACTGCAGAAATTCAGGTAGCAAATAGGAAGAGTTCCTTCCTCTAAAGTACCTTTGGATATCTTTTCAATTTATTTTACCTTAAAGATAAGTTTCAGAGAGGCAAATTATTTCTTCATAAAGCAATTATTATACTGAATACGAGGAATTCATTGGCAGAAAGAATGATGTATTTTGATTAAAACCACTGCAGGATCTTTAAGATTAAACACATTCTTTGCAGTACACTATTTATACCATTTATAAGTATATTATATGGAAAATTATATTTTTTCTCAAAGTTTTAATTATGTTTGAGGCTTTCCTGTCTCTTCATTTTTCTTCTTTATTCAAAAAAATGCTACCATCTTAACACAACACTATTGTGTGAGTGTGACTATAAAGTATATAGATTTAAATACAACTTCAGCATTAAAAACATTCTATTTATCAGAACAATGTTGCTATTATTAGGCTCAAGATATTAGCTAAAGGAAGAGATTTTCTTATGAATTACTTGTACATTTTATTGTGTCTGTTTACAAAATACCATATTTTCCTGAGAAAATGGCTGTCTTAAACTCTGATGAAATCCACATATTATGTGTTTCTGTTGTAATTGCCCATGTGAAAAAATCTGGTGAATTTTGGATGCAAAGTAGTTTATAATACCTCAAAGCAGAAGCAAGATTGAACCCTTCACCTGCAGGGACCTTTCTGTTATCATTGCTGCCTAATTTTCAGTGATTCCATTTTCCTCTGAATTCTAACTCTCAAATTAAAATTGGCCCATATCCATTGGTCATTAATCCCAAGTTGGATGTGAAACAGTTAAGAGGGATGGAAATAGCATAGCTATAGTATAGCTATAGCAAGATTCTTCTAGATTCATAAAAACTCTTCTTCTTCAGGCAGTTTTCATCTATAGGCCAGGTGTTTTACCAGACCATCTAGACCATTTCTGATTATTGTGCTGTAATTCACCATTTCCCTGGGGTTGTCTGGTCTCTCCACTGGGGCGACACCATGAATAGAATGTTGTGTTTTGGTTAGTCTGGCAGCCATTCTAAATAACACAGTGTGGGACAGAGGTTGAAAAGAGACAACAGAATTTGATCTGGGCCTTCCAGTATTTTAATAACACTTTTTTTTTTTTATTACAAATTTTGCAGTTAGGCCTACAGCAACACTTTTGTTGTAGTAACAGATGTCTCCCCAGACACGTGTGCATATTTAAATGGAGTTGGCATAGTGTAATCTTCTTTCAAAAGAAGATTAATGGAACATAACTTTTTTTGTCTGCACAAATTAATTGAACAGTTATAAGAAGATAGATCACTACTTTGTAATAATTACAGTTGTACTTAGTATAATTAATACTCTGGATTAGAATTGGTGTGAAATAGCATTATTCTTTTGCACAGTTAAGGTATACTTGTAGCACTAGATTTGTCTGAGTAAACACTGTCACTGCATGCCACTCCCAAGACCATCTGTCTCTGGTAATGACTTTCAGAGCAAGAACTTTGCTATTCTGAGCTTCGCTGAGGTAACACTTAAACAGCATCCTTTGAGAACTAACATCAAATCAGTGGATTACTTATTACCTAAGTTGTTTTGCTTCATTATGTTATTCCTCATAATGGAACCAGTAGTGTGAAAGATATATATGAGACAAATAGTACACACCAGCAATTTCTTCCAAACCTTGTCTGAGCCTGCTGGTACATGAATTTATGAAGAAAAAAATAATCTATTTCTAGCAAATAATTGCAAAACTTTTGCTCATTTTACTCTCTAAAAGAACTGTGAATTTTTTTTTTTTAATTGTGAGAAAAAGTGCCCTCACATAAAATTACAACAGTAAGTACTCTGTGAGTGGAACTCAGTTTAACCTTTTTCACCATGGAAATAACTCCAGTAAATTTATTTTGCATGAAGAGATTATCAGATAATTATATAACAGGGCTGGTTCAATACAATTAACATCTTACAATTAAGTCCTTCAATTAACAATCCTGATGTCAGACATGGTCCATGAAAGCACTGTTGGTGAAGCATCTAGTAATGGTAGCTATTCCACTCATGTCAGGAAATAGGCTGTCCATTTCCCAGAAGCAGTATTGTGATAAGATGTACTCTTCAAGAGGAAAATCATCTTGTGATATCTCACAGGCTGTTTGAAATATTGGAGTCAGAAGCATACAGTCGAAGAGTTCTGTAAGAATGTTTTAAAATAGGATGAATTATAATTTTGGTTGGGTATGACAACTAAGACTGCGGTTAAACTGTTGGCAAAATACTTGGATGAAAGGGAGAGAGATGATTTATGCTCAGCTAAAGAAATCAAGTGAAGGGTGGCGAAAGGGAAGAAAGCATATGAAAATTCTTTAGACTAAAGACAAGAGTACATGGGTTGAACAACATATTTGTCTTTATTTGCATATTTATAATAATAGCTGAAAAACAGGCTAATATCTTTCCATGCACCATCTCCTTGCTTCTGCTAATCCCCAGTGTGAAAGCCCTGAGCAGCAGATAGCTCTTGTCAAGGAAATTTGAGTGGCCAAGAAAAGAGTGTGTGATGTAAAACAAACCCTGCAAGACAAAGGTGGCAGCAATGTGAGACTCTGGCAAGACATCACAACATAGATTTCACAGTTTAGTGTGTTTCCATCTAGGGAAAGTCTGTGAGGACCTTTCAAGTACCACATGTGTGTGTTTCCATGGTTTTATTTTCTACCTTATGGCTAACCTTCTTCACTTTTTCCATTCTATTACAAACCCACAGAGAATAATTTGTATGGTAATTTTTGTGAATTAAGTATCCTGGTAGATAGATTAATATCATTAAACTATTATCATCTTTAGCATTCCTGTTGCCAAAAATGGAAGGCTAATTTTACTCCATTAATTTCTTGTGAAATGCTTTGCTTTTTTTTTTTTTTTGTGGTGGCCACAGATGTCCAATTTATTCACAGGTCTGTGAATAAATTCTAAGTCTCATTTTGAGACTTAGAAAATATATTCAGGTTGTATCAATTTAGAACTGCTTGCATGTGAAAATGGTTAGAATATTTAGAAAGAGTACTTAAAATAAATATTTTTAGCAATAGCATACATAGTTCTTACTGTCCTAAAAAAGATTTAATTCATGAACTTAAGGGTTCTGCCTTGCTCCACCATGATCACTACCAATAAGCACCATCATCTCATCCTTTTTTGCAAAACAGTATTAGATTCAGCAGAACAGTTTGGCTGAACTATCAGGTCAAAAGCTAGCTCTGACTCTGCTCACCATTAGGTGATTTTGGACTTAAGAGGATTAAGTTCTTTCTCGCTTAAAACATTAAACTTTCTTTCATGATCATGTAACTGTGGCAGCAGCCACATCTCCACAACATATTTCATCTCCAGTCTTTCTATTAATCATATTACATTTCCAATTAAGTTCTACTTATGAATTTGTTTCAGTGTGGTTCTTAGGGGAATTAGTAAATGTGTTTTATAATTAAGTGCTCAAATATTAGAATTTAATAATTTGTAATTAGAGGGTTTTTAAATTAGAAATCTGTCTTCCTATACAATTTGAGGAGGTAAAATCTAATTTACATCTTCACCTGAAGGAAAATTCATAAAATGAACTAAACTAAAGCAGTGAAATACATTTTTAATTAAAAGGAGGAAACTGCTAATGAAGTGCAACTTAGGAGCATAAACTAATAGTGTATAACATCATTTAGTTTCTTTATGTTGTAGAATGAAATACAGTGGTTTAAAAAATTAGAAACATTACTTAAAGCAGTGAATTTCAATTTGCCAGATGAAGAGTCCCATGGCAGAAGTATTCCCATTATCTTCAGTCTCATTATAGAGACGAATATGTACCTACTCACTTGAATAAGGACTAATAATATTTGCATTGTTCAGTGGCCTGTATGGTGTCATGTGAATAAATACCTGATACTGAATGTGTCTGGGTGTAGGTCTATTTGTTTGTAGATATTTTCTGAGGCACAGGAGTCTTATGAATGTTGATGGGTGGTCAGGGTTATGTTCACAGGCAGAAATCCTGCTTTCTCCTTCACTGAAAGCTTACTGCAAGCAAAAAAGCTGATTCTGTGGGAAAACCAGTACAAATTCTACATGGCATATTGGCTAGGAACAGGTATTGAATTGCAAGCTCCAGCACTCAAAGAATGATTTTTCTCTTCTAGCTAAGAAAAGAGTGCTGAGTTAAGACCAGTACTAGCAGGCCTGGTTTGAGATGTAAGTAAAACAGGCAATTGCAGTAGCATATTAATGGGACTGGCCTTTAGGAAAATACCTGTGATATTTTTGTGCCCGACCTCAGCTTGACTCTGCAGAGAGAGTCCCATGAGGATCCCAGAATACATGTTTGTGAGTGGGCACAGAAGCTTTTCTCAGATCTGAAGCCTGAGCAGATGCTGAGCCATCTTGATCCATTCTGAGCAGGCTACTTATCCATGAAAAAATACCTGGATATGCAGGCTAAGCTGAAGACATAGGTATTTTTTGGCAGCCTGCATGGAGAATTAGGATATCAGGTCTCCAGTGTATCACTGCAAGTAGGTCTAGACACTGCCTGAAGCATTTTCTCTCTGTTGCTTATGACCCTGAGGGCAAATCAGCTTCAGAAACAAGCTGTTTATGTGTCCTAGTAAGAGGACTACAGATCTTGCTCCAACTTCTGCTTACCCCCATTGCTGCTGTAAGGAAAGGTGTACAGAAAAACTGGCTATGGCAGGGAGAATGGAGCACCTGAGGACTTGTTCTTCCCTGCTGCCTTGTCTTCCCTTTACCAGGGAGGGCAGTGGTGCAACACTGCTTTAGGATTGGGATTGCATGGCAAGGACACCATGGTAAAGAAGAATCTGAGGTGAGCCATATACGTAGGCTATTTAAGTAGAAGGGTGTGTTTTATTTTGTCAACTTGAGCTGCAGAGAGGGATGTCATGGGGGAGCCATTCTCCCACCTCTTCAGTATGGCCTGAGCTATCCAAAAAGGGGGACCCAGTCCTGAGATTAAGCAGGGAACCTGGTACAACGGAGACAGAGAAGGTACCTTAGCAAGCAGGTATGGCTTAAACTCTACTTAAAACTTCTAAGCAAGGGTCCAACTGAGCCTTAAGGGCATTGTAGGCCATGAACAGACTTTTCAGCCTGCTAAAGTTTCTCTGCTGTGATTAGTAGCAAGCAGTGTTACTTTTATCATTATTTAGCACAGTTTGATATTCGTACAATAAATACCTCACAGAATGGTGCTTGCTTTGGAAATCTGACCCCAGTCTTTACCTCAGTTTCTTTATCCTCTGATGGCGCCCCTGCAGCACCTCTACTTTTCATCAGTCTAGCTGTGGCTAGCCATTCACGAGTAGTGGCTGATAAAACAGGCAGAAAGTCCACACGAGTATCAAAACAAGCTGGTATGTTCATGACCTTTGTCTTCTTGTGCCATGCTGACATAATGAGGGTAAAAAATAAATCACTCATATCTCTTAAACAATTGGATCATTTAAGGAAGTTCTTGGGTTTATCACCTTTATAATACACAAGTGATATGTCTGTAATTACAATTATATCAATATATATTATTTTACCTCACAGTAAGCTGCATTAATGTAAATTATAAACTGGGTCACAAAATCTGCTGAAAATAGTCTTCTATTAACTACTTTGATGGTAGTGGTGGTGGTTTTGATTGTTTCTGACAATTTGTGATCTGACATTACTCTGTGCTTCTATTGTATTTTTGCTTTTTGGCTAACCAAATTAACATTTTCCACTGATTGAAAAATTCAGTAGTGAGTGATGCTGACTGTTTGGGTAAGAAGATCTGCTAGAACACCACAGTGGTATGGATCACTCACTATGATAAAACATTACTTTTGTTTATGCCCTTCATTAATATTTCAGGATTCAGACAGTAAAGGGAGCAATTTATCTCAGTATAAGTTAGAATACTGTTTAATAAGATTTTCTGAGGAGACAAGATTAATGTTAATAATGTTTTTTCATTGATGGAAAAATAGTGTTAACATTAGTAACTCACTTTTTCTGTTAAGCAACAAGGTTAAACTGAAAAAAAGCCATGGACTATAAACAAGGTCAGGCCTATAAAAAAGTAAAACATGAATCTGTTTTCCTAGACTAACATCTTATTAGAATGAATATTCTGCTGATCAAAATGAAGGTGATGAAGGCTATAAAGCTATTCAAGCAGAATAATTCAACTTTAGTATCTCTCCATTCCAGGAAGTGGCTATTTGGCTTTTTTAATAGTCTCAAACAGGGAATTTGAAGCTCATCTAATTAAGCTTCAGGTTTTCTATGTTTTGTAGTCTCCTTGATTCTGAAAATAACAGATGCAATTTCATTTAGCTTCTCAAGTTTTAAGGCATAAATGAGTTTGGTACAGAGTTTCCTGAAGGTATATTGGGCAAAGTCTATATTCAAGAAAACAATACATTTGCTGTGCTTGGGTAAATATTTCCCGTTCAGAATGTAAGATGACACACAGACATGAATGTGAAATATTTGGTTCCTCTGAGTTTGCTCATACACAGCTAATGACTTTTCTAGGTTACAGCAACATACATGCTCATGCTTAATATGGCAGTGTTGTACTGATAATATTTTCATTAAGTCACAAATAAGGTTTGTATCAATTCATGTCTAAATTAATCTACTTCATAAAATGTACTCTACAGATATGTACAAGAGTAATTATGAGTATGTATATAGAAAGAGTGTGTTCAATACCTGTGTTCCTAAACTTTATGTCTGTCCAAATGCTCATACACACACAAACAGCATAACAAGGGCAAAGCTCTGGCATAACAGGAACCTTTGTGATTGATGACTTCCCTTTCTAAATTGTTCTGTGTTCATATGCAAATAATATAGTCTTTACATTGTCCTCAGTCCTGCTGAGTTTCCTTACTACTAGTCTCAATGTTTTTTCTGTCACTGTGAATATTTAATTAACTATGGAAGGAAAAGAAACTAAAATTGCAGAAATAGGAAGGCAAGTAAATAAACTGGTGGTAGTAAATTATCCTGTCTACATTTGTAAAGGAAAGGAAATTTATTTTTGATTTTTTTATTTCTCAGATGTGTGGAGTATTTGACTAAGAAATTCCTAGATTTACATGCAAAAATAGTCCTTTCTTATGAAGAACAAAATATGGCTAAAATGGGAGGAAATATCTCTTTCAACATTTCTTGGTTTTGCTCTCGCTTATTTTGAATAAGGAATGAAAAATATCAGGACAAATATAACACAGCTGTGAAAGTGAATGTTGGACACAACTGAACACATAATATATAAATATTTCTTTCTCTGCAAATTTTCATCCCTCCCTGATCACTGTTACAAGCTTATCTGAGCCAGAATCTTGCCTGTAGCTAAAAGAGTAGCTGAACATCACTTGGGCTGGTCACATAATCATGGTTGACATGGTCTAATTTGTAGAAATGTAGTTTTGTGAGTACTGTTGCTGCACTCTATGATGAAACACATAAGTGATAATTCTGAGTATTCAAGGTTCTTGCTATTTTGCTAGCAGATGCTAATTTCCTTTATAGTTTTGCATTTAAAGATTCTGCTGTCCCATAGAAATATCAAGAGAAGAGAATGGACCAGTCAGTTCCTTTGAGTCTGTTATTTCTGCACATAGAATTTGTGTGTACTTTTGGATTCAAATGAACTCTTTGCTTTTGAAGAAATCCTTTATTCTCCATGCAAAGAATCTGAAGAAGGATATCACGGTATCTGGGAGATGGGTGAAGTTTTCTCTGACAGGAAGAAGATCAGCTGACTTACTTAGACCATGTCTACTGAGCTTTAAGTTTAATTTCAGCTCCTCTAAAATAGAATCAAAGCTCTTGAAAAATTCTAATCATGGTTGTCAGATTGATGTTTGCTTGAAACAAACACCAGTGGTAAAAATGGCCTGAAAAATTTATTCAGCATAACATTTACACAGAAAGAGGGCAGCATTAGAGTGAAAAGAGATGATCAGAGCTGACCTTTGACAAGCAGTACAAATTTCTAAGTATGAATGCTCCAGTCAAATAAATGAGTTTCCAGAACAGTTAATTCTTTATGTAAGAGAAGGTCAGACAGAAAAAATATGCTATTTTAGTGAATTAAACAAAAATGCCAGATTTAATTTTACCAAAAAATAGTTAAGAAGAGTAATTGGTGGGGTGCTAAAAATACTTTAGAATTATAAACCTAAAGTCAAATTACTTCAAAAACTGGTAGAAAGCTAATGATGAAGGAAGAGTAATTGCATTGACTGAACTAGAGATTCTTGATTCAAGACTTTTTTTAAAAAGTCTCACTTGGATTCTGGGTGAGTATCTTTAGGTATATGTCTTCTTCCTCTATCTGTAAGAAGTAGGAATAGCAGCAAAGTCTTTTATTGTTATATTGTTTGGATAAGGTATTTTGGTTTTGTGTCTTTTGTTTTTTAATGGTCAGCAGTGTTCTACAGAACAGGTAGCCTTTTCATCTTGCAAATCTGTACTGAGTATTGTAATTTATGCTCCATATGAAATGGCTTTGCTACAAATGTGAACCTTGTCTCATATGAAGTGACTTTGCTGTAAATATGACATTAGTATGAGCCAGTCAGCTTGCCAGATTGCTATTAGTTTGTAATGAACATTTAGAAAAATGAAGCATCCTTAGAGGAAATCAGCTGTTTCATGTAGTTACTGCATATTTATAGACACTCTGCTTACATGAATTAATTAGTCCCTGAATGGGGAAGGTACACTGTATCTCCACCTCCTGTCATCTTTCCATTCTGTTTCTTCTTGTGCTATTTTCTACTGTAATGACAACCACAAGATAAAATTAATATTTTTAAAACCACTTGGTATAATACAAAGTGATTGTAATACAACTTGAATGTGGCCATTCCTCAGTACTTGTGCACACAGAAGATGGTTAATTTCTGGTAATTAGCTTCTACTCTAGTAATATTATCTGTTGATTAAAGAACAATCATTATGCAAGCTGTGTTACCCAGTCAAAGAAAGGATTTTCCGGTTGCTATTTCACCTCATCATTTAGGGCAGAATTGACTGCTGCTCTGTGATTATATAACCAGAAACTAGTTCTAGCAGTAAGACTGAGGTTACATTAGTAGTTATTTACTGGTGTGATTTTCATATAATTTCAAACCTTTTTATGACACTTACCTAGCTGACACTAGCACTGATAGTCTTCTCCAAATTAATATGTCAATCTAGATTCATTTTTTTTTGTCAAAACCTTCATGTTTATTTTTTGGTGACAGTGAAATAACTTTCTGCCTTGTCAAAGGGTTACGCAGGACAGCAATTTAAGAAACACTTAGATGTTCTTTAAAAGATTTTGTTTGTAAATATTCCTAATTTGCCAAGCCATCTGTCAGTTTTGTACCTTTATGTATAAAGAACATTGCAGAATACATAATATAAATTCATTAGAATGAAGGTGAATACTTCTGAGGTAACAATTAAGGTTAGTTCACAACAGTAGGCATAACAGGCTTTTCTTAAGGCATCCAAAATCCAGACTGCTAGAACAGGCAATTGAATTAATCCTTTAAAACATTATGATCATCAAAAACTGGTAGCTGCAATTTGAAAGAGGCATTCAGCATAGCTAGAGATTACAGGAATGCAGAAGCAAATGCATTTGACCTCAGAATGTCACTTGTCATTCTTTTGCTAAACAAAAAACTATTGTACAATGTAATTGAACTTTAGCTCAGAGTGAGATGCTCTTGAGCGTCAATTCCCCACATTTACAGAAGGTTCTTTGGATGACGACATTCCTCAAGTAAATCAGAGTTGCCACGAGAAAATTTTTTAATGAGTGTTAGACATTGATAAGAGTTTGATACAGGAGAAGAGATCAGGTGAGAATTAAGCAGGATTTTCAAGGAAGTTTACACACGAATAAATGGCAAATACTTTGCAGTAGCATTACATAATGCAAGTTAATGGATGCTTCTGATGCACTTGTGGTCAAACATCAATGTAAATTCCTGACCAGACAATTGCAGGTCCTAATACTGGTAGGTATAAGTGCTTTTGGTTGTAATGGTTATATTAGCAGCATTTTTTAAGTGTAAATTAGGGCACATTAAAGCCACTGGGCATCCAGTAACCCTGCAAGAAAGGTAGGAGTGTGCAAATGAATACTCTGACTCAGTATGCTGTCTTTTCTAGGTAGTGTCATATCTATCTTTGGAACTTCATAGTATGCACTAAAAAAGCAAAGCCCAGCTTATTGGGTTCATATGCTGAATTAAAGAATCAGAGCATAATGGCTGATGAGAAATATTTTTCTGGACAGAAGAACAAATCATGTGAGTAGCAATATTTAGCAACAACGTAATGCTTTTATCACCATCAGATTAATAATCAGTTTCATCAGACTTTTCAGTAAATTAATGTTCACATGAACATTTTAACATTGCTACTTTATGTTACACTGCACTTTTGCATTGTAATTTTAATACTGAAGTTGTTTATTAGAACAAGGTGTAGTATCTTTTGGGCATCTTTCTCACAGATACATGACAGATTTTTATGGAACAGAAAGTTTTGTGCAGTGTCCTGAACATTAGGCTATGCAAAATATTTCTGTTCCTGGGTTGCTAAAGAATTTAACACTGACCTCGTTTCTCCTAATCCCAGATAGCAGGAGTAGAATAGGAGTGCTACTTGGATGGCTGATGCCTTTTCTGTGGAGCATAGTTACAGTCCACAGCAGTTCTTTGGCACAGTACTGCAATGACGTGACATTTTTTTAAATCACAAAGCAGATTCTTAAATCAAACTTGTCCTTGATGATCACTTGGTATGTTAATAGCTTAGATTTTAGCTTCCCTTACACTGTCTAATAAATGCCTCTTTTGTGCCCTCGCCTTTTCACCTACCTGTGGGATTATTATGATGCTCTAATAAAACTTCAGGCATTTGCAGTTTATTCCTGGAGGGATTTGACTCTTGTTTTCATCTCTTACTGCCAATCAGCAGCCTTATACTGAAAGGTAATTAGATTATCCTCTAGGACTCTTCCCAGCCTTCACTGACTGCATAGAAATTCAAGGACTCAGGATTGCTAAAGGACTCTGCTTGATAGACTGTCAATGCAAAAGATGGCAAAGCTCTGAAACAAAACACTGCAAAGGTATTTCCTGAAAAAAAAAATTAAATTAATTTTGTTTGGACTTTTTTTGCTTGCAATTTCTGCTTCTAACAAACTTTTGCTCTGAAACATGGCTAAAACAATGACAAAGCATTTTTCCACCTCTGTGTATTGTTGATACAAAATGTGCATAATAGGAATAGAATCTGTTACCTGAATTCAAAACTGAGTTCCTTTTGGCAAATACAAGATAATTACCTGCAGATACCTGTGTAATTCACTTTCTCTTCATTAATGATGGCTAGCTATATGAGATAACAAAATTATATGTTCATTTGGAATGATTTGCTGGTTTTACTGTGAAGCATGTGAAAAAAACATATCCTGCTATTATCTCTTTCTTACCTTCATTGACTGTGTTTTGTTAAGTGGTAAAATCTTACCTTCCCCATAAAGGCAATGGATATGAGTCATGTACACAGAAGAAATTTTATTTAGTAAGAACTTATTGTTTTTGCAAGTCACATTTCTAACTAAAAATGCAGCTTAATGCATCATGAGCAATCATTATTGTGGAACTACACAAGTTTAAACATAAAACCAGGTCTCTTTGAGATTTAACCCAAACAAGAAAACTAGTTAAATTAGTATTCATACCCTGCATAAAGGCATTTAAGAAGGCTTGACCACTGGTTAAATTAGGTTAGACATTGGGTCATTGGTACATCGCCTAACCTAAAAGTGATCTAAATTAATCTGCGTTAGAAGCTTGTATGGGCTTAAAGAATCCAATTAAAAGTGTTGCAACTTTTGTTCTAAAATCAGAGGCATACAATCAGAAAACAGATATCCCTTAAAGACCTATAATTAATCTTCCTTTTTCTCCTAAAGAATTCTGATTTGTGCCTTTAAATAACATTTTTTGCCATAAGCTAGTCCATAGTGCATCCTTACACAGTTATCTTCCTACTTCTTTACTGTCTTGTTGCTTCTGGTAGTTTTGTAATTGTCTTCTTTTCAGTTTTAGCCAGTCATTACCAGATAAAATGATTTTTAATATCTTTATTTCATAAACTCCTGAAGCTCCTTGATTTTTTAACCAATTTTCCTTGTTCCATTTTTTGCAATTAAAATTTTTCTACTATGGAGAAAGAACAGGAACAAAGTTCCTAACAGATTAATATTTCCAGATATTTATAAGCTTTTCTTATGTTTTACACCTTACACTTAACAACTCCCAATAATGCTGTTTAAAAAAATTGGGGTTTTTTTAGTTATGAAGACCTTGACAAAAATGTTTAGAATTTTTGTGGGAAATGCATTTTACATCAGAGAAAAGCTGCATTTGTTTTAAAAAGGTATGGAATTGTCTAAATGGAATGAGCAAAGAGTTTTATTTGGCCCTATTCTTTTGAAACTCATGCTTAGATAAATTATGTAAAAATGTTGTTTTGTTTCAGTTTTTTTTAGCTCTATGTACTCTTTCCTTACCTTGTTCTGTTCTTAGCAGGCACTGAAAATAAAATGAAAATTTCTATCTATGTTGTGTATTACAAAGTTACTGTTGAATTTAAAAATATATTCAGGAGGAATACATCTTTTTATGTCCTCTATTTTTTGTGTTTCGTTGGGTCACTTGGAAATAGGACTACACATAGAAAAAGACATAGATTTAAGAAAGTATATGGATTACTGCTTAGTTCTGTACTTGAAATATGTACCTTATGCTTGCAAGCATTAGAGAGAGGAAAGACTGAAAGATAAACCTCAGGACATGCACTCAGTATGGCATTAATCAGGGATACAGAGATGCTGCCCTTTTTTTCTGAAGTTTTCAAAACAAACAGGTGTCTCAGCTATTATTTTCTTTTCTATAGATAAGCAGGAACTTCTCTACCTATCTCATGCTGAAATCAGCAACAAAATAAACTAGTGAACTTCTTTTCCTGGTAACTGAGAACCAGAGCAAAGGCCAAAAGCTACACTTAGGATAAAGAGACTTAATGGGGGGGGTTACTTGGCTTTTTTGGAATGGCTTTCCATGGATTCTGATGTAACAGTGATTAGTGCTCCACTCAGGCTACCAGTTTCTAAAGATTTTGGATCTTATTTTATTATTATTAAAATCTCAGCTGTTTGACAAAAGCAGTATGGTATAATAGCATTAAAGTGATCAATCAACTGATTTTTTAATGGATGTTGAACTTTGAAACCGAGGTGTAAGATTGGTGTAAGGCTTCTGTAGAAATATTTACAATTATTTTAAATGCATAAGACAAGTTCATTTACAGTGTATTTGTCGATATTTTTCATTTAAAGTTGTGACTTTTCCATTTGAAAGTGTTAGTTTCCTTGCTCATAAAAATGTTCTGCGTATCTTTTAAGACTTTAAGACATTAATTCCTTTTAATGAAAAGTTTTATTTCATTTTAAAGAAATTGATACTTCAGCAAATTTTACCTATTAATTTGCCTTTATTAGTCATTTGGCATTTAATACCTGCCAGATTAAGAAAAAAGAGTTATTCAATCATTTATAACAGTCTGTGTTCATGTCTAGTAGGTAGGAAAGCAACCTTTCTCATTGGCATAATTCTTCCGATACTACTCCTAGTAGAAGAGCATCAATTGGGAGAAAAGTTGACTGTGGAGTCTTAAAAACTCCCACACATGCCCTGCTAACAGTTGTATTTTAATAATTTCCAGCAACAGATGATTTATTTTAAGCTTCACAGGTGATGTCATCAATGGAGGCAGTAATGTAGAAGCCAACAACTCTCATCCTGTTGCCAGACTTTGAATGGTGCCTTTTAAAAAAGCCTGAGAAAGGCGTTTTTTGGCCAAACTGCCCGATTTCCCCCCTGAGGTCCATGCCACATTCTGTCTAGCCATAAAAGAGAGTGAAATTATTCCCAATCACCTAATAAAGTAAGGAACAAACACGTTTTTATATATTTTAATTATGATTCTGTAAATAAGTTGGTATGTCAGTTAAAATTTATTAGAAGCAAGTTCCACTGAACTGCACAACATATTATGCCAAGCAATAATTTAAACCCTACATCTTGAAGCTGAGCCACAATTTTTAATCACTGAGATTCATATGATGCATTTGAAGGCATATAAAAAGAAGAGGTTTTTTTTTCCTTCAGGGCTGTGTTCCTTAGATAGCTTGCTTAGGATGCAAAGCATTAAGTTTAATCTATTTAAAGCAGCTTAATTGGGAGAATCTAAGGACAAAACCAGAGCTCTAGGTATGGCCTTTCCTTTCAAACGAGATAGTTCCTTCCCATCCTCAATCGTTTTATTAAATTAGCATTTGTTCTGTGTTATGGTTGTGAAAAAAGTAAGTTAAAATTATTTTTGGCACTGATACTTTTCAGCTGTAAAACTTCAAGTTGGATATCTTTGAAAATCATGTTTTCTGTGAACTCAAATTATTTGATCTGCAAATGCCACCAGGAGGCTCTTGAAAGTTGTTTGCTTTTTGGTAATCCAGTCTTTGTTGTGCTTCTTCTGCTTTTGGGCATGTTTCTCAAATTTGCCTCTATTATATATCTCCCAAATAGTAGCTGAGCTTGCATAAAAAGAAAATTTGTAAAAATTTAATTTTTTAAATTTATTTTGTGGATAAAAAATTTATTTTTATTTACTTCAGCATGCATGAAAACAGGAAAAAAGCACCCCAGTTTATTTTATCTTTAACTACTTCTGAATAATAGAATGAACTTTTGCATTATTACTTCAATAGCAGATGGTAATGCTTCCTCAATACACAGGTTTAAATATAACACCAGTAACATCATTTCTTTTTGCAAGTAAAATATAAAAGCCATGTAGGATCCACTCAAGTTAGTTTATCTGGGCTGACCTGTTCAGAAATTAAATTTAAAAAAGAAAGAAAAGCCTAGCAACCCTTTCTATTTTGGAAGCAGCTTTTGTCTCACTTCCCCATTTTCTACCTCATCCATATACTCTTTTATCCATTTTAGGTGGGGAATAAAGATGTAAAGATGTTTTCCAGAGGTACCTGTGAAATTCAGTTCAAATCTTGTTTTCCAAGTGTCTCAGGCATTTAGGAATTTTAATGTTATTGAGCACCAGTTTCTAGACAGCAGATTCCTTTAGAAAATGACTTGTGGTCTTCAGCCATATTCACCATTAAGAATCATGTTAAAAATTGCAACACTAAATCCAAACCATTTGGTATGAGGCTCTACAGTCCAGAGCTCTTACTTCAGTGTTGTAGGTTGGGTTGATTTAGTCAGGGGTTTTATTAATGTTAGTTGGGTTTGTTCCTTATACTTCCCTATTTTTCCCCTCACAGTGGTTTGTTCCAAGTTGTTTACCCCGAAAGTCCCCGCCACCTGGCTCCACAATTACCTGTCAATCTCCTCACCTCTCCCTGTTTTCTCCTTATTTAGTCCCATCAGTCAAGGTTTGTCCACTCCCTGTCAGGGTGTCAATCTTGTAACCACCTCCAGCTTCTTCAAGAAAGTTCTGCATCAATCACCCCACCTTAGCCCTTCTATTTGTCCCAGGACTCTGTACCCACCTCTGTCATGTTACCATTGGTTGTTATAATCTATGTAATTTCTATATTGTTTGTCCCCATTGGGCGAGCCAGGTTTCCACCCCTGTCTGCCCACCCCATATTTAACCTGCTGCAAGCCTTGTTTTTCCATCATTTTGTCACTGCATCCACTCTGAGAGCTTCCCACCATGCATGAGGGAATAAAGATTCTTCGGGCTCTCAAACAAGTGTCTTTCTTTTGTCTCTTCATCTCCCCTCAGCGTGTGAAGCTACCAAAGCCGTGTAACTCACGCTGCAGCACTCAGCACTACCAGGGTGACAAATGCCGTTTCCCTGGGGTGCCCACTCACATGGCACCCACACGGCCTCACAACACGGGCAGTGCTAGCCGGTTCATTTTGTCTGCTTGAGGTTGTAACAGGTAGCCACCACACTTCAGGACACTGCCTAGTTCAGGCTCCCTAGCTGTTTGAACCTCAGCACTGCACTAATATGTTTCTAGAATTTCTGTTTCTGGGATTAATTTATTTATGGCCAGTGTTGATATCTGGGCAGTGGTGAAGTAAAAAAAAACCGATGCATCAACACAAGGCACCCCTGGATCAGTCTCATTCATTCTTTTCTCATAGTCTCAGAAAGATATTTGTGTAAGATATTTGTGCTTGGTATTGACAAGCCAGTTTCCTGTACCCCTCCACACTCATCAGATGTGCATGCAGAAGCAGATACTGTCTTTTATATTTGAAGATAAAAGGCTATCTCAGCCTCCATGCCAATACATCAAAACTTGGAATTTTATACAAGCAGGATCTTGTTCAAAAATCAGTTTGTCCTTTTTAAATGGACACTCTAGGTTTTATAAGGCTGTAATGGACAAAAGGAAAAAGGGACCTGGCTCTTTGTGAGCGGAAAATAGGTTGAAAAGGGTACAAGCTGCTTAATTTACAAAAACTTTTAGTTATGAAATTGGCAGTATCAACCTTGACAACCGTCAGAAATAAGAAAGATGAATAAATGTTATAGATGTGTATCATAGGTGTGGAACTGGGTGATCTAATGTCTTCAGCCCAAAATACAACAATACAAACTTAGTAAACATTTCAGAAAACCTGTGGCATCATTGATGTTCCTGGATGATGTTTAACATACTTAAGAGAAAAGAACCTATATTTTCTGTGGGAAGACGAATATGCAATAAAGAATGCTGTCTTCTTCCTTAAATTAAAAGTGAAAAGCAAGAGGAAATAGATGAATTGTAGTGGGAATCTATTTAAAAGAAATTTTGAAATTAATGGAATGCAAATAATGTTGAGAGAAAACAAAACCTCTGCTGTCATTATAATTCAGTATTATTTAAATTCCAGCCAAAGTATTTTTTAACAGTTGTACCGCTAACTAGTCAACCTTGCAGGCATGTTTAATGTCCTATCAAGTGAATCTTCTCAGTTCCATAGGAATTTGACAGTTGTAACAAATATTCTCTCTCCTTGAAAAACCTTCATGGTACAGGTGATTCATCATATGAAGCTTAATAATTAAAAAAAAAAAAGTGTCTGGAAAAAAAATTTCTGCTGTCATTGTTTGTGTATTTTATGTTGTTTTCTGGTGGAATTTTGGCTTTCATCTTTTATAAAATAGGTCCAATATTAGGATTCCTGCTTTCCTCTGTCTTCATTTTCACAGTTTGAATAATTGAGTAGGTATGCTACAGTTGCCAGTCATTCCTTTTTGCATATTCCTGAAAGTATGAATTTAATAGAAGTATAATCAGAAATCAGATTCTAAGTCATTTAGAGTGAGGGAAGAATTTCCGTCCAATTAGTGGTCTATTTTTTATAGTAATGGGATTTTCTAGCAAATATAAGTATTTTTCATTTTTACAAGTGAGAAATTGTTATCCACTACTTCATACAATGGCACTAGTAGGTACATTTTGTCACTGTTTTTTTAAACATAGCTCTCAAAAGTTACAATAGGTTTGTAAATGAAATACAGACTTTAAAGATCTGTTAATCTTCCAGATCCTTACTTCTAAACAAAACAACAAAAAAAAAATCCTTTTTACTGCAATAGAGGTTATCCACATTTAAAGTAACAAGGATAATTTTTACATTAACTGTGGTTTTGGGACTTACTTACTTACTTACTTACTTGTTTGGTTTGTCAAGGTATGACACATTCTTTAAAAGAAACCGGTGAAAAAATGTTTGATACAGGCAAAGGTTCCAAACAAATTTCAATTTTTTTTTTTTTTTTTTGCTAACTGCTCATAAACATCCTAGTCAGAGTGTTTAAAAAAACCCTGATTTTTTGATAAAAGCAGAATTGTATGGACACTTTAAGGAAAATGAACTTGGGATATATGAAGAGAGGTACAGGTAACTTATACTGGTTTTGATTTTGCAGTTAACTCAGCTGATTCTAAGGGTGAAGAATTAAGCACATGTTGAGGGTGGTACTTGCAGTGGAAACAAAGCTAGGAAATAGTTATTTTATGATAACATCTTTAGTGTGGCTTGCAAATGTCTGTGACCAGGGGATGTCTCTTGTTCTCCCTCCTTATGGAGGAACAAATTAGAAAAAGCTCTTGCAGGAACCTGAACAGTTGCCTGCCTTAGAGCAGAAAAGAGTTTAGTTGATTGGGCAAGCAACAATTCCAAGTACACCCTCTCTTACTCCTGTGAACTTTTGGAATGTTTGTGGCAGATTGTTTTTATATGTCCCCTGGGCATATAAAAATATGCAAATAAAAATATTCCCCTGGAAAATTGCTTAATTTTCCCTGAGGTTCCCTATTAGTTTTGCAGGTTAAGGAGAAATAAGAAAGAATATAGTAACACAGAGTGTTTGGGGACTAAACCTGTGTCTTGGTGCTGTCTTTTGTATCAAAAACTTTACTGAACTTCACATAAACTCAGCCTATAGAATGTTTAGTGAAAATTTTTCTCACATAACAATACCTTGTAAGATGATGGGAATTCACTTTGCAAGCTCAGCTGTTACAGTTGGGCATCAGCCTTCTTTCCATCTTCTGTGCTTTTCTGCTGACAGGGTTACCGCTTTCCTCACAGTACTACTCTTAGATAAGGTACAGTAACTGCCGCTCTGAAATCACAAGTGATGAGTTTATACAAAGGTAAAAATCTAAAGGGACAGGGAGAAGAAAAGACCACAGTACCAGAGGCATTTCTTTGTATCTGAGTTCCCTCTCCAGTACTGCTGATTTTTCTCTCACAACTTCTAAAGAGAATAAGTAGCACAAGTCAGAAGCTTAACTGCTTCATGTTTGCTCACTAGTCTGTAAAATAGAGAATATTTTGTGTGTAATTTTGCTTTCAGGCTGAATATGTTAATGTTTAAAAAGCTTTTAAGAATGTAAAACACTATGTAAATGTGAACGATTAGCATATCTTTCTACTTCAACAAGAGGGCAAGATTCTGAAAGAGTTCACATGGCACTCTTGAAGAAGCTCAGCAGAGGCCAAAGTGTCTGTGAGAGCAGTGTCCTGAGAGAATCTCTGAAGTAGCAAAAGCCCTATATTGCAACAGACTTCAACACACTTGAAACTGTCTTGTGAGACAGGCTAGTAATGTTGCTTCTTTTCCCTCCTTTATTCATTCTGGGGATGGTTTTTGTTAGAAGCTTGACATACAGACCAGGGGAAGCACCTCACAGAGTATTGCTTAAATTGCAAAATTCTCCACAGTAAAAGAAAATACCGCAAACCACAGAACTTTCCTCATCTCATCCTGCCTATACCTATACAAATTCAAGCTGTAGCTTAGTTTAAAGCTCTTATTTGCTGGAGGAAGGGAAAAGGAATTCTCAGCTATCTTGTTCACTTACTACATAATAATATCATAAAAAAGGTGTGCAGGCATGAGGTCAGAATAATTGGTCTTGTTTTTGATCTAGTACACAGTGAGAAAATCTTTTTGATGGGTGGGCAGAGACAACAGAAGACATGGCACATTTTCACTGCTTCCATTCAGAGCCCTTTATCTTCTGGAGAGAACAGTTAGGTCTTAAACATTATGGTACAGCTTGTGGAAGTGGAAAGATATGGCCCTTAATGTTTTTGTATTTCCTTTTAATAACACAACATAACAGATATTTGACTTTAAAGGGTTTAAAGTCAACCATATCTGTTTTCTTGTTTGTATCTCTCATATTTCCATTAAATAAAATTTTTAGAAAATTAACTTTGGTACCAGAAGGAATCAAGATTTTTTTTGTTTGTGGTTTCTTCGTCCATCTTTTTAAATTAAAGAATGGAAACCTTTTGTTCTAGGCAGCTTCTGTGCATTCATAAAAAGTGCTGTGTCAGAAGAAGGACACTGGAAGGCCATTCAGTACAATTGAAAATTTCATGGCTCTCTGCACTCCAACAGTACTGTTTATCAAGGTTCTTTTAAATATTTCATGCTGTAGAAAAGACCAAAGATGTTACATTACATGCTATATTTGGCCAAAATGTGGTTTATGTTTCTATTTTTTCAGAATAGCAGTTGGACCTGAACAGGTATGCATTGTCATTGACATATTTCCAATTTTTGTAAATAGCCACACACTTCAGGAAACATCAAATAGCTGATGTGCTTTGCTTGTGATAGCACTCAAAGAGCCTTCTTCATACATGCTACATTTCAATAATATAAGACTCTAATTAGATGAAAGGCTTTAAAATGCCACATGAGAAGCCTTAATATTTATGAATGCTCAGCTACTCTTCTGCAGAGAATATATGGAGGAGAAAGTCCCATTCAGTGTTTGGCTCAATCGATTTTGTGTTCTTTTTCTTAAATCCCTTCCTCCTTCTGAATGTAACAGCGGAACCACATTTATGTAGTGCTACTCATTTCTGGTCACTGACCATATAAACCTAAGATTTTTATTGTTGAGATAAGTCTCTGCTGACATTCTTGCCATTCTAGGAAAGGGTTAAGGTGTTCCTGTAATGGTTCTCCCCAGCCCTGTGATGCATAAAACATGATAAATGAAAATGCCTAATTCTTGCTTTACTAATTCAGTTTAAAAAGTAGCAGTGCCTTTGGAGTTATTGAATAAGAAAGGCAGAATTTAGTACAAGGACTCTTGCTTGTTGGGTTTTTTCCAATCCTACTAGAATTACATTTTAAGGTAGTTAAGTCACAAAATCAAGAGTAAAACTTAATCTCATATTCAGTAAAACTGAGGCTCATAGTATGCTGGCATGTTTGTGTTTATTTCTTTAAGTCTGTGGCAAAATCATGGTCACTTCTGAAGCATAAGATGGAAGACAGTGAAATTGTTTCTTGATACTGAAATAATTGTATATTATACATGTCTTGACAAAGAATTGCTTATCTGAACCAAAAAAAGGTTGGCAGTTGGGTTTATTCAATTCATTCTATAGTATCTTATGTGATTATTAAAGGATTTTTCTCATAGTAAAAATCTTGAATTTTAAAACCAAACTAAACCAGATTGTTTTGAAGTGGAATATTTTATCATTATTCTAATGTAAACCAGAATAATAAACTAATAATTTAATTTTCATGTTGTTCTGTCGAAGGTAAACTTAATAATATAGTGGAAGACAAGTTGATTATTTCTAGAGAAAAACATTCATCCTGAAACTGTGATTTGTTGAAGTAATACCACAGTAGTCAGTAATTGGTGTGTGGTGGTTTTACATAAATGGACAACTGTAAAAAGTCTATTTTCTCAGTTAAGATTTTAAAGTGCTATGCATTTTTGTAACAACTCTGGCAACAAGATCTTGATTTTGTACTACTGGCTGAGACTGTTACTATTAATAATTTATTTCAACCATCCTTCTTTCTGGAACAAGCACTTCATCAAACATATTAGTGCTGTTATGAGTATATTTCAGAACCTTTCCATTGCTTTAGATATATTGTCATTTTAGAATGACTTTTCATATATTTTATAGTGTGTTATTACACAATATATTAGAGCCAAATACTCATGTTTTAAAATAGAGACAAAATCAAGAATGATCGTGTGAATAGTACATTTTATGTAGCCTTCAGAATTAAGTGACTAGCCCGACAGGCAAAAGGTACTAATTTTGTCCTATTTATTTCTCACTTAGTAGTTTTAGGAAAAATACAATTTAACTGATAATAACATTAGTCCCACTTCTAATTTTACACTTATGATACTAGGGATTTTTTTTATCCTAGCTCAGTTTGGTGATTTTAGACTTAACAGTTGATAGGTTTGTGTGTACAAATATTGAAGATTAAATACATGGCAGAAGCAATCCACTTGCCCTCACACTCATCTCCTCAAAAGACAGATCTATTCTTTTGATTTATTTTAATTTTATGGAGAATACATGCATACATTTAGTAATTATGAGGTGGAGGCTCCTACAAATATTGTATTTTTTTCCTTATTCCAATGGAAATTAACATTTCAAAATAAATATATATTACTGTGTATGCTTTAATTTATTATTAGATATTTTATTTTTTTTTTTAATTTCATCGATTTTCTGTGTGACACTATTGAATTTACCTAACACTGGGACAACCTTATATTGTGGTACAGAACTCAGCTATTAACAACAGTCAATATATTTTGTCTGTTTTCTTTATGTCCCATTGGTTTTGCTAGATATGATATTCACTGCATATTGTAGCAGATTCCAAAGGTTTAAATTCTGAGATCTTTCATTTGAAGCACTTTTTTTGTAAACTACTAATTAAAACTCGGTGTATTTTTCTGAACACCTGATAATGTCAATAGAAAATATTGGTCTTGCTTATTAACACATAATTGGATGTGGTTCTAAGGCTAAGCAGAAGCATTGACTAAATGTATGTTTTTTCTCCATGTTAAAGACATCTTAAGTTATTTGTATGCTCCTCTCACTTTATATTTTCAGTATAGTGGACTCACCCAAATTTTGAATTTAAAGCTGCAATACTTAAATATAATAAAATCAGTTTTCTTTCACAAAAATGCTTCCTAGAAACTGAATGAAAGACAGGAGAAATAAAATTTAAGTCACAAAATAGTATCTAAATTAGAACTGTTTTCCTAGGTCTATGAATGGAATATGAATATCACTTTTCCAGCAGTTAGTTTTTTGTGATGTACACTTTTTTGCATTTTTGAGATAGTGTTTGAATTAAATTTAGGTTTGGATTGCTTGTGTATATGGTCTACCTATTTCTAAAGGACTTTTTTTTTTTTTAACATTCTGTAGCAGGGAGCATTAATCTAAGGACAAAAAGGTTTCAACTCCAAGAATGTGATCAAAAAATATTAATTATAATTTTGAAGATTTGATGCTCTTATTCTCTACAAATTAAGAATCTGGATAGCGAATTATAAGCTTTTGTGAGTTTACTAAGCATGATATTCAACTGTGTGTGTACATATTTGCTAGGACTAATTTAGGGAGTTAATCTGGTTCATCCCACCAAGTCAGGGTCCCTTTATCCTTTGGTGCTCACACATATATTTTGTAGATGAAAATGCTGAAGTAGTTCAGTTACCAGTGTAGTATGCTTGCATATATTGTGATCAGGAATTCAGTGTTGCATATTTTGAAGTAATGAAGCAGCAGGAGGTTTGCAAAGGTACCTGTGTGCAGTGGGAAGAAAAATGCTTTTCCAGAATACCTGTGCCTGGTGTTTGGGAGGGAAGCTACTTTACAGTTTAGTTTTTAGTTCATGAAAGCTCTTGACATGTAATGTTTGGTGAGTGCCAGTTTTGACCCCAGGCACTCACCATATTCAATAATATACACCATGGATTCTTTAGGTCTTTCTCTCTGAAGTAAGCATTACTGAATTCACAAAACAAACCACCCTTTAACAGAGCAGTAACATCTCAGCCTGGCTGAAGCAGTTTTGGATGGGCTGGCCAGAGTGGTACAGGCTAGTCCTGAAAACTGTAGGGAGTTAGGTTGTGTGGTTTTGCATCATTTTTAAAATAGAAATCCCACTATGCTCTAAGGCTTTTATATTTAGCTGGTTAGTAACAATTGTGATTTTATTAATAGATACCTTGAGTTCTTGTTATTAATTGGTAACCTAGTATGAGTTCATGACTGTTGTTGCAAAAAGGGAGGAGATGCGAGTGGCATGCTAGCACCCAGCTGCCAGCAGCATCTTTAGTTGGACTTCCATCTTCCCAAAAAACAGTTGAGAAATTGAAGTTGAAAGGTTTTTCAGTTATCAGGAAACAGAAGAATTTCTGCAGAAACTGTAAAAGGACCTGAAAAAGCAGGAGATTTCAAAGCATATACCAAGAAAATGGAAAAGGAAGCTATATAAGGTAATTTATGTGCTGGTTTGGTTTAATGTATTCAATTGGATTTGATACAATCTTCACAAGAACTAGTACATTTTCTTTTAAAAAGAATCAGAATTCTTTTATTGAAAATTATTATTTTACTTTTAACTCTCTCCTTATTAAAGCTAGGGAACAGTTTCCCTGAAGAAATTTGCATCTATTAGCAAAGGAAATATATGTACTACTAGAAAATACTTAACCTAGGACAAATTGGTGACAGCAGGATACTGAGCAATTAAGTCTGTGTTCTCAGAGAGGATGTAAAGGAAAACCCAGATAAATGTAACAGATACTTAGGTTGTCTAATCAAGCCGCTTAGTAACTCTTATTTTTTCTGAAGAATATATATATATATAAACTTTTAGGATTGGACTCTGAGTGCTTTTTAGCCGTAGAATGCTTTTTGAATAAAATTCAAAGGTTTCTGTGGAGAGAAACAACAGCATTGGAGGAGAAAAAGCATTGTATTTTTCTACACAAAATTTGCTATTTTCAACAATGGATTACCCTAGTGAATAGGAAGGAAGGAGCAAGCACCAAATACTCTGACAGCCTGATGACAGACTACAGATCAACTAGAAAAAAGGCTATTCTGAACATTTAACTTCTACTCTTCCTTAAACTAGTGTAATAACTTTCCCTCTTTGCTTCAGTGTCGTCCTTTTTCAATATGATCAGTCTCAGTGTAAATGTCACAAATATATTTAATTGATTGCATTTAATACTGTATCATTCAATATATTTTGAATATTTCTGTCAAGTAATATGATGTCCACAGTTATATTCTAGAACATTTACTGATAAGAAAAATTACCACTTTGCTAAGTTTCCAAACAGAAATCCTCTGATTTTCAGTGTTTTATGTCATAAAACTTAGCTGAAGTTTGTATGACCACACTGATGAATAAATAAATTTTTAAGTTAATTTAATAACTGGTCTGTCTTCTCATACATGATCTCTTTTTTCTATCTTGATTCCATAATTTGGAAAGTCTTCTGTATTCATCCAGTTTTTCTGGTTTCCCCCACGATGGCAAAATCCCCATCTCTGACACCAGTGAGACTTCAGAGATCAAATCCTGAGTCTGATGCAAGACCTGCTCCTCAACTGAGTGGTTTCAAGCTTACCCATGGATTGTTTTTCACCTTTTACTTATTTTTAGAAATGCCTGAGCTATTTCCCATGGGAAAACATGCTAGAGCACAATATTCTGGGAACACCAGCACTCCCTCAGAGGGAATATCCATCCCAATACTCTGTCTCCAAAACAGCTGGTCAATGTCTAAAAGAGAGCACTTGAGCAGGTCCTGGTGGTGCTCACAGGCCTCAGTGGCCGGGACCAGACTCTCCTGGGACCCCCTGCCCCACCACCTCCTGCCATGGGCCCAGGGTACCTGTCTCAGCTCAGCCTGGGACCCTCAGTCCCTGCCTAAGCCACGTTGTACCGGTGCCAGTCTGATTATCTCACCATAATTATACAACTATTCCCAATATTAATTAACTAACAATGCAAAATGTATTGACACTGCATGGTAGAAGAAATATTTATAAATTGCACAATGTTTCACCTGCATGTTTCTTTAGGTTAATAGATTTAATGTATAGTATGAAACAAATTGACATAATTATAGACATTTTTCAAAATTTAATAGCATATTGACATTTAACTTCACAAATAAATTCATTTTTACTCATAATCTTTGGATATTTATCAAGGTGTAATCTTATTGACTGACCTCTTTAGAAAGCAAGAAGACATGAGGAACAATTTCATAAGGGTGTCATCTAGGACATTGCACAATAGCTACTCCAATAAAAGAGTGAAACTAACACTTTTGTGGGGATATTATTCTCCAGTGACTTTTAGTACCATTTTTTAGGACCTATATAAATAAGTTATAATGCTGCTTTTAAGTTGATGAAGATATGAATGCTGACCTTATGCATACAACATACAGAGAAAGTTTTCATTTTTCATAAAGGTATCAAGAACTGTAAAAGAAGTACAAATTCGCAGTTAAGGTAACATGATCTGAATAAAAATGAAAATAGAAATCACTCCTCTTGTAAATCTGTGGTCCAGACTTTATGAGCAGATGTGTATCAAAATATGCAAGGAAATACTGTCACAACTACTTGAATGTTAAATAGGGAATGATAATTGCCAAGAACTTGGTTTCTAAGAAAAGAAGTACGGAATATAAATAGACAAGCAGCATTACCTAGTCAGTCACTCATATGAGTACCACAAAATATCTCCTGAAGTAGCTAGATCATTGGCTAAGTCTTCATGAAAAATATAATTTCCCTTAAAAAAAGATAAATTTTAAAAAATCCAAAGAGATTGGTTGGGGTATTTTTTTTTTCCTAACAGTTGAAGGTAGTGGTGAAAGTGGCCTCAAAATTTATTCTTATGATCAGACCTTACAGACAAAGAGAAATTTTTTCAAAGACTCACGACAGATACAATAGATAATTTATAGGTTTAAGATATGCACAGAACAAGGCATTGGAAACGGTATGTTATCAGGGGTACAATAGTATGACATGGTGGAATCAATTGCAAAGAAGGAAGATTCTGACATCTCTAGCGTTATCTTCACAGTCACAGCCAGGATTTCAAAGAGTGTAAATTAAGTGGCTTCAAACCAAACCCTTTTAGTTGCAACTGAAATTATTATGCATACAGTCTGCACAGTTATTTTTACAAACAGTTGTTATTTTGTATAGAAAAAGCAGTGTTCAGTGGGGGGACACAAAGAACATCTAGCATAACCTGTGGGTTTTTTGGATCTATTGCATTTATACATTGCTTTGGTAGTATATAATAAATGCATAATTTCATAAGTCTATGGAGGTTGATAGCAAGATTATTTGAGATAAAACTATTCTATGAGCAGGGAAGGTATGTTAATTTTTCTAATTTGAATATTATTTCTTTGTATTATAAATCACCATTGATTATTTTATCTCTACTATCCTCTAGCATTTAATACAGATTCAGGAACACTATTAAGCATCTGTTACCATAATATTACGTATTTAAATTTCTTTTAGCTTATATTAGTTTCTGCAATATTTTCTACAAACATTGTATCCCTAGACTAACTGTAGCTTCCATGAGCCTCAAGCACTTCTATGATGCTTATGCATTAATTTAGAAAGTATCCTGTATACTTCCAAAGTAATCACATATCTTTAATTAAAATGTAGAATTCAGAACTGATTATTATTAGGAAGCTGAATTCAGTTAAAAGAGCAATAAACACTGGATGCAGACATGCAAATAAAAGTTTTAATGATCTTGCAGAGGATTCAATTGTAACCAGTGAAATCATAAACAAAGCCATATTTTTATCTTGCTTATATATAAACTAAGAGTTTCAGCTGCAAGGAGAAAAAAAGCCCTTTTTTATTTTTTTTTTTTTTGCTGACATTGTCATCTATAAATAGTGTTGACTTCAATATTTATGAAAAAGTCAGAAGTAACCTTGTGAAGGAGACCTTTAATCACTTTAGGTTTTAGCATGGAAGCCAGTATGCCTTTTTAAAGTTGTATAAATAATAGCAATTTCTGTTACCCAGAAAGAAATGAAAGAGGAAGAAAACTAGTCTAGTTTCCAGGCCCTCCTCAACAAAATTGCAGCCAAAACCACCAACAAACCCAGAGTATTCAACAAACAAGAGTTTATATTTGAAATCTATATTGTTTGTTCCCCTGGAATTATCATATTTCAATTTTATAGTTAAAATATCATGGGTAGATCCTGCTACATTTGAAAGGAGAAAATATTACCAGTAGAAAACAAAGCATTTCTGGTTAAGATTTATTAGAACTAATCTACTTTTAATTCTTGGGGTTTTTCTTCTTATTCTGCAATTCTTCCTTAAAATCGGCATAAATTTTGTGTTGTAAATATCAGAAAATCACAACATTTTAGAAATTCTGAACGCTGCATAAATTTAATGTGTTAATGACCTCTACTTTTGACGTGGTTGTTGGATATTTTTTACAAGCATTCTGAAGCTACTCTTATTTGGGCAGAACAGGTGCATTATATTCTGCAATTACCTTTTTCATTAAGGATGTCAAGAGTGACGCTTATCTTGTGAGGTTTATGGATATCTGCACCCAGTCCTTGGCAGTGCTCATGGACCGATGTTTTGCTATTCTCTTAATTTGTCACAGAAATAATAATAGCCATAGAATATTTCATCTTTCTTGTGCTTCATTCTTCAGTATTTCATCTGTCATATCACAGAAAAAGTGCCAGTCAATAGATACAATTTGTAGGTACTTACACTTTGTGATTGTATCTTCAGCTTATTTTTAAAAATTTAGCATATTATTATTGCTTTGGTTTGGAGTGCTTATTGTCCTTTGTCATGATGGTGCATATCTTTGTCATTTTGACAATCATGGAGAAATCTCCTATTTCTGGAGTTTAAATAAAAAGGGGATTTTTGCTTCAGACTTGAAATAGAATTTACATAATAACAAGCATGTGGTGAAAATAGGTGCCTGAAAATCTTACAGCTAACATTACTGAAAAATTGTTTGCCTTTCTCTCCCTTTTCGACAGCATGTATCTGCTGCATTTCTTCACTGTTCTACTTTTGTGTAATTATTCTTTCTGTCTTGCATGTCTGTCTGACTTTTCTTTTAGACTCTGCACCTTATTCTCCCACAGGATACCACTGGATGTTGCAACACACTTTCTTTTACCCAGTGGTTCTGTAGCAAATAGGACATCTGCCTCTGCAGCATTTGCTTCTCTATTATGCTAAATGTCTCTCAGAATGCAGCCATGAATGGGTGTCAAACTGGGATGTCCTGCAAGGCAAAATGAAACCTTCAGAGGCTGCCACTGGCTCATGCAGCGACTTTGTAATTGAATGTTCTACATCATTTCACATAGTTTCAAAGTCTCATTTGTTGCAGTTTACATGGTAATTTAAAATATTGGTGGAGGGCAAGGCACTTGCAAACTGGTCAAAAACGGCTGCTTGAATCATGTCTTTGACAGGAAGGTGTAGAGCTTGTATGGGTAACTACAACACTGCCGCAGGAAAGGCAAAAAACCAGCAATGTCAGTGAGCATGATATGCCCAGAGTTTCTTTGCATTAGGGGTAGCACAAACTGTACAGAATATATGAAACTATCTGAACTTCTGTCACTATGGTGGCAAAAAGCTGAAAAAATAAATGAGAATTTAGGTGGGAAACAGATCTTCCATATAATGAGTTAGGTTTCAATGTCTGGAATACGAATCATACAAACAAGATCTCAGTTTTGCATTTGTGTCTTTTTGTTTGTAGAAAAGCATGAATGTTAAGTTCCATATTTTGGAGCCAAATATTTGTATCATGTAAATTGCCTCATTCCATTAAGACCAATGAGATACTGTGAAAGCACAAAGATTTGGACAAATAGTATCTCTAGTGTCACTGTAGTTACTTTATGGTGTTTCTATAGGTTGTGATGATTCGCTGTAGCAGGTAGTGAGATCAATGTACTGGTGTGTGATTTAGCAGCAAGTGTGTAAGGGATGTGGATTTATTTCTCTTCATATCTTTAAAAACTGAAATGAATGCTGATTTCAACACTGAAGCTCTATTCAAGGCCTCAGGCAATTACTTTTTAATCAGTATTTGAACAACTCCTTTTTCACCTTAAGGAACATTTTTATGAATGTGGAAATCTGCAGGTTTCTCCAGGCAATAAAAAGCCATTAGAATCAGGAGTGAGGGAGGTTGCAGGGTAGAGTAACAATTCTGACATTTCTGAGGAAACTTAATTTATAGAAACCTAATTTATAAAAGATTATAGGAGTTCTTACAGTAATGCTCTAAACAGGGAGGTATTTTGCTTGTGAATGAAAATCCCAGACCAATAAAAGAAGTTTATTAATCATCTCACCGTTAAAGATTATAGAGTCCCATGTAGTTCTGTGGGCACATAGATTACCACATCGAATCCCAAATCAGTTCAGATTTCTATAGTACATATGTACAAATAAGCAGGTAGGGCATAGATTAGGAATTCTTTAAAATACAATATAGCTATTCTGAAGAAATTAGATTTTACAAGATTGAGCTCAGAATAATGCTGTATGTTGCTTTTCAATTAACACAAAATTACATTACTTTACCTATATTATTCATACTAACCCACGGATTTTCTGTGATGGATGGGAGATTTAAAAGTGCTTGCCAAAAGTAAGATCTGTGGACTGTATAAAACCAAATGTCTTCAATTGCTCAATAGGATACAGAATTTTTCCATTTAATATGAGAGAAGATCACATAAGTACAAAAAATCAATAAACAACTTGTTAATCTTAGACAGTCAGGGGAGAAAAAACAGGAGAATAGATAACCCATGCACTCTGCTTAGAAACCAAGCAAATTCAAAGTACATTGAACTAAGATGAGAAAAGAACTGAGAAAAAATATCCTCTGTGAATATGGTCCTTTAACATTTTGTGGCTATATTAGTTCACACTTAAATAAAAGGTAGATCTAAACAGTATTTTCAAAATTTAAATATTTTAACTCCAATTTCCTAATATTTAGCTTTTTAAAGTTTTTAGACATTAAATATGAGGGTATGAAGTTCATACATTTTTCATATTGGTTTGTCATTACATACATCAGACTTTTTATTTAATTTGTCACATATTTGTATAAATATTATCATTTTAATTTTTAACAGAGGGATATTTTCCCCTGGGGAAAAGAAAATCATCTTTCCAAATTCTAACAGCTTAGGCTAACCAAATCTAAGATAAGATACAAAGCCAAACAATATCTCTAGTTTCTTTAACATCAAATAGATTAGTTTAAAATTACAGCTCTTAAATATGATTATATAATTTGGTAGGATAAATATTTGAGCTTTTTTCTTGTGCACTAGGGAAAAGAACATTTGCAGTCATTTCTATCTAAATGGATAAAAACTGCAGGCATTGTACAGAAATGTATCAAATGTCAGAAAGAGTGATAAACAAAAATAAAAGGCAAACAAAGCTCTAGACATCCTGACATTATGTGAGATTAGAATAATGTTGACAGTTTCAAATTTAACTTCAAGTATACTAAGCCTTTGAGCCATAAGATTTGTTTTCAAAGATTTCACATTTCTCAACTGGTCTTCACCTGATGTGTAATCCCCCAGTTTCTGCACAGTGAAATAGAGAACAACTGTTGAGACCTCCTTTAAAATGCTCCGAAAGCTAATCTGTAATAAAAAAAGCTTTATAAAAGACAAAAATTTTATAATAAGTCTGAGTTTGAATTCTATTTTCTATTAGTGATACCAGAAGTTGAAAGAACCATAATAAACCAAGAAGAGACAAATGAAATATCTTGTCAGTAAGGACAGCAAGACAGGGACTGGTGGAGCAAAGTCCCTCTCACTGTAAGTAAAGATCAGGTTCATGACCACCTGAAGAATCTGAATGTACATAAGCCTGTGGCACCTGATGAGATGCATCCCAGAGTCCTGAGGGAACTGGTTGATGTAGTCACCAAGACACTTTCCATGGTATTTGAATAGTCTTGGCATTCAGGTGAAGTCCCAAGTGACTGGAAAAAAGGGAAATGTACACCTCTTTAAAAGTGTAGAAAGGAGGCCCCTGGGAACCACTGACCTGTCAGTCCTCCCTCTATGCCTGGGAAGATCATGGAACAGATCCTTCTAGAAGCCATGCTGAGGCACATGGAGGACAAGGACATGATTCAAGACACCAGCATGGCTCCACAAGGGCGAGACCTACCTGACTAACATGACAGCCTTCTCTGATGGAGTGACTACATCAGTGCACACGGGAAGAGCCATAGATTTTATCTGTTTATTTATTTATTTATGCAAAGCCTTTGACAAGGTCCTGAACAACATCCTTATTTCTAAACTGGAGAGAGATGGATTCAATGAGTGGATTATTTGATGGATAAGAAAGTGAGTGGGTGGTCACATCCAGAGGGTAGTGGATGTGACCACCACTCGGAGTCAACAGCTTAGAGTCCCAATGGACATCAGTGACAAGTGGTGTCCCTCAGGGGTCTGTACTGGTACCAGTGTTATTTGATATCTTCATTAATGTCATAGATGAATTTATTGAGAACACCCCTGGCAAATTTGCCAATGACACTGAGCTGAGTGGTGCAGTTGCCACACTTGAGGGATGGGATGCCATCCACAGGCTCAGCAAGTGGCCCCATGGGAACCCCATGGGGTTCAACAACCAAGGTAAGGTGCTGCACCTGAGTTGGGGCAACCCCAACACAGGCTGGGGAATGAACAGATAGAGAGCAGCCTTGGGGAGAAGGACCTGGAGGACCTCATCAGCTGCTGGATGAGAGGCTGGACATGACCCAGCCATGTGCACTCACAGCCCAGAGAGACAAAAATGTCCTGGGCTGCCTCCAAAGCAGTGTGGCCAGAAGGGTGAGGGAGAGAATTCTGCCCCTCTGCTCCTCTCTGGTGAGACCCCACCTGGAGGGATGTATCCAGCTTTGGAGTCCCCAGCACAGGAAAGACATGAACTTGCTTGAGCAGATCCAGAGGAGGCCAACAAGATAATTAGTGGGATAGAGCATCTTTTATGAGGAAAGGCTAAGTGAATTGGGTTTTTCAACTTAAGATAAGGCTTCAAGGTGACATAAGTGCAGCCTCTAAATAGCTACAGAAGTACAGAAAACATAAAGAACTACAAGAAAGATAGAGAGGGTTTATAAGGGCATGTAGGGAAAAGACAAGGGGGAATGGCTTCAAACTGAGAGAAGGTAGGTTTTGATTAGATATTAGGAAGAAATTATTTACTGTGAAGGTGGTGAGACACTGCAACATGTTGCCAGAGAAATTGTGGATGCCCTATCCCTGGAAGTATTTGAAGTCAGGTTGGCAGGTATCTTTGCCCATGCCAAGGGGGTTGAAACTTTAAGGTCCCTTCCTATACAAATCATTCTATGATTCTAAAGGAATGTGTCAGGAAAAGACACTTGAGAATTTTCTTCTCTAACTTGAAACTGTCTGTCTTCAAATCTAGCTTTGAGTCATTTTTGTTCTAGAGTTTTGAATGAAGACTTGGAGATGACATTAAGGAAGGAGGATTGTTGATAGTGTAGGACTTTCTTATATCTAACTGATGGGAAGCTTAATTTTCCTCATTTATTTTTACTTCTAATTCCTATATGAATGCTTTTTAATTCAAAAATGTGTTCTTTGTTTTAAGTAGAAAGGAGCCATTAAAACCCAAAAACAAACAAGCAAACAAAAAGCTATGTTGAACTGAAAATAGGTGATGATACTTGTTTAGGAGTACGTGAAAATAATTTATAATAGAAACCAAATCTTTTCCAAAAAGAATTTGTCAACAGTTCAAGATTTGTCAGTCTTGTCTACTAATTCTTATATTCTATATAGAACGGGGGAGAGTGGAATGGCAGTCTGAACTCTGTGAAAATGCTTTGCGTGTTATTTAATAACCAAAATTCCAAAGTAAGTTTCACCTTAAGTCATGGTCTGCACGTGCAAAGTAGTCAGCCTTTTCTTTTCTCCTCTGGGCTGGACTCCATGCAAATCTTATAATTCCATAGTGAATGCTCTAAGAAAGTTGTGGGGTATAGGATATAAGACATAGTCTGGTTGGTAGGCTGATCTCTAAGGGAACAGATATGGGAAATACATCTTTTGCAAGGTGATAATCTTCTGTAGAAAAAGAAAATAATTTCAAGTGAAAAAGTTTTATCACTTCAGTGAAATAAAGAGCTTTGGCTTGAGAAATGTCATGTCAGTTGAGTTGTTTTGATTGGAGCTGTGTGAAATATTGTGTTTTGTTATTAAAAAAATTATATTCTTATGAATTTGCATTCTAGTATTTCTATTTTTTCAGATATTTTGGTAGAAATATACAAGTTCTGAGGTATCATTCCAAATCCTTTCAGCCAGACTATTTATTTGATCAACACAAAAGCTTTCTTTGGCAGACCTAAATAAAATAGCAGTTACAAGAAGAGTTCCTCCCAGCATCAATTATGATCGTTAACAAATCTCTTGGAGATGCCTTCTTTGAGACCCAAAACTGTTTTTCTGGAGCTTTTCAGCAATGGCAGGTAGCAGATATCTGTCTGTTATTGAAGCTTGCTTTCTCAAACTCATGTCTGTTGCTCTTTTTATTAAAACAGAAGAAGAAATTATTTAAAATTACTCAGGAGGGTATAGTAGGAAAAAGCCCCAAAAAGCTATTATTAGTAAACAATATCAAAATAATGCTATTATGTGACCTGTCTACTGATAATATTGCTTCAGCCATGGGCTGTCTGGTTTTTCCTCATGCAGCTTATGCCGTCACTGAAATAATGGCAAATCATATTTAGATAGAAAATTATCTCAAAATTACTAAAGAAAACCATCTTAGAAACTTGCTTTTTTACCATTTCTTGAGAGAAGCAATATGTAAAAGACAATAAACAGGCTCCTTGTTTTTGGAAATTGTCTTTGGCATACTGTTATTAAAAATTTTCACAGTTTCATACAGGCAAAGTTATTAGATACACTTTGCAGTAAGTCATCTTATCTGTAAAAAATACTGATTGATTTGCATGAATTTAAATTTGCAGATAAAATATGGACAAAAGCACAACACAGGTATGGACAGTGTGAATTTTGAACATTACTGCTAAGTTCAGCTATCTCATCTAAGTCCTGATTCATCTCTGTAATGATATTGTTCTAAAAATTGAACTGGCAGCAGATGTGAGGATATCATAAGGTTTCATCTTAGTTATTCAAATCAGAAATATAGACTTGTTTTCTAAACAAAAAAAAAAAAGGATCTCTGTATCTTCTCAAAGAAAGCAGTCTGTCCTTTGTTTTTGATTGCAGGTATATGGAAAAAATATGCAAAATAACTAATACAAAGGAAAAACATGGTTAGTTCTAAACAGGTTTAAAGAAAAAAAAATCAAATAAGAGGTTCTTGAATGCCTTGGTAATTCAGCTGCAGGTTGTCAGATCCTAATAGTGAATTCCACCTGCAAAACTCTTTAATCTCAATATTTAACTCTCTGAGGTACTAGCAAAGCCTTAGAGCATGAAAGTAAGCATGTCTTAGGGTAGTGCTGCATCTGTGTCTCATGTGTTGCATGTTCAAGCATGAGTGATTTTCTGTCAGTCATACAGCAAGTAGAAAATGGAAAAATTATTTTCCATATCTCCAAAATAAGTTATTTTTTCATGCACACTGTTATAGAACTTCAAGGACTTACCCTCATTCTTCCATCCACAAACAGTATCATCAACAAACAAAGGATGTCTCATCAAAGCAGACATTCATAGTAACAAATCTGTTACTAATTCCATACTACTTACCGAACAGAGCAGACCATAAATATTCAGGGTGTGACTTGGGCTGGGGAAGAGTGATGAGTAGGAAGTAAAATCTCATGCCTTTGGCAAGTTATTCCTAAAAGTAAGAAGAGGTATGATGAGTAGCATCCTCAAATGCAAATGGTGTCACTTTGTGGTACGCTCTGTTTATAAACTTAGGACTTTCCACGGTTGTTACTAGAAAATGCAAAATACTTTCACTAAAACAAATACAGAGTCCAAGCAGACTACAAAAATCCTACAAAATTCTTTAAAATTTTAAGAGTAGGGAGATGTTTTCCCAGTGTTTTCATGCTCAAACTTATCTTTCCCTGCTGCTTCATAAACTGTGTAGTAAACAGGAAAATTGAGAAAAAGTCATTCTCTGCTTTGGTCTAAACAAAACTTCTCTATTTTCAAAGTTTTTCAGAGGATAAGTATAGAGTATCTATAGATATTATTAGAACTAAGATACATCTACATTAAATTGGTATAATATCAGAGTGCATTACAGGTTTGATCTTTGGTGAATGAGACTTGAAAAGAGATTTACCTAAGTTGAGGTTTTCCAGCCAAAGAATGACTAGGAAGTTGTAGCTGTCCATGTTTTTACTTTGGCATTGCTATTAAGCTCTAGCATAGAGAGCTTCAAGGCTTTTCAAGAACCAGTTAGATTTTTCTGTTTTGTTTCCAAAGAGTCAGTTCATCAAAGCCAGAAGTCTTTTTGTTCTAAAATCCCTCACATCTAATTTATACTGCATGAGTGTAAACAGACACTTAAAAATGAAGATGATTCAAAACATTTTGGATTCATTTCTTCATGTAAATCTAGGGATCTGAGACATTCTGAGATCGAAAAAGTTTTCAAACACTCAGTTTTTCCAAAGGTAATATTGTTACTCACCCACTCTTACCAGTAGCTTTGATAAACTACATTAACTGTAATGAATCACACTGTCAGATTCAGTTTGTCTTGGCTCTGTAATAGAAGTGTTACCAGCAGGGGTATGTCTAATATACTGCATCTTTGAATGCTGCTGATTAACTTTACCTCCATATTATTGGATGTTAAGGAAAGCTTGAGTAAAGTCTCTCTTTGTAGAGAAAATAATTAAAAATAGGTGTTTTCTAAATGAAGTATTCTCTAAACATTTGAGAAATATGTTTAGATAGAGGATATTTTTGTATTTCTGCTTTTGTACTATTTCTTTTGTTCCGCTAATCCTTTAGGAATATCTCTAGTGCCCTGTTCTGAAGCACTCAGCTCTGTATTTTTTCAGAGATGCTTTCTATTTCAAATGCATAGAAATGAAGTTTATCCATTTTAGTCAGCCTTTATCCAGTTTCACTAATCAATATCTGAAAATGAAGAGCTAAAATTATATTTGGAAATTTTAATATTTTTATTTGATCTTACAAAATAGGAGATTTGACCATTTTCATATTTATTGTATCAGTTTTCTGTGTACTGGCCATAGATAGAACTATCTAACATGAAATTGAGAGTCTGGAATGTGTAATTATATTATAATCCTATAGTAATAAAAAAACATACTAGAGACAGATTTCAAAGTTTATAGACTTTATTCTTTCTCCTTTCTTTCTCTATGTTCTTTTTCTTGCCACTAGAACTATGATTAATTATTAAAAAACTAAAGGGGTGTGTTCTCCTTCTCAGGTGATAATTAAATTTGTGTTTAAAATGTAACACTTCTCCACATAATCTTAAGCAACTTGGTTTAATTAACAGACACACATCTATTGGTATGATTGAAGTTCCATGGCAGAATTTTCTGTTCTTTTGTCTCATTCTTCCCCCTCAATTTTTTAATATTCATAGGAAACTGTTGGATATTATTGACATATATTTTGAAACTGAGGATCATTCATCTCTGTCTCCCATGCAAACCCTTAAAAAGGAAAATTAATTTCTTACACAGTATGATCCTGCTCTCTCTCTTGAACAGTTTGGCATGAAATTTCATCACATAGCTTTTCCTGTTCAGATTGTGACCTGAATAATGATCATCAAATACATAGGTTTGTTCTTGAACAAACAAACCTTTTTTACTTAAACTGTACTAAGCAAAAGGTCAGACAAAAGTTACAGAAGGATTAAAGATGAATATGTGTAACATTGTATGCAGGTCTTACAGACTGCTGAGAGAAACAAGAGGTTTTCATGATATCCTGGCAACCACGTCCAATGGATCAAATGGGTTGTCAGTCAAATATTGAAAGGTTTATAGTTTGATTGTAAGTATATATCTATATATCTCTGCATAGATAGATAAAGAATGAATAGCAACAGATTTTAATGAGAGAATCTATACTATTTAAAATTCATAGTTGTATTCACTATATCCTTTTTCTCCTGTGTCTCTCTCCTCTCTTCTAAAAAGAATACAATTACAGTGTTAAAAGGTAGAAGAGAAGAGAAAATGTTTGGCTGTTTTTTTTTTTTCCCACACTACTTTGCATTTTAGGTTTTCATTTGTTTAGGGTATTGTTTGAACAACTACTTTCAATCATCTTTATTTGACAAATAATTTTATAGGATTAGAGTAAAACTAACAGTTTAAAACCACACTTATAAGTTTTAAGAGCATTTCTACAATCTTTAATGCCATTTGCTTGTTGCACTAAGACTTTTAACAAATATTAGCCAGAAATTATTTTAAGGTGCGTATTTTGGTGTTTGAGTGCATACATAAAACAATAAACTCTTATAACTAGAATAAATATGTTAAACATATAATGTACAAACAGTGCCCTTTTCAAGCCTTCTGTGTAGCTGCCTCTCATTAATTTAGTTGAGATTCTTTGTGTTTCATAATTTTTAACACCAATCAGCAGGTTAGGGGAAGAAAGAGGATTTTCCTGATACTTCCTTAAGAAAATTCCATTTTCAAACTCAAGCCAGAAGTATTCTCATATTCACTGAGACTCTTCACGGTCACTGATTCTCTTTAGAAAATGTATGATGAAAAATTATAAATACATATTGCTTAAAAAATATCATATAGTCTTGAATACGGAAAGTATGCCATTAGGTTAGATGGACTTCCATCTATTTAAACATGGATGAGGAAGATATCTTCCAGTCATACATCAGATATTACTTATAGCTGTATTTCTAGGGATTCCCTTGCTTCTCTCTATGCTGTATAATGAATATGTTTGGCTCCAAGACACCAAAAATGAATTTCAAATTATGATGATTTCTAGGAATTAAAAAAAACCCAACAAAACAAACAAAAAAAAACCCAAAAATACAAACCAAATCAAAAACTGAAGAAGCACAGTTAAACTGTTATTTTTGCTTTGCTTGCTACTTCCTATGGAACTATTTCTATCATGGAGAATCTCAAGAGGCTTTTCCACCTTGTGATGCTTTGAATAGAGGCATATAGGAAATCTGACCTCTTGAGGAAAATAATGGCTTAAAGAAGCATGTCCTGCTCTTTGTTAGAAAGAATGGCTTTCAATGACTTAGAGACTTATTTTCATTTTAAAACTTTATCATTACTGCTCAAAATTGGCAGATTGGCAGAAGATAAACATAAATTGATTAGTTTTACAATGAACACTTATTTCAACTTCAGCTGGAAGAAAACCACTAGTGATTACATCCTTCTTTTCAAGATAAGGATGCGCATATTAAACACACAAATCTACCTCTAGGTAGATTTATGAGTCATATTTATTCAACCAGCTATGAATGGATTTTAAATTGTGTTTTATTTTGGGTGATAACTTAGAAAAACGTACATTTTGGAATAAACCACATGCAGAATTCCCCAGAGGTGTTAAGAGGCTGTGTGCCTTCACAGACTTCTGTAGCTTTTTTCCCTCCATTTGTTCCAGCAGACAAGTTATACTAGCATTTGCTGTGCAACATTTTTGCATGGGAGTGATAAGAGTTCCCTACCTTGGTCATAGATGTTCGTTTGTGCCAAAGCACTTGTTTCAGAAGACTGTGCTATGTTTCCCTCTCATTTCATGGCCTTGGTAAAAACGTCATATTTTGCTCAGGGCAAGGAGTGCTGCTGCTGAAGGAGGAGTGGAAGCTGTTCCACGTTTGCTGACATCAAGTATTTGCTGATCAACAGCACTGTAGATAAATTGAGGAGCTGTTGTACCCACACCTAATTCAGTCCTGCAAAGGGGCCACAATATGTTTTCATTTTTAATTAATTTCCTGTAGTACATGTGCCATTTCACTAGGCTTCATTTAGACAGTTTGTATGGAGTTTCGTTGTTTTCAAACTGAATAGATTATTTGCCAACATATTGGTTGTAGATTATTGTTCACCAGGTCTACCTAAACTAATATTTTGACCACCTGTTGATCAGCGAAAATGATTTGTGAAATGGAACAGAAATATCCATAATGCCAAATACAGAAAAAATCAATTCATGATCATTGATCTTCGTACAAATTATTCTCAAAAATGTACTGCACACACAAATTTCCGAATCTTTTAATACAGCTCAGACCATACTTAATTGTTCTGTTACTAACACAGAGGGGAATCCAGCTCAGTATAAAAAAGATACATTGGATTTACTATACTAAGAATGAAAAAATGCTGACCATAAGCACATTTAAAGAGAAGTAAGCCTTTTACTAATGAACTAGCACTTCTGCAACACTGCTGCAGGTATAAAACCAGGTTAGTAGATTTTAATCTTGCTTTTCCCCTCCCCTGACCCATCCTGCCAGCTTTCTGTAAAAATAATCAGTGGAAATCCTTGCAAAACAATATCTGCTGCCCAGATGAGATCTTGGCAATGTAAATCAGTTATACTCATTCCCTGCTTGCAGAAGATTTGCCTTTTCTGTCACTCAAGGTCAAAAATTGTATTCCAGAATCCACCTATCTATTATGTTTATGGAGACATGTCAAGTTGTCACCAAGGATTAGTTTGGAAAGATCTTTATTTAGTGTATTTTTCAAAAATGCACGCATGCAAGATATATATACTAACATTAATAAGCAGGTAGTGGATTTTGAAATGTGAAAATTTGCCTGTGTAAAGAGGCATCCCACTCAAATGGGAAAAGTCATTGGAAATCTCATTATAATTATAATATATATTCATTATATATATTTTTTAATGAAAAGAAATATATGAGACAAAAAAATAAGGAGGGAGTGGAAAAGAACCCAGAATGAAAAAGTTTTCGAGCTATTTTCTTTTGTGCATGGAATATCTTCATGGGCAAATAAAAAAGAAAAATTAATTTAAAAATTGGCATTTCCATTGATTATTATTATGTTTATCTTTCTATGACACAGCAGTAGACAAAGCAATGATGATAAAGCAATATTCTGCTGGCTTAGAAATCTAAGGAGGGAACTTAGAGGTGGCTAACTATGAAATCTTTTGTCTCTCTGTTTGTGAATAGTGGTTTATATGTCACAGGCTATTTTCTTCCTGTTTTTATTTGGAGCCAGAAATGGGATAAAAGTGAGTGAATTTTGCTTAAGAAATTATTTTTCAAAATGCATACAAAATGAGCAACAAAAGGCATGACAAGGATAGAATATCATATCATAGTGTTAAAACACTGAGATATGTTCTATTTCTGTTCTCTTTCCTTTTTATAAATACTTAATAAATATGACTCAAGTGATTTCCATGTATGTTTTTATTATTATTCTACTTTTACTTATTTAGGATTACATTATGTGTGTACAACTTTTTAGGTTAAATAGAAGATGAAGAAGAAAAGAAATTAAAGCAGATCTGAGTGAGGAAGGGAAATGGTTGAAAATGGTATCCCTGCTATCCCTGTGGTAGTGGCAGTCACTCTTTTTCCTCTAACAATTATGTAACTCTGAATTATAGGCTTAAAGTGATAGACCAGAAATGTGCACAGACACAGTTTTGTTTCTGGTTCTTTATCTGAACAGCTTCCCAGTCTTGAGTAGCCACTGTGACTTATGGCTTTCAGTCCAGGTGTTAAGAAATTATGCTGATTAAGTCTCTCTGTTGAAAAGGTATGCTAAGGCCTGGAGATGAGATTCTTAATTTCCTTTTAAGTGAACAAATTTTAGCAGATGCTTCTAAACATCCTTTTATTTCCTCTTCTTAGGAGATGTCTGGAAAACTTGATATACTCTCATTCAGAGAAGGAATTTTTATTGATAAATCCAAAGTAAGTATTTTTTTCAAAAGAGTTCCTCAAATTCCACAGATTAGCTAACAGATTTATATCGCCCAGAGTGCTTTGACATTAAGAATTGTGTAAGTACTTATTGTTGATGTACTAGCGGTTCAAACATCTCCGTGCTGGCTCTGAGCGCCACTAGATATAAGACATTAGCTCAGTTTCTGTGAACATTCATTCATACCTGTTTAGAAACTGTCAGTTATGATTGTACAGAGAGCTGTCCACAAGGACTGTGCTTGAAATCATCAGGTTTTCATATACAGACATGCATGGTCTTGGATTTTTTAGTCACTCTTCACCTGACATAAATTTGAGTTGATGACTGAGGAGGTGAAAATGTGTGTGCAGAATTGTTAGTCCTCTGTGCTATTCAGTTGTCTGGAACTGGATTTGGGGAGGTTTTGTACTTATTTGGAGAGGCAGGAAGAACAACAATCTGAACAGTCAGAGGTTTCATCTACTCTTGTTGTATGGATAGATGTCAAAGAGAAAAAAAAAAAAACTTTAATCATATCCTGCCAGTTTAAATGTAAGGCTTTCTATGCCCTATTTTTCTGTTAAAATACATACAGTACTGCACCACACAATCACGTTAAGTACCACACAGGAAAACCTGCAAAAGATATTGCCATGGTCTAGATTTTGAGCAAATATCCTAGCAAGACATTTTCATTTTCAAAAGTCAAACCTGCCATTATATTTATGGCTTTGTTTAGATTCTTCTTTTTTTTTTTTTTTTTTCTTTTTGTACATCTCCATCTAGAGTTTACAAATAAAATAGACCTGCGGTGATGTGAACCCCAAAGGAAAGATACACTGTGGCTGTAATATACTGAAATGTCAGGAAATCATTTATTGAGCCACTGGTGCCTTTAGAGGCTGGTTATAATTTGCTTTGCTGTCTGATAATGTGTGTGTTTGTAGATCAATTATCTCAAGAGCTCTTTGGAGCCATAAGGTCATCTTTCGCATATTTATCAGATACTTCTGTGCAGAGATGCCAAATAGCACATTTTTCTTCCTGAATTTAATAGATCATCTCTCAAAGTAAGTCTATATAGTGAACAAGTTATAGGAGTTTTACCTAAAAAAAAAGTAGCATGTAGTTTCTTTCAGATTGGTGATTGGTAATTCACTTGTGAGTGTGACCTTTAATCAATTACCAGTATTTTAATCATGCCTGCATCCAGGTAGACAGAAGCCTTTTGTGACACCAGCATAATTTCTCTCAGTGGTCCAAGGCTGAATAGATATTCTGAAAGGAGTCTCATCTTTTATTTTGAGAACAGGACTTGTGACCATCAGCATCACTTGTTTTCTCTTAGGACAGTAGCATTCTTTTCCATTACCTGCTTGAAATTGAAACTTGAAATCATTATGGAGTGTCCTATGGACTGTATATTAAAATTAAAAAGATAAGGAAAACATAAGTTTGTAAAAAAGATTACATAATTGTCATTCCATGTAATCTAAAGACCATAGACCATATCTGAAGACCATGTAATATGAAGAACATGTTAATAGAATTTCCTTGGTGCATAATTGCTGATTGGATTTTTTTTTTTTCTGAGAGATTTTAGATTCAAGACTTCTAAATATCTTCAAGGGGATGGGAAAAGAGGAGCAGAAAACAAAGCATATTTCTGGTTATAGAAATCTAACTTTGGAGTTTCCAGTTTCAGCCCTTTCACAGTATGTTTCATGTATATTTATGGAGGCCACTGAAGGAAAAAAAAAATCTTGTTTTGGATCTTTAAAGCCTGATGCAGCTAAGTGGTAATTTCTCTGATGTCCCTTGGTGTGTTGAATTTAATTTATCAAAAGCAAACTAATATGAAATAGTAAAATAATTATTAAAGTGGAAGTAAAAATAAATTATTAGAACATACCAACAGAGGAAAATAAAGTAGATAACATCTAAGTTTCTGGGATGTTTCTCATTTTAATTACATTAATCCTAATTGCTATTAGACTGGTAATGGGACAGTATTTTCTACTTTGTTGTAGCAGGTAAGTTTAGAGAAGGGAAAGATATGGAAACAAGTTCATGCAACCCAAATTGACATCATACAAAGGGACTTTATTTGTAGAATTAATCATTCAATGTACCTAGGAAAAGATTTTCAATGTGTATTTGTATGTCTCATAATTATGCATGTAATTCCAATATTTTTTTTAGTTTTTACTTGTTTCTTCTGTTTTTTGTTTAAAACTTTTATTAGGTGTGCATGACTTTTATGTAAGCTTTCCATCAATTTTTGAGTCCTGAGTTCACATTCAGAAAGAATTGGTGCTGTAACTATCTAAGCAATATTTTTTCTGGAATATTGCATTTTTCTTAACATGGAGCAGAGATGATACTTAGAAGTTTTGATCAGGGTATTTAATTAGATTTCTGGGAACAGAAATTCTAATCCCAAACTTGTTCTCCTTTTGGAGATGAGGCAGATCATAAATTCCAAACATAGCAGGAGATTTTATTTTATGACAAATTAAGTTCATAATTCAACTACTCCATGCTTGTCTCCTTGAATGTCAACCAAACTTTGCCTCAGAAAAAAATTGTAGCTAGAAAAATTAAATTCCATTTGAGAATGCAAACAAGGGCAGGGAAATGCTGGTTTTCTACATGCAGGTGAAGGAAATTCTAATTTGCTCATTAAGTCAATATTGCAGTTTAAATTCTCTTTGGGATCCTATTTTCAGTGTTTGGGAACACTGGGAACCAAGATATGGGAAGAATGGTCACAATGAGCACATGAAAGCAACAATCTTAAGATTTCACCAGATAATACTGCTGTATGTATGGGGGCTTTTTTGGTTGAACCTTTCCTATTTATTTGTTTTCAGCTTAGATACTCTAGATTGCTAGTGCACATACATACTAAGAAGCTCAGGTTTTAACAAACTTTAAAGAGAATGAAGCATTTTTAATAAGGAAAACTTAGATTTTGAGGGTTTTTAGAACTTTTATTCATTTTTCCTTCTTACTGTTTCTTTTAATTGTGTTGAAATTTCATCTTATGCTTGGATATTTTCTGCTCATAAAAATTACTAACTTAATCCCTGTGTTGCTTGAAAAATGAACATTCTGTAGTTAAGCGTTGAAACAGAAATCAGATGTCGTAGATTAAAATGCCAAACCAGTATTGTAATGAGTCATGTTCGAGTTATGATTTTTTTTCTTTCTAAGTGTATATCGAGCCATCATTCCGACTTCTTGTTCTGTCTTGTTCCTTTAGCATCCACCTCAAAGGGCAAATCAATATACATACACATTTTATTTTTAAAATAAGTAATAAGGCATGTAGTTAATTAAAGCTATATGAAGTTTTAATGCTACATACATTCTTTTATCAGAATTGCTATCTCTCACTTTATCATTCCTGCTGGGAGCTTTTTAGGTATAACAAAAAATATTGCTTGTTGCTTTTTCGCATGCTGATCATGAATTCAATGGGGATCAGCTCCTGCCAGTAAAGGCTGCATATTTATGCTATCGATTTGTGAGGGAAGGAAGCTGAAGGGCTGTTTGTATTGTGCTATAAAATTAATAAATAATGATTCATTAGAACAGCATCCTGCAGCTCATTGGTGGGAAGTAATTTGGTATGAGGGTTGTATTTCTATTTTCTACTCTAAATGTGCTTGGGATGCCACAAGAGGGGAGAATTGCTGTTGCAGTACCTGTGAGTATTGTCCTAGTCTATGTCCTTTGGGATTTGCTCTCTTTGAAGGTGGGGAGCTGGAGCAACAGAAAGCAAGCAGCATGTCTCTTGGGATACCTCACTCTTCAGCAAAATTGTGAGAAGATCTGTGTACATGTGTGCTGGGAATCCTCAGGTGTCAGGAGAGGGCTGAGGTGCCCTTATCTTTGTGATAAGGAAATCATCTTGAGTCAATCTCATCAATCTAATTGACGTGTGTTTTTTCCCACAGGTAAAATGCACTGGAGACCATTAACCTGATATTGCTATGCACTTTGAAGTTAGAAAAAAGGACACAACAGTTTCCCATCCCCAGGAAAATCAGTGGTCCCTGTTCCAAATTATCTGATGGTGCTGTAATTGCTATTGTTATTTAGAAATATTGAATTCTTTGGGGACTGTTTGGGCAATTATTGTGCCCATCCTTAAGAGAACCCTAATTCAGTTCTTCTGTAGGAAGAATATAACGGGCATAGAGTATAAAAATCTGATCTTCAATACCACAACTGGGAAGTATTCAGGAGGCATTATAAAATGCATTGAAGCTGAAGGAACATTTACAGTATGATTTAAATTTGGCTGTATTGGAAACATATATTTTAACTCATTTTTGAACCCTCAGAGGATTTGTCAATATTAATACCCAATGTGGTCTTGCAGAGTGTTGTGTGGTAGTTTCACACAAACATAAACTCAGAAACAGTAAATAGACTGGAGCATATAAGTGGTGGCAAAGTTGCATAAAATAAATGTAAAAACATTGATATGCTGAAAGTGGTTTGTATTAGAAAAGATTTTATATTCATATGACTGACAGATCTTTAAGATCACAATGTGTAAACTACGCTGACAAGGCAGAAGGAGGACCTGCTTTTAGAGGACAGTACCAACTATGGATTGAAAGGCTTTAGAGATTCCAGTATTTTTAATTCAAAGAGATGAGTTTAGATGCACAGCCTCTCAAGTCAGTCTTTATATGAAATGTGCCTGAGGGCACTGTCCTTGTGGTGGGCCAGAACTAAAGTTTAAAAATTAATGAATAGAAGGAAAATGTAGCAATATACAGTAGGTGTGCATACATCAAAACTAATAACAAGACTGTGACTTGTTAAGATTGACAGGTTCCTTGTTTAAATAACCAATTGGCACTTCTGATACCTGACAAGTTTCAATGACTTTTAATTTATTTTTCAGCAATATTTTCTCTAATCCCCTTCTAGACTCTAAATGATATAACTTACCAAATGATATAACTTATGCACTTCTGAATTGCAGTGCAATTCATCCTTGTTAATTACTCCTTGCTGGTGGCTGTGGAAGCTAGACAGGAGAGTGAATAACAGCATTACTAGTGCAGTTTGTGACTACAGAATAAACAGAGCAGAAGGAGGGAGACAGATTGTGGTGCAACAATGGCCAAATATTTACATTTTCTGTAGCAAAGCATAGCACAGAGGAGTCATCTTCTCAGCGTGAGAGCTTAAGTTAGAAACTGGATTTTTTCCATGTAATTGAGAGACTACCACTGATATAAAATAGTGAAGGTGACCACCTTCCCTTTTCTGTTTTATTTGTAACAGATTTGGGGTTTAGTTTTTTTCATTCTGTCAGGCCTGCAAGTTGTCAAGAATTTTATTCCTATGATAAGCTGACAGTTTGGAGAGTAGATAGGAACTTAACAGAAGCTCTACATGCTTTTCTGAATGAGAAAAAAAAAAGAGTGCTTTGAGTGCTTTTGCAGGGTAGTGGAGTAATTGATGGAAATGAAAGGTTGGGAAAATTGCTAATGGAATTTCAGGTACTGGTACAGATAAACTACATTTGATATGAAAAGGACTGCAAACAAAAATATAGATCATAAAGGAAGGAAGGAACCAAAATTACCACTATATAAATGTATTTCATGCCTCCTCTCTTTTGAACTGTTATCTTCTAACTGCACAATGTTCTATATTAAAATTTTACTCTTGCTCTTCCATGGAACCTTTTTGCTAATTCATGCCCTTTTCCACACGTGGCCTTTTGCATCCACTGGGGTTTCAGCTGGGACTTTAGTAAACACTTGTCTGAACTATCTGAAGTCAGCCAGAGGATGATATGTATAGAAATGTTCAGTGTGAAAAAAAAAAAGATTATTCTAATTTCTACTTTCAATTCATAATGTCCTGTGAGAGTAGTCCTGATAAGGTCCAAAAGCTTAACTGCAAGCTACACTAGAAATCTTGAGACAACCTTTGAGGATTTAAGAGACATCAGCTTTCCACAGTGTGGGCAGAGGAAGTAAAAGTGCTGTCAGTATGTGATGGGCTTCTGGAGAAATACGATGGGTCAGAGAGAAATGTAGCCTAGATCTGGTGAAATATGTTGCTTTCTTGGCTTTTATTCACAGTCTGGTAGAAAACATCTTGACATAATCCTGTTATTTCTTTGAGAATAAAAACATTTCTGTCTTTGCTGTGAGTGTGTTCATCTCTGGAGATCTCTGCCAGAAAAAGAGTCCATTTCCCCATTGGCTCAGCCTGAAATGTTCACCTTTACCCACATAAGGGACTTGGAAATCGGGTAGCTATGATAAGGGACAGAGTGAACTAATGCAAAAACATTCAGCTGCTCTCAGCAGGAAGTGTCTTGTCAATACTGGCAATAAGTAATGTACTAAAGATTTACTGTCAGCTGGCTGTCTTGACCACAGCAGGGTGGAAACTTGCAGCAGGCGGATGGCTGTACATTCTTAGGTCACCGTGTTTACTTTGATGAATATGTGCAGTATCCTTGGTCTGAATTGTTACACTGAATTGAAGGGAGGCTGTAGTAACAGATAAACCCATAAAAAATGTTTTCCACCATTAACAGAGAAAATAACAGTTAAATAATTGGACATAGGAGGCATCAGCACTATTATTTTCCCTCAAGTTTTTAGCACAGTGTCCTGCATTAAACTGAAAAAGTTCCGGTCATAGTGTTTGCAGTAGATAAAAATTGATTGAACAGAATGGTTTCCCCATGGTTATTGTGATCCTGTATTTATTTCTATAAATTAAAATTTACATCATTCATTTTGGGGTTGTGCAGTTATTAATTTATTTTTCTACAAAGAAAAATTACATCTGTTTTCTTATGTAGTGTGTTCGAACAACTTTTAAGATTATGAGGAGAAAATATGTCTTCCACAGCTTGTCTGGTATTAGAAATTTGCTTATTTTAAAGTAATATAGGCTGCAAGTTAGTAATCATAGAATCATAGGATATTTTGGGTTAGAGGGCCATGAAGTCTAACACCCCTTCTATGAGCAGGGGCATTGTAAAATAGATCAGGTTGCTCAGAACCCCATTCAAACTTTTAATGTCTCCAGGGATAGGACACCTACCATCTCTCTGGGCAACCTGTTCCAGTGTCTTATCACTCTCATAGTGAAAAATCTCTTCCTTGTATCTAACATAACTCTACCCTCTTTCAGGGTAGTGCCTTGTTCAGTTTGAAGCCATTGCCACTTGTCCAATCACTACATGCCCTTGTAAAAAGACTGTGTAGATCTTTTGTAGGCTCCTCTCTAGGCTCCTTCCTGTACTGGAGGGGTGCTATGGTTCCCCAGTGCCTTCTCTTCTCCAGGCTGAACAACACTGACTCTCCCAGTCTGTTTTAATAGCAGAGGTGCTCCAGCCCTCTGATCATCTTTGTGGCCTCCTCTGGATTCCAACAGGTCCATGTCCTTCGTATATTCAACATTCCAGATGGAGTCTCATAAGAGTGGAGAAAAAGGACAGTGTGTAAACATTCTTTCACAGACAGAACTTTCATGTGTATCTTATTTTTTAAAATCCATAGTAACTAGAGAAACATAGAAGACTTCCTCTCCTACATCCCTAAGTACCTTTGCTTATAAATCCACACTGACTACTTCCAATCACGTGTGTTTGGAAATGCTTTCTAGAAGGATTAGTTGACCCACCATCTTCCCAGGGAATCAGGCATGGCTGACTTGCCTGTAGCTGCCTGGATCTTTGTTCTTACACTTAACAGACTCAATTGGCCAATTGAATAAAAGCACTGAATTTTTCTTTGAACTTTATCCATAAATAACAATTATTAGAATTTGACAGTGTAGATGCATACTTTTCCATTAATTGAAAATATGCTTTTATGCTAGTTATTCTTTTGTTATTTAGAGCATTAGGGGGCTAATTCTTACTTTGCTCAAAAAAAGTTCATAAAGAAAAGCTAATAAATGTCTATCCTCATTATATTCTTCTAGATACTACATTATTTTTAGTGCCATTGTAGTGCCATTTACAGAACAGCCATTTTACAAGGCATCTTCTGGGCAGTTACCTTAGTGTCCTGAGTTTCAAAGTGCCTCTGAGCTGCCCCAAACAGCAGAAAAGTTTTCTGAAAGCCCCAAAGTAGTGTGGCACACCAAGGGACAGTTTCAATAACTCCTTCTAACTGATAAATGGTTATGTGAGTCTCTATGTCCTCTAATATAACTGTTCCCCCTCTGAATTTCAGACCTATATCTGTCACTATTTTAATAATAAATTCCATGTCAGGGGTTGCTCCTAAGAAAAAGGTGCATGTAAAGAAAATCCTCTTTCCCAAATTACCTGATTTTCACATTTCAATCATATGTGCATTTTGCTTACCATTTTTCTAAACCTAGATTTCTTTCAAATTGAAGGGTTCAAACAGGAAAACCTCAATAATCTTGATGTTTCAGGGTCAAAATCAGATTACACTTCAGAATATGTGTGTACCAGTTCCTTCTCTGTCTGTGTTACTTTAAAACACAGTGAATCCTGGGTCTTGACCTGTCTTTGAAAAACTGGATTGCTGTAGGTATTAAAAAAGATTTTCAAGATTTTTTTTATTTCAGAACATTTAAATATACTTTTAAAAATGTCATTCTGATATTGTAAGTGAATGAACTTACAATACAAGATACAAGAGAGAAACTTGCTTTTCAGTAAATAGCAAGGGTATGATAGGCATTTCCTGACAGCATGAAACGAAGCACAGACCACTTTTCTTGACCATCATGCACTTCAGTCATTAATTCACGCAGTTGTCTGGGCAACATGCCACTTGCCAAAAACATTCTAGATATGGTACATGCAGGAAATTTTCTGGAAATAGAGATTCATGTCACTCTTCTTCACTAAAATGTGACAAGATGTTTGATTTTGAAGGGGTTTTATTCTTAAATAGAGAGTGATTCCCTTGTCCCCTTTTTTCATATGAGCTTTTTGGAAAAAAACAGACATATTTCATAGGCATTATAAGTTCAACTAAAAAGAGTTAATAGCACTGCATCAGTCTTGAGGCATGTGGAAAACTTGTGCAGTGCCACCTAGATGTTTGTTTTCTTTTTTAATTGAGATCATTAAACAAGTTGAAATGTTGTCTGCATTCAGCTGTGAGGAAAGAGAAATCCTCTTTCCTTCAACCTTCCCACAGACACAAATACTCAATAGCAGCAGTAAATAATTCAATTAAATACAGTGCAACACAGAGTAGTTGCATTGAAAGTTATGAGAACTGATTCAAAGTGATAGAAAAGGAGTTAATTTAGAGCAGATGAGACATGCTTCTTTCTATTTTTACCTGCTGGTTGTATAATAATACATGACTGTATTGCAAAAGGAGCAGGAGAAAAGCAGGGATATTTTGTTCCTTTTTGAGTAGGAGATACAGGAAAAAAAATGAAAGTCTTAGCTTAACCTTAAAATTTGCAAAAGACTTGGAAAACCAGGAAATGAAATTTCAATTTCTTGCTTTCTTTCTGAACAATGCTATGGTTGCAATAGCCGCCAGAGCCAAGGAGAGCTTAATCTCTGAGAAACCAGACAATGCCCTTAGCTGAACAGCCACTCTGAAGGTGTGGAGAAATGAAAGTGAAGCAGTTTTTTCCTTTCTATTTTATGGCCGGCCACACACACACTAATTCTTAGTTTCTGGATTTTCATGTTTCTCCCATTTCATTAAGTGCTCAGCATGATTTTTTTTCTTTCAATTTTTTTGTCTTCTAGACAATTTTAGACTAACAATGTGCGAGGCAGAAAGAGGTGTAGCTGCTGTGAAAGCAGAGGAATTCTCAGAGCCACTGTGCTCAGGTGTCTTTCATCACTGCTCCTGCTATCACAGAAATTGCCAGCAGGCACACCTGGAGAGACACAGTCCTCACTTAAGTAGGGGGTTAAAAGTACAGGTAAAGCTTAGAAAAGGAATGAATGTGTTCTTGATCTGATAGTGCTGTGCTATGCTGTAACTAGAAGACTGGAGAGTAGGAGATACTCAGGTATTGGGAGCTTGAAGCCAGGATGGCTTCAGGTTTCTGATTGTTTTTTTTGGTCTGGGTTGTTCGTGTTGCTGTGCATGCTGATCTGATTCCTAACAAGGAGCTCAGGATCTTCACTCTGGAAGAGAATGAAAAGTAATACCACAATATTTCTATTTTTGAGGGAATTCTTTTAACTTGGAAGGTGGAATTTGCGTTGCATCCCACTTTGGTAGAGGGCGTTTGGACCCAAGTCATGTAAGTCTTCAAACTTGAGTCTCATAGTTATACAAGTATTTAAGAACATAAAATCCTCCTGTTACATGTTCTTTCTTCCTCTCCAATGCTAGGAGAGACTACCTGGTGAGGGGCTGAGGTGGTCAGGATGTGGGACAGGACAACTCTGCTCTTTCCTCTGCAGGAGAGAGGCAGAGGTGTGTTGCGGCAGTTGCCTGCTACGACCTCAAGCAGTCGAGAAGCGCCGGCTAGCGCTGCCTTTGTGAGGCCGGGTCCACCACGTCTGTGGACACTCCAGGGTAATGGCATCTGCCTCCCTGATAGTGCTGAGTGCTGCGGTGTGGGTAACGCAGCTTTGGTAGCTTCACGCTGAGAGGAAGTGAAGGGACGAGAGAAGGACACTTTGCTTACGGGCCTAAAAGCTTTTATTCCCCCATGTGTGGTTGAAGCGAATCACTCTCAGCACAATGCAAAGCAAATGCCAGAAAACAAAGAACTTGCGACAGATAATGTAGGGGGTGGGCAGACAGGGGTGGAAACCTGGCTCGCCCTATGGGGACAAACAACAGGGAACTGACATGGATTATAACAACCTATGGTAATATAACAGAGGTGGGTACAGTGTTCTGGGACAAATAGAAAGGCTAAGGTGGGGTGATTGATGCAGAACTTTCATGAAGAAGCAGGGAGTGGTTATGAGATTGACACCCCGACAAGGAGTGACAAACCCTGACTGACAGAACCATGTAAGGAGAAAACTGGGAGAAGTAAGAAGATTGACAGGTTTGAGTGGCAGGAACTCATGGTAAACAACTTGGAGCAAACCACTGTGAAGGAAAATAGGGGAGTACAAGGAACAACCTAACTAACATTAATAAAATCCCTGACTAAATCAACCCAACCTACAACATCGTGTTGCCCTTACTTTTGGCTCTGCAGCTTGGTAGGCAGCAGCCAAATGCAGCTGTAAATAACTTGTTAGAAGGAGGGTATGAGAAATAAAGGAAATGAGTGGCACAAAGAAGTGTTTCTGTTATTGAGCAAGGATTTGTGGTGGGTGGTTGCAAACTCATACTCTATGAAACTCTAGGCACTGATGATCAGTGAGTAGTTCCCATCAAGAGGATGAATTGCAAAAAACTATAAATAATTATGGTCTGCTGCATGTATTGATTTAACAGTCTGTAAGGTTTGCCAAGAAAGAGTTGAAAATATGTTTTCGTAGCGAGTGTGAAAGGTCATGGTGCCTTTATCTTCAATGAGGGACCTATGACCTACAAAAATGTGTGACAAATTCGTATCTCCAGAGTTTCAGTTTTGCTGAGGAAAATAGATCCTTCTAGTCCAGCAGTTGCAGAAGTAACAGCCCAAATATGAAACTGAGGTGGACTTATTAACTCCTTGACTTTGTTAGTATCTTCATACAGTATATTTAGGAGTGTGAGGTTTTTTCCCACTCTCTGTGAGCTGTGATAAAATTGTCTTCTTGGTAGCATCAAATGTTCAGTGACTCTTGGCTGAAAGAGCGGAAAGGAAAAGGAGCAGGAAGTAGAACAGGGAGTGTTTTGAATTACGATAGGAAATAAAAATGTCACAGTAAAATTCTTCTGGCTTGACTTCACACCTTTGGTATAGCTAGGAGTTGATGAAGAGAATAGTTTTGATGTGTGCTTAATTTGGGAAGAAATAAATCATATTTTTTTTAATGTTTTTTGGCCAGGAGTGTAATTTTAAACTTCTTAAATTGGTGATCCTTAATAAGAGGTGTGCTGCTCATGTCTCAAATAGCAAGAAATCTTTGTGGTAAAACTAGAGCACAAGACTTGGTGTATTTATCAGCCTTGTTTTATTCAAGCACACAACTTCTACCTTCTGCCTCCTTTGTGCACAACTTGAAAAAATGTTGCTTCAAGCTGTGAGAGAAAACCAAAATAAATGGGGGGAGGGCAGGATGGGGACAGAAGATTTTCTGTCTTGGACTTGAGAAGCTGACCTCCTAAGGCCTAAGTTGATCTAGTCAAGTTCTCTTGGCTGCTTTCCTTTTGAAATGCAGAAGATGATAAAGAAGGAACTATCAACAATATCACATAAAATACAATTAGGCTATAATCCATTTTAGTAAAGATTTTTTTTTTATTTCTTCCAATCTCTTCTGATTCACAATTCTGTAAGTCAGAAAACTATGAAGTTACTTTGTGAGAAAATTGAAATGGAAGAAAATGTTTTTGGGTACTCAAATATATTTTATTCTAACAGTAGTAAAAAAAGAAACAAACCTAGTTACAACCAATGTGAAGTAGTTACAACCTCCTGTATCTGGGAGAATGGGCTAAGACTTGATGCAATTCGTGGTGATCTGTATCAAATTGAAGATCTGCATCATTGAGTTGGCTGTCTGTGCTCACTTAGATATTGTGCCCAGACTTAATGAAAATGTGTAACATGAAGATTACTTGTTGAAGATAATTTGGGAAGAATAAACCATGCTGGAAGTAGGAAAAACAAACCAGTGTTTCACTAAGATCATGTGAATATTTCTCTTGGTATTAGTCATTAACCCAGGTAATGCTTTTCTATTAATCCATCTTTCTAATACCCATCCGGGTGTGGGTGTGGTTCAGTGTCTCTTAAATTTGCTTGAAAAGCTCTTTGGTTTTATTTTATTTCCTCTTCAATTAGCAAACAAACACCTAAAATTCAAATATACCATAACATAAATCCTAAATCAGAGTTTTCTATTGTACTGGCAGGAGAACTTAAGTAGTGTCCTGGGATAATTACCAAATTGGAGAGATTTCCAGTCAAATTGAGGGACAGAACAGGAGTTCTAACTATATGGTTGCACTTCAATGAGTGGATCAGAGGGACTAAAGAGTTTTTGTGTTATACTGTCATTAGGAAACCATCTTCCTGTTTTAGAAGCTCAGTTGGGAGTGAAGTTGGTGATGATTATGAAAGTTGTGACTGTGCTTTGTGCTTGAATTGGAGATGGCTTCAGGAGGAATGAGAGCTAAATAAAGTCATTGCTTGTACATAAGTGTAATCTTGAGACTTGGAGAGCCTTCCCAGCAATTCAAGGTGAGAAATTTAGTACCAGTTTGCTAATATGAGTGGTGGGTAAATGAACAGGAAGCAGGAGTATTGTATAATAAAGGTCCTAATTTGAGGGTTTGGCTTTGTTGGTGTTTGTTGTTTGTTTGGGGGGTTTTGGATGTGCCTGTGTGCTAACAAGAATTTTTTTTTCATGTTCTTATATAGAATTTAGATTCCCTATAAGTGGAAAGCAAAGATACCACTTAAAATAACATATATATGTGAATTACTTTTATTTAGAACTTAGACATAATGGGGCTTCTGGAACAAAACTTCAAATCACTGTAATGGAAATGTATCCCTTCTGAGTTGGTAATAGCTTCACAGCTGGAGAAGGACATCAGAAAAGGGAAAGAACTCGGTGCTGTACTTTCCTTAAACAGGTGGAAAATTCATTTGACTGAATATGTGAACTCACAAGACAGTGAATGAGACTTGACAGCTTCAACACATAGATCTATAGAAGAAAAAGCATGAGCTACTGTATTGTGAAATAAGAAACTTAGTCTTTTGGCTTTGTTACTGTTGAAAAGTAGTTTAATTGAGATTTTTCCAGCATTTTTCTTGCTAAGTTAATGTTGGGGAATTTTCGAAATATAATTTTTTCTTTTAAGTAAGGACCATTTTTCATGAGCAAAAGGATAATTTTTTCTCAGTTAAAATATTCATTATGAGCTTTAAACATAAATTTACTTAACTGAGGAAACATCTCTTTACTTGACTCAGTGGGATAATAGAAGTAAAATCAAGAGGGGTTTTGAGGATTTTTCTGTTTTTTTTAATTTATTGTTGGTTTGGGGGGTTTGGGTTTTTTTTCAGTTTTTTTTGGTTGCTGTTTTGTTTTTTGGTTTTATTTTTTTAACAGAATCTGCCAAATTAAATGTGGCTTGAGTTACTTTAAGGTTTGTCATGTTTTCTTTTTTCTATCTATAAGAAAAAAGAGATTCCTGCAGTTTAGTGAGCCTTTTAAATGAATATTCATCTTCCTCCTATGCAGTCAGAATGAGGTAAGTGCATGTTAGATTGACTTTTCTAATAAAATGTAATGTTGAAAAAGTGCTGTGTGGAGGTTAAAGAAATAATCAAACAAAAAAAAAAACAAGAAAACCCCACCAGCTGTCATTGTTCAACTTAACATACTCAAAGATTTCATGTTTGTTAATAGGGTGGGGTGTTTTTTGCTTGCTTTTTTTTTTTAAAAAACAACAGCCAATATTGCTATTTTAACCCCTAAAATTGCTTCTGCAGTATGAGGATAAACATTTAGGTAAATGAAATGGGACACAGGCAGGTGGTGGAGTCACCAACCCTGGAGATGTCCAAGAAATAACTGGACATGGAAGTTAGTGCTCTGGTCTAGCTGACAAGGTGGAGATCAGTCAACAGTTGGACTACATGATCTTGGAGATCTTTTCCAAGCTAAATAATTCTTTGATTTTCTAAAATTTGTCTTCCAGCATCTCATTTTCTTGGGCTTAAGTCATAAAACTGATCTTCATTAAATTTAGACCAGTAGTAATATAGGCAATAAGTTTTTAATCTTTATTCCTTTATGGTGAACCAATGACTTTTTAGGACAAGTCATGAAAAGATTAAAATGCTTAATTACATAATTTTTGTGTTGTCTTTTTTTTCTTTTTTTTAACAAGACAGTGTTGCTTTTGCTATTTTATAATTATCTCTAGAAGTCCTCTATTTGAGATGCTTTGAGAGAGTCCTTCTAGTTGGCATAGTGATTGGTGACTTTGCACATTTATGAAGAAAAACATAGCTTTCAAGGAAATGCAGCACTAAGCTGGATCCTGGTTCTCTTGTAGGACTGATAGCAGGGGAAGGTAACTGGCTTTTCCATTTGATAAAGGATCTTAGGAGTGGTGCTCATAGTAATATACTTCACTCTCATGAACACTGCTCTCTGGAACCTTAACATGAGTTTGAAAAAACAATTTTTCTCTCTTGTGTCAAATATAGCACCTCCAGGACAAAATTTGTATAATTCCTGGACTACCAGAAAATGAAAACAGCAGTTCAGGAACTCTTCCTTGCAAATATTCCAAACTATGATCAGGCCTGAAAAGCTTTTAAGGAAAGCAAGTTTTAATGTTTTGCCCAAACATTATTCTGTCAAACAAACTTTGAACAACCAATCACAAAAGTTTTCCCTACTTGCCCTCACTTGCCCACTCCTCTTGTGTTTTTTGGTTTTTTGGGTTGTTTTTTTTGGGGGGAGGGGGGGAGGGGGTTGTTTTGTTTGTTTTTTTTGTTAGATTTGTTTTTGGTTTTTTTTGTTTTGGTTTTTTTTGTTTGTTTGTTTGTTTGTTTGTTTTTCCTAAAAGTCCACTGAAATGACATGGACTAAATTTGGGTCAACTGCTCTGCTTGAGTTATTCCAGTGACTTTTCTTCTTTTTCCACATTGGTCCTGCACATAAGTTCTTTTGAGGTTTTTTTTTTTTTTTTTTTTTGGTTGCTTGCTTGGTTTGGTATGATTTGGAGTTGTTATTTTTAGCTGGCTGCTGTAGGTTTTAAAGTGCTTTGTATAGGTACCCTCTGCTATTGAGGTGTATTCTGTAGCTGACTTTTTTTTATTATTTTGCTTAATTTTACACTTTTGAGTGTTGTTTTTATTAATTTAGTTTGGTATATCTAAAGCAACTTCACTCTGTAGTTAACATAAAATCAAATTTTACATACACATGAACACAAAAATATAAACCCCTTTCCCCTTTTCCATGCTGGATGCAGTTCAAGGTACTTTGAAAATAACATTCAGAGTAACAAATAAATGGTTAGAAACAATTGTTGATTTTAAATTACTTCACACCCTAAAGTGTGAAGTAGTTTATTAAAATGTAGAGTGTGGAGTAGTTTTTTTAGGAGTAGTTTTTTTAAAATGTAAATCTCTTGGGCATTTCACATCTTTTCACATAAAAGTGCTTATTCAGAAAACTATTGCATAGTAACTTCATTTGAGATTTATATTAATATATCATTAATATAAATTTATATCCTATTAAAGTGCAATAGATTAATTATATTAATATAACACAAGAGGCTATATCTGAATGCATCTTTTTGAGTCTGAAAAAAGAGGTTACATAGTATGTTACTTCCTTATTAAACTTATCTTCTTTTCATTTTTGTTAAACAGCAAAATCAGGGTAAATGCCCATTTGCTTTCTTCTGTCAGATCAGCTTCTGCTGATTTGTATTTGTCACAGAGCTCAAGCAGAAATAAAGGCATGGGCAAGGGACCTGGATTCTCTCTTCTGGTTCATGCGTTAAGTCCCAGCTCCAGGTCTGAGCCCTTTCCAAGGTTTCTTGAGTTTAGTGGATAAATCTTTGACTGGTGATAATGGCTATGGCTCCCCAGCTGGTGCACAGTCACTTGCTGGATTACAGGTTCAGCAAAGCCTCAATTCATATTAGCTTGTTCTAAAATCTCTCAGATAATATTTCCCTTCACTGAATGGGTAATTCGAGTTCAGAAGCTATGTTGGGAGAAGCAGAGAAATGTTTAAGTGTCTGCTCCAGCTTTTTTGGCAGTTGAGTGTAAAAATGCCAAAAAAAGGGCATTCTTAGAAGACTTATAGTATTTTCTGGTTTTCTTTCACTAAGAAAAATTTAAACGTTGTCTTCCTCAGAATGCAACACACATATTCAGTCCTGGAAAAAAAGAGTGAACTAGAGAAAGAAAAAAGGTGGGGAGAAAGAGAGAGGAGGATGGATGCTTACCTTACCTTTTAGAGGGGGAAAGTACATTTGCAGACTTATTCTGATAATTTTTTTGTCTAGGTTTTCCAGTCTCCAAGGAAAAGAAGAAATGACCAATTTCCAGTTTTACCACATTACTATTTTCAAATAGAGACAAGAATAGCTTAAGCTGGTGTTGCTTTGGATGTAATAGGGTCTTTGAAAGGTCATGCCATGTATGTGTCCACTCCAGTAGACGAAAATTTTCAATTGGAGACTAAATCTTCTTTTCTAGTCTGCAAGTACAGCACTTTTCATAGGCTTAAAACAATTCTGTCCATGAACTGATTAGGCAATTATGCCATTAGATATATTTGCTCCTCTTTTTCCTCTATTCCTGACAAGCAATAAATGACACTAATATTAAATTTCAATTTATGGTATTATTTTGTAAGCATTATGTGTCATTTCTGCACAATAGACTTCACTTGCTGAAAAAAACATGCCCAGAATGTTAGTCTCCCTAAGTTCGCCATCTGAAAGGTTGATCTGTTTCTTGTAATAATTATGCATTCTCCAAAATTAATATATATTTATTAAATGTGAATGTGCTTCTGAGTTTCTTTAGACCTTAGGACATTTGCTTCCAGTGATTTCCTTATCTGGAAATGTCACATCTCATTCATCTGGTGATAGATTAATATTTTTTCTTTCTGTTGTGAATCTGTTTTATACTTGTCTGATAGTAAAACTTTCCAAACAAAACCACTATAACTTTAATTAGCACTCATGAGAAACCATACATAGAGCTTTTTCAAATCTTCAAAATCTTGTATGTCCATTGCATTGCTGTTTTTCTCCCCACCCCTTAATTAAATCAAAGGAACTGATCGCTTTTTTGCAGATTGTTTTTTCTCATAAATATTAATGTGTCTGTTCTGATTTAACTGTTTCTCCTTTTTGTTTTCTTGTTTGTGCTGATTGTCTTTAACCTTCAGCTCTAGACACAGTCGGCTTGGTGCTATTAATTAGAAGTCTGCTGCTAACATAAAACATATGCATGAATTTAGAAGTATTCTAAACAAAGTCTAAATGCATAGCTATCACTTTGACTTCACAGAAGGACTAGCATACAGAAAGCCCACCTTTCAGAAAGGATACCAGGAGATCATTCCTGACAGAGGAGGAATGAATTACAAGGATAATCTTGATAGTCAAGGCCAGAAATGTAAATGTGTATTGTACTTGCCTCTGTTCTTAAAATGACAACAAGGTCATTTCTGATTTACTTGGAGTACTTTACTAACAGTTTGTGTGTGTATGCATCTGCAATACATGAGATTTTGCTTACCTGATTGTAGAAAATAGGTTAGAATATGAGGGCTAAGAATTCATAGAATTTTTCTTATGGAGTCAAGTGGCTGCTCTAAAACATGATTGCCATAAGAAAATTCAATTGTGACCTTTTATTATTATGCAATTTTTCATTGTATGTAGAAGCAGCATCTTTTTCCCTCATGTGTTGAGATTAATCAAATCTGACATTGCACAATTACATCGTGCCTTCCACACTCAATTTTCAGCACTTTTGTAGTTTTTTTTACAGCTCTAAATAGATTCACACTAAGCCTGTACATAGGCTCTTGATATAGTCTTGTGGCATTTCAAAGATTTGGTATTTCTTGTTTGCTCAAAGGAATTGCTGGCTCTGACTCTGTTATTTTTGAATCAACCAGTATGCTAGTCTCAGCCAAAAGATTGTCAAAAAGTTGATTGACCAAAAGTCTCAACCAAAACCCTCATATTTGGTTCCTCCAGGTGTGTAAATGCTATTTCCTGTCGAGTCCATGAAACAAAAGTCTGTACTAGGGGGACAAGGTTGTTGCTGAGATCTGTGCCTAATTTTCTCCCCACCTGGTGATATAACTGGAGTATGCTCTGAGAACTTGGTGCCTCAGTGTGGGGGTTTTGTCCTTTTTTTAACATGACTGTCTTCATCACTGGCTTGTTTGTCTACCTCTGGCATTTGAATTAAATGCTCACAGTAGTTGCAGCTATGAGAAGATGTTAGTGGACCATTTTAGATTCTAGCCTCTTGGATGGCAGCTACCAGCTCATTTGAGGCTTCAGAAAGGGTTGGATTCATGGAGGATTCAAGTCTTTCTGCAAACATGACTGCTCTTTTGTACAATATATCTAATCTTAGATGGATTTTCAAGGTTGTCATGGAAGAGTTAATTAAACTTTAGCATAGTAACAAAATATTTTTAATGTGTTTCATATTCAGAGTACATTTTTACTTTGTCTAGTATCTCCATGACTAATACCACCTTACTGTAAATCATTGCAGATAGTGCTTTTATCTTCCTTGTGTTCTGCTCTGGGGCCAAAGTCAGCATCTCATACTTACTGTGTTATAATTTGTGGGTTTTATTGACCAAGTATTACTTGGCTGAGTGATAAAAGTTATCTTGGCATAATCTTTGTAGCTTGCTGTTCTCCTAAGGCTGGTTAAACCAGTGCTAAAAGCCACTGAGCCTTGGACAGTTGCTGAGGAGACTTTCAGGATGTTGTATCTGACTCTGTGTCTGTCTTGTACCAACCTTTACTTTGTAGGTGCACTATTGCTCCCTTGAAAACACAGTTGTTTAGTATTTCATACTGATATAAGCTTCCTAAAAGCAGCACAGCAGATATCACATTAATAAACATGAAACTCATCATTCAACCACTTACTTTTGCTTATTCTCATAGTAAAAGTTTCTTTACTATAAGCATTAACAAATGTACAGCATTGGCATAAGTAGTGCAAGAACTTGTAATGCAAGTTAGAAAGGAGGCTTTTCTGTGAGTGCAATGTCATCTGCACTGGGCACAGAAACTTCTCCTAAAAAAAGGAAAAATATAATTCAAGAGAAGCCTCTTTTTTTTGCGGTTTAAAAAAACCTTCAACTTTCAGCAATTGAATTTATTTATTTTTAATAAGTTTTGCAGGCACTATTGGCACTCTTTCAATACTTAATAACTAATAAATCTCATATAAATTGTCATGTTATCACCCATTAATTGTTTTTTGTGGTCTGTAGATACCACTTCAGTTTATCAAGGCTATGAACTCAAGAACTGGAAAGTCAGCAAATTTGGATCTAATTAAAACTAGACACATTTCAATCCCTCTCAGTTTTAAATAGCAAAAGATTACAGAAAGAAGGGGATTAGAGGGAGGGAGGAGAAAATCTTTCCATGTCACAAAAAAAAAGGAAGAACAACATTTAACAACTCAAATTTCACAGGGATAAATGGTTATAAACTTGCTAATCTATGAAACATTCACACCTAGTGTTTACTTGTAATGCCTCTCAAAATGAGTGCATAAAGGACCTCAATTCCTGAGAAAAGGAAAGGCATAATGCCAAAAAAGGCATCATCTTTCTCTTCATTTCTAGTACCAAAGCAGTACAGAGATATTATAGAGGCTCTAATCCAGGAGGGTAAACAAAGCCCTTGCTCAATATTAATTAAAAGGCTTCAGAATGCAAGGAGTCTTAGACACTGACAAAAGAAAATTTTAATTGGATTAACTACTGAAGAAATTCCAAGTTTAGATTCTTTGTTTTTAAGGGGGAAAATAGGAAAAGCTCATTTGCAATGGGATAATTATAAGATAAAATTATGTTAAAGAATGTAATCATGTCTTGCCTGTATTTAGTATCTTTGGATAAAAACAGCTTGTGTGTGGTCTTGGCTGACGAGTACTTAATATACTTAAGTATGGCTTACACTGAATTGTTTGGGAGTGTGGGCAAGGGATTTGATTTTTGTATGGGATCTCTTAAAAATGTTAAAAGCACAAGCCAAAGTTAGTGATTGTGGTTAGCAAAATGACACTGAAACAAATGTGCATCCTGTAGCATCTGTTTTTCTCTGTCTTTTTTCCAGAATAGATTTAGCTAAATCTGGGGAAATCTCTACTGTCAAATGAAATAGATTAATCTTCACTGTGAATTTGGAATCATATCTGAGAAACAAAAAAGCTTTATTTAATGGGATTAAAATTCTGTTATTGACATTAGGATTAATGATTTATTTGCATCACAGAATATCTCTCCTGCATAAATATTTATTATAACTTTAAAGAAGTTGCTAACTTGGGATTTAAGTGTGATGTAACTACTACATTTATTTTTTTCATAACCAAAAGCAATAAGGCTTTTCTCTTCTTATTGTTGTACTGCCACAACTGTCTCTTAATATCTTTCATTCTAGCCTTTATGCCTCCACTTTCTATCTTTAACTTTGCTATTTATATATTTCTGCAAAAATAGCATCTCTATATTAGTGCTATTTTTAATATTTTTTTCACCTCTAGCTACATAAAATCAAGAAGGAACAGTTTTAACTGGAAATATTGAGGGGCGGAAGTTTTAAGCTGACATGCTAAAAGAGAATGCTGTACAGACTCTGCCGCGCTATAGCAGTATGGGGTTTTCATTATTTTATTATGTCACGAATCTCAAATAATAAAGATCATTTCAGGTGCAATAAAAAATCTCTCATGCAACCAGAGCTGTGGTTTAGTATATGTAAGAGCTATAAAGATACCGTCTACGGGAAAGGAAATGTTGTACAAGGGGTATTTCTGTTAATGTTTTTTCTGTGTTCACTTTGTCTCATAAATTAATATTGTTTCTTTATGCTACTACTATACTATTTTTCTTTGCTACTGCAGATAGTAAATTATGCAATACATTTCTGTAAAAATTCTGATATGCTTTCTCTTTGGTTTTTTTATTGGTACATATATATTTATGGAAGTATGGAGAGAAAAGGAATGCAGTGTGATGAGTTTCTGTTTAGTGAAAAAGGTGATGGAGAGATCAGTCTGACATTGGTAGCTACTGAGTTTTCAGACATGCCTTTGCCTTTCCATGTCTTTGCTGAGTATCTACAGGACTAATTGGAAGCTTTCATTTATGGAGGGAAGGATGACAGTGTTTTGAAATGGGTTTATAATGTTTTTTTCATTCTGTATCTGACACACCTGCTTTGTGTGAGGCATAGAAGTACAGTTTTGGCCAGGTCCCAGAAGAGCTGTTGGAAATATTCTGAATAATGTCACTAAAATCGAGCTGATGGTATGTGGTGTCTAGTAAGAAGTCAGAATTTAATCTTCTAATTTAGAGGAAAAATGTTTCTGAGAACAGGGAGGAAGTGATAAGCTTGGGTTGTAACTGAGCCCTTTCCTGAAATTGGAAGGGACCATGCATTCCCATTGGTGGTGGCTTGCTGAGGTGGAAGGTCTCTATTAGTGGCAAAAGATCTGTCTTCCTCTGACTTGCATATGTGAAGGTCTGCTGTCAAAGGAAACATGTTTTTGAGCTCATGCCTGGATACTGATACAACAGCACTACTGGATCAAACTAAAGAGAAACTGCTTGGTTAAGTTAGTGCCCAAACTATGCTACATATGATTTTCAGTATGATCATATACTCTTCTTATTCTCTTTATTCTCTTAAGGGATTAGTCAAAGATTTTTCAAGAAGTCTCTGACAAAACCAAGTCATGAGCTAGGCATACAGCAGCATAGTTAATAGCCTGGCTGTTAAGAGTTGCACTATGTGATCTCAGGGTTCTAAATTCCTTATTCCAAAAAATCCAAAGAAACCGGAATAAAGTATAGCTCTTTCTGTGGAATTACTTGAACTTCAGTTTCTTCCAACTTAGCTGAGTTTTTTTTTTGGGCTTTTTTTTTTTTTACAGGGTGACTGACAGCAAGTTAGCAGCAGTCATAGCCTCCTTTAGTTGCCAAAAGTGTCATCTTGAACCTGAACCACCCATCAGTTGACATAACTGATGGCTGAATGTGAAATATTTTTTAATTTTAAAATATTCAGTTCGAAGACTGACGAGAATGTTTGATTTAAAAGTGTCAGCAAGTGTTTTTGAGCCAGATGGAGATATGAATTCCAATTATTCTTAGAATTGAAACTATGTGTAAATATAAGCTGGAATCATTAACATTAAAGGTTATGATTGTCAAGTGTTGTCATAAGGTTCCTATATCACTTGACTGTCACTTAAAATATGTGTAATAGATCTTTTGGTGGGACTCCAGGAAGTGCTATTTGCCATATGTTATTTCTCTGTGGGTGGGATGAAATAAACCTTTATTTATTATATATAAATCTTTGCCACTAAAGCTAACCTGATCCCTTGAGAGCTGGGACACCATTTCTCAGTTCAGAGGAGAAGATATGCAAACTCCAAACCTGCCTCCTGTGGCTGAACTGCTGTAAGGATTAAGCCAATCTGTGAAGGATGTGGTGTTTCAGAACCATTTTGTGTACTTGAGATACTCCAGAAGTCAGCCAAAAAAACTGCCTGATGCTCAAATTTCATGTTACCCTGGGAGGCTTCATGGGCTTGGCCAGCATAGCTGAGTCTTGTCAGGCATTGCTGAGTGCCTACTCCTTCCTCTTGCTAAGGCCTAATTAAAATGTTTCTTCTCATAACCATAAAATGACAGTTTTGCAAGACAACAGGAATTTGTATGCCTGAATACCCTTATTACTCCTCCTCTCTAGACACTAAACAGCAGCAGGACAGAACACAAGGTGAAATATGAATGCTTTCAGACAAGGTTACACCAGTAGTGTTGGTGAAGACCGCTGCTGGAGAGCATTCTCAAAGCTCTTGATGTTTAGTGGGATTAATTCATCTGACAGTAATGCACATTCTATTCTACTTGAGTATTTTTTTCCATAGGTTTTCACTCTGAATACTCAGTAGCTTTTTTGTTTGCTTGCATTAGCCTTTTATGTCAAAGCACTTTCTCATTTGTTATCCAGGGAAATATTAAAAATAGAACAGTTCTGGCTAGCAGATGCAACCATACATTATTGAATTCATAATGCAGGCTTAATATATAGCCTGGGAGAAGGAATTTATCTCAGTCAGACTGTTCTTACTTACAGATGTGATATTAATGATTATTGTGTCTGCAATTTCTCTTAAATTATAAACATTATTGGTGATGAATTAATTTATTATCATTGCAAATTAAATAATTAGAATACCCTTGTAATGGGTATTTGCAGGTGTGCCCATTGGAAGAATATTGCAATATTCCTTTTATAATTTTAATGCCTTTTAATATTAATTCTTCTGAGTTGTAAAGTCTTATATGGTACTCCTGTAGAAGGTTAGAAAAAGACAATTAATGTCTAACTTTTTTTTTGGTGATAGTCCATTTTGTGTGGAAAAAGCAAATGCCAGTGCTCTGCATGGAATGAAAGTTGATGTGTGACTTAGTGGTAGGGGGACTGGGAATCTGTTTTCATTTTGAGAAGAAAATACTAGATTTAAATAAGTGTTTACTTATGCTAATAATTTTACTTCATCTTTTAAACTAAAGTGATGGGAATAAGGTTAGTTCCCTATTAAAAAAAAAAAAAAAGACAAAACCACATTTTTCTTAAAACAAAGTCTGTAATAACTACAAGCAATTTCCCTTCAGAAAATGAGCTGAAAACTGACAATGCTGGATGTTTGAGTTTGCAAAACTGATGCTGCCTCAAGGGATATACTAAAGGAAGTGTTTAACTGCTTTCCTTAGAGAACTTTGGAAGACTTTTATTTTTAGTGACCAGAATGCTATTTTTTAACATAGGAGGAAAGGCATTTTTTCTTTAATGATTTTGAAAAGTCTTATGACACATCTTCAAGTGTGTGCCTTAAGAATATTCTGGTGTTCTGATGGCAGATCTGGCATGGGAAATGGAGGTCTGTAAAAACAAAAAATCTGTAAATTTTAACAATGACTAAGTGTTGATAATGCAATCATATCCTTAAATAAAGCAAATGCAAAAAAAGGGAATGTTCTATATCCTCATCATTCAGACTATCCAAGGGTATGAAGAGGTGGGATTACTGGGATTAAGGCTATTGGAAAATAATTTGCAGGGCATGTGCATCAAGCAGTGCCTCTCTTCAACCAAATTTTTTACATTAAGCAAAATAATCAAAGAAGATCTGGGGATAGGTAAAATGATGCCAGATTTACTTTAATGCAAATTAATGCTGAGAGTGTTTCTTGGAGGGCTATCTATTTAAACTGCAGCCTGCAATTTAATAACAAAAAAAACCAAAAAAAAACAAACAACCAAAAAAACAAAAAAAAAAACAAAAAAAAAAAACCAAAAAAAAAACCCAAAAAAAAAAACAAAAAAAAAAACCAAAAAACAAAAAACAAAAAAAAAAAAAAAAAACAAAAAAAAAAAAAAAAAAAAAAAAAAACAAAAAACTGTGAGGAGCAGGGGAAGTTGGTGCTGATCATGACCTAAACAATCACAGAGTGGCTACTAACATAGAGCAGTACAAGCTGTTGCATGGAAAGGAGGATGGGAATGCACAGTCACAGGGAAAACTTCTATTTGGCACCAGGGTATTGGAAGGAGAGTCATGAGGGACTTTGGAATGGGGCCAACAGAGTTTTTGTAATTCATATCTTTCAGTCTTTGATTTAAGATTTGCTTGTTGTAACATCTAATTCACCTCTAAGGAAGTATAAATGAAATTAAATAACAACCCAAACTGAAAATGGGAAAAATGGGGCAAGACATGGTCAGTTCAAGTCTCTGGGAAATTAAGTTTAGGTGGCAAAACTTGGATTAGTAGTGTCAGTATTTCATACTGAATCTGTTCTGCATGTTTCTTTTTCCCATGAAGACCACAACTCAGGTGAACAAAATTACAGAAAAGCTTTATTCTTTGTTGTTTTGGTTTTGTTTTCTGATTTGTTGAAATAAAGATAACAAGGGAACATGTGGAATTCTCCAATTTTGATTCTTTGGTAAAATAGAACCTAATCAGATTGAGTACATGTTTCAAGAAATCTGATCCATGAAGAAAACAGGACAGACTTGCTAGTAGAGTTTGTTTGGATTTTGTGACCACAGGTGAGGGAAATCCTTCACAGCAGCAGGAGAACACAAAAAAGCTACAACCCACCTAGATCGCTGCCTTGTGCTGTGATCCTACCAGGTCTCATGACACTGCTGTTGTTGGAGGTATGAAAGGCTTTAGACAGCTGGGTATTGGAAGATGCTTGTTCTTAGCATTTACTGAGGAATTGGCTCACTCTCTAATCTTCAGTCAAGAACCTGAAGAGTCATTTGAACAACTCTAGGTAACTTCTTCTGAATCTGGCACAGACTTGAGGCTCACATCATCTTAGGGCCTCTGGTATTCCCAGCAGTGTTCTAGTGCAATTATTGATTTTAAATAGAAATGACAGAACCCTTTGTCAAAGCCTAATTTTTGTGAATAACACAATTATCCATTTTCAGCTGGAAGGTTTGGGCCAGGTCCTTGCCTTAAGCTGTGGGAATCCCATGCAGCTTGGTTAGTATTATAGGTAAATCAACAGCATAGTCTTTGTTGAAACTCTCAAAAACATTCAGCTCCTTTTTCCAAATTAGATGACCTATAAAACATGTGAATCCCAAAGAGAGTGAAGGTCTGAAGACTTATGGTAGTCACAGCATGAAAAATTAAAGAACTTTGTGTTGACAAGAGAGGCTGGGCAACTCTCAACCTCTACTTGAGAAGCAAGGAGAAGCAACCAGACTGTGGTGAAAAAAATGTATTTTTAAAGCAATAAAAAAAGTATATATCTCCCTAAGATGAACCAAAACTGAGAAGGGTGAAAGCCCCACCACTGATATCCAACTCTGGGCAAGGACCCCAGTGTAATGACAACTTGTAACTCTGCCCTTGCCAGTCCTTGAGAGAAAATTGGTGCTGTTAGTCACAGGACTCAGGTGGGCACTGGTAGGGTGAGCTTATATTGGAGGAAGAAGTAAAGATTTGAAAGTGTTTTAACTGTATTATAAATTCTTTTACATACTGGATAATTCAAGCAATTCAGCCGTTAAAATATTACGTAGGGTAACTTTTATGAAATTCTGCTTCCTTTCACACATACCAGCATTTTGTAACAGTTCTATTAAGATATGTATTTTTTTTTATTTATTTACCAATAATTTCATTTTGAGATGCTGTGTAATATTAGTACATAACTGAGCTTTCAGTTAGATGGTAATAATTTGCCCCTGTAACTGGATCACTATTATCTTTACTGCTCACACAGCATGCATGTGACAGGGAACAAACTCTGCCCTTGTCATACAATTACAAGAATTAAATTATATTCTATGATCTGATATACTTGTTAGATCATAGACCTTGATCACTTAAAGTCGCTTTGCTCTGCATATTACTGCTCTGCATTTTTGGTTTTGTGAATATCACTTTCTAATGGACCAGTGGTGCATAACTAAGACTGCTATACAGAGCTCCCTGTGAACAATATACATACCTGCATAACTTTTAAATGCCCTTTGAAGCCTAAGAAATCTGTCAGCCACAATGAAGCTGAGAGTCTTAATTTCTCAGGCAGGCAATCTGTCAACTGTGCAATGAAGCTTCTTGATGCAGCTTGTGAGCTCAAACATTGTATGCTTGTACATTGTAACACCCAGCTGGTGACAGCCCTTTTAGTGCTGGCAGGTACTTAAGAGATTTTGGTGCTGGTCTCCAGAAAAAAAACGCTTTTCTCAGGTCAGCTCCTTATGTCTTTCCCAGGACAGGCTGGCATGGGGCCAGGCCACAGCTCCAGGGGAATCTGCTAACTGCATAAGCAAATCTCTTTGGTTTCTAGTGTTATTATATCCCCCTGCTCCCTTTCTTTTAATGGCTTTATATCTTGCAACTTTCCCCCCAAAAGTGTTGCAGGTACACTGAATCAACTGACTGAAGGGACAAAGGGAAAGAAACAAAGGTGATAAATTTGTTTGGGCTGCTTTACTCCTATGTGAAAGGCTTAGTTACTAGCTAAAAAAAATAACCCATTATTGTGGATGACTGTGGTATCTTAATGAAAATCATTGCAGATAAGCATGATTCTCTTAGTTTCTAGCTCCTTAAATGTTAGATGTCAGATCTAGTCTTTGCCAGCTTTATTCCTAAATAAGTGAACTTTGAGTTAAGCTCTATAAGTAAGAATTAACCGAGAAATTTGTCACTGGCATTATACCCTCTGAAAAGCCTAAGTTCTAACATGAGCAAATAACCAAAAGCTGATGAAAAGTTTGTGAAATTAACCCTTATGAAGTGCTAATTGAGTAAGAGAGCATAGAAACTACCCATAACTGTTAGTTGAAGCTGCCTGTAAAGTGCCTGTAAGACTGCAATGAAACCACAGATCTGCATCATTTATTATTATTATTTCTATTGTTTCTTTGGCAGGTAGCATACATACTAAAGGTCACTTGCCTATGTCTCTTCTTATAAAATGTCTTTCCTCACAGGCAGTACTCAGAAGACTTGAATGTTTGTTCTTGTTTTGGTGGTTTTCTTTGTTTGCTTTCATTTTAGTGGGTTTTTTGGTCTGTTTTTTGTTGTTGTGTTTAATTAAATCTGGGAATATGGATGGAGGTATTTTTTTAAATACTACACTAATATTGCATACTTTCTTTTTTCTGTAAGCAAATACTCTCTTGTCTTGCATCGAGGTTTCTGAGGGTATCTGACCTAGGACTGGATTGGAAAAGAAGATGCAACTGATATACTAGATGAGAACTCCTTTTGTGAGCTGTTTCATTGCAAACACAAGTTGTAATATATTGGTGTTCACTCACTCAAGTCACTGCTTTTTCCATGCAGCTGTTGATGACTCAACAATGCAGTTCAATTATTTATTTTAAAAAAGAACTTGGGAAGACTACTTCAAAAACTTTTTGAAAGTACTGTATTAATCAAAACTATTTTCTCTGGAGTTAAAAAACCCTCTCAAGTATTACTAGAATTACATATTTTTGTCTGTTATTGAGATTTTTTTGCTTTTCTCATTCCTTTTATAGTGAGAAAGGAAAATGTTTACAACATTGAGCTAAATAACTTGAAAAAGATGCTAATGAGGGGAGAATAATTTTGGAATTAACTCTTAGAAAAAGTAATGCAATCTATCAGGTTAAACTAAGCCTTATTCATTTAAAGAGATGTCTGAATGCAGGTACAGCAGTTGCCCAATGGTCCATGATGACAGCTAGGGATACAAAGAGGCTATTTGGATTATATGTGCATCAGTAGCTTTGATTTATGGCATTTGTTTACCTCACGAAAACCTGAAAGGTTCCTCAGAGAAAAACAAACTTGTGACTCTCATACCTGATACCTATCTTTACCTTATCCCCTGTAGTGATGCATTTAGAGAAGAACAGACACTCTCATCATCCATTGAGAGAAAAATATCCATAACTACCTAATTAAAAAGATTTTAAAAAGAATTAGTTGTTTCTAACAACCTATAAAATACAAAGTTATAAGAATTTAGGTAGTTAGTGGTATTTGGTTTAAGTCACTCAATTTTTCCTAAAACATGTCTTTAAATGATACAACCCCAATGTCAATATCATGGTACTGATGTGACAGCAAGTGCATGTGAGAAGTGCTCAAGAGGAGGGGATTTCTTTCTCTCTTACTCATGAACATTGAGTATTTGCAAATTCATTTCACTTTAGAGTAGCAGAGTTCTGGGGTGGGTGCTTGCTGCTGCCAGGTCAGCATTGCTCCTGATTTGCTTTGAGTCTCATTTTCTTTGTTCTAGAAAAAATTTTCTCAAGTGGTGGAGGGAAGAAAAATGTAAACTACATCTTCAGTTCTTAAGAAGTTTAATCGTTTAACATTTATGGCCAGTGATGACACCAAAGCAGTGCCTGCTGTGCTAAGCAATGTGTAATATTATCTAATTCGGTGACACAGGTTATACTTATATTTACAGGAGGCAAAAGCTCACTGCTTTCTTGCCATATCACTGTTCATGTGTTGTCCTATATTTTGTAACTCCTGACAGGATAGCTGTGTGCTTGCCCTACACACAGTGGAGTTTCTGCTTTCTGCTGCCTGCCCTGAAGCTGCCATACTGAGTGTGCCTTCTGACCATTTCAGGGCTGATTTGTGAGTGCATTTGCACCAGCTCTGCCTAGTTTTCCTCTTTTTCAGACCTTTGGAAAAGAAATGTCTCTTCAGCTTCTTTTTGTAAAGACTGGAAAAACTTCACTTACCTGCCTGCCACACCTGATAAGACAACAATGCTGAACAGAAAGGTCTTGTTTAATGGATTGGTGAATTGGGAATTTATAAAAAAAATCTTGGAAACACAGATTTTAATATTGTAATACAGGTTATTTCATGAAAAATCCATCTGTATGTCTTTAGAGTTAAATGAAACATAAACCAATTTTTACTTTGAGGTTTAGAGTTGTTTTTTTTTTTAATAGTGTGAATATTTTAAAACAGCTTTGGCATTTTTGAGTAATGTTCATTTTTTTTAATTTTTTTTTTTGTGTGTGCTCTTAATAATATGGAGTTTGGTTTGATTTCTCCCTTTTTTTTCTATTACCTCTGGGTACACATTTAATTATGAGGAAACCTTCTTTAAAAGTAGAATGAATACTTGAACTAGATGATGGTACTATTTATTTTTAATTATTAACACTATTAACAAGGCCAATACTTGTTCCAGACACTGAAAAGGGTTGAAGGCCATGAGGACTGTGGAGATTGATTAAGGCATGGCATTCCCTAATGCAATAAGGCAGGCTCCCCTGGCCTTGCCTCTGCAAGTGGAAGAAAATTAAGATTGCATCAAACAGCATAAAACTAAAGTAAATGAGAACAAAAAGAATAAATCTACATGGAAAGGCAGTGCTGCCTCTTCACAGGCAGCTGTATTTATTAATTAGTAGTTTATCATTTGTACTAAATTTCAATCAATAGCCTCACCTCTCTGACATTTCATTTACTTAGCTATTAAAGTGATGTGATTCATCAGGTTTGTGATGCCCTTTTGTGTGTCAGGCTACCCAAGAAGTGTAGACTGCAGGGTGGGCTGCCACTCCAGTGTTTAACAGAATATATTTGGCAGAAATCTTCACTTTCATTTAGTCATTCACATGGTGCCAACAATAGCAACATATGTATAGAATATTAAATACTGAGCAGCAGTTGTGGCAGCAAAAGCAAGTTTCGTACCCACATGGCACCAGGGCAGGGTTGCTTTCTTGGCTAATATGAATGCATCTTGGCACTAATGTGTTACACAGTTATCTAAACCCCTTCAGTGTGGCAAACATAAACTCAGCGAAGTAGTCTCATCCAAAGTGAATTTTGAGGACCTGCACTGGGATCTAGGGCAGTGTTTGCTACGCTTTAGTATTGTCATGGCATCATTCGACCACGGGAATTAATTTTAGGGGAATAATAATAGATGTGTACAGAGAAAGAAACTTTAACCTGCCATTGTATTCAATGTAAATGTAATATCACACACACTGGTATAGTTGTGATTCCTTTACAAAAGAAGGGGGAAAATGGTGGTTTCTTCCCAATTATTGCTTGGAAACAGTAGGTCAGTAAGATCCAGGACTTGGACTTGGTGATCCTGATGGGTTCTTTCCTCTGCCTGTTTTGTGATTCCTTGGTGCTATGAGTTGAATGCTGAGCTTCCCAATATAGTGGCAATTACCTCAAAATAGCAAAAATGAAAGATGACTTCATTCTTTTCCCCCAGCATCCACAGCTTGTTTTTCTTCCAAGTATGTTTTCTCTAAAATTTACTGAGAGAATTGAAAACAAATTTTCATTTTACGTAAAACATATTCTAATAGGGTACAGAGTAAGAAATTGAAAGGCAAGAGTTTAAGGAAGTGGAACAGACTGTTCTTTGTTTTGCTATTTAGAGAATATTTAGTTGTTTCCTTGCTATTCCATATAATATTTATTTTTAATATGTACCACCAGCTGAAGGACAAATAAACCACTTGTGGACTAAGAAATGCCTTACATATACTTCCATTACAGGAAACTTTCTCTACATTTACTTTACTTAGATGAAGGAAATGACACCAATTAGTTTGGCAATGCTGCTGGAATTGGATCTAATATTCATTTAGGACTGGTTTCTTGGCCCACAACCATAGGTAGGAAAACTGGAGTAATAGGTGTAGGAATAGTCAACCATCTTGCTGCTTCTCAGCACTGGCTCTCAGCTTGCAAAAATGCATTTCTTGTTCTCCCTGCCCTTTCTTTTATTGCATTCCTTGCTCTGTAGAACCAACTAGAAGAGCTGTAGCATACCTAGTTCACCCCCTTTTTATTTTGAGGAGTTTACAGCAATTTTTCTTCAGAAAATGGTTTTGGATATTTAAACTTAGATGCAAATGCATGTCTTGCCTGAATTTTCTAAAAAAACCCCAACAAATCAAGATGAATATAGAAGTTCATAGGACAAGCTATCTTATCCCTGATCCCCCTGCCCCATTATTCTTCGACTTAGCTTTTGTAACACCGTCATTGTGTCAAAAACCATCAGCATGTTGTAGATCCTTGTCATAGTTAGCACATGTGTACATGTACATGCGTGTGTCTACTTTGTCATTGCGGGCACCCTTGAAAAGTCATAATCTTGTGATGCTTTGATTATTTTACAGAACTATAGTTATGTAATGAAAGCTGTAGTTGTTGTTTCCTGAACTAAAACTGCTATGCATCTTCAGGACTGATTTTTGGAAAAATCTTTGGAGTAAGAATTATTTCAAGACTTTTTCACTTTTTAATCTCAATGTATATCTGATTATAAAATCCACCGATAAAAATCTTAAAATTTAGCAAATCTTGAAATTGTACTAAGCTCTAGATGAAAATACTTGAGTCTTTCTATACCTTCGTCTGATTCTTGTTATACTGAAGTGGAATCCAGGGGAGATTTTGATACCACAGGGAGAGAAATTAAGCATTTAGTTATTGATCAAATGCCTAATTGTTCTTACTTTGCTGGGAATAAATGTCCCCATAAATATTCCTTCTTTTCATGTTTAATTTATGGTTTGATAGTTAATTACCTGCTAACATTTGTCCCCACAGGGACCTTACAATCTGAATAAAAGTGAATAAAGCTTTCTGCGTTGGAATCTCTTTTCCTTTTGTTCTTCTCCTCCTGAGCTTGCTTTGAAGGCTTCCTGTAGCAGTGTCTATACTATGGAAGAATATTTATTTTATTTCCTATTCAGATGTGTTTCTTTCTCTTACCCCTTGATAAGAAGGGAGTCTTTTTTTCTTCATTTGCTTTCGCTCATAGTATTAATGACATAATTGATCTCAGTGACAGCCTGTTCTCAAAGTTGCAGACAGGAATGCCTTGCTTTCTAGTATTTTTTTTTTCCCTCCAGAAATTATCATTTTATAGATACATAAAAAGGTTCATCTTTCAGGTGAATTTTATTTGTGATGCAGAGATTGTGAAGAATTTTCTGCTTTGTTGGGGCCTTTTTTCTTTTTCTTTTATCATGTTGTTTTTCAGCATTGCCTTCTTTCGGTATTTTGCTTCAGTTTGGATTAAAGTTGCTGATTCAAGGAAGAGCTATAACCAACCCTATTGTCTTTTTTTTTCCCCACAATAATTTAGCATAAAAGCAAAGAGCTGAGCTATATTTTTTCACTACGTCTTATGAATGCTGAAGTTAGAAAAAGCAGCTTTACCTAGTCATAAATTATGTCCAGCTGTGGACAGAGCTTTTTAAAGGGGAATTTGGGAGGGGAGGCTGTGGAAGAGCAGTCACTGTGTTAGCTTGCTTTTATGCATTTAGACCTCCTGTTCTAATTGTTTTAATGTGCAGTTCAATTCTCATTAGCTAATTTTGAATATCAGAAGTGAGTTCAAGAGCAGTTCTGCTCAGCTTCTACCTGATGGGTTTATTACACACATTCTCCCTATAAAAATTATTGGGGATTTCACATATGTGTTATTTTAGGCTTTAAGGATTAAAATACTTCGGTTTTAAATTGCTGGTGGACTAGACAGGGACAGGGTTGCTGCTCTAAACTTGCTGATATGAATTCCTTCACAATGGCATGTCCCTGATCTCCAGCATGGTAAGGCAAAAAACTAGCTCGCTCAGACCTGCAAGTTACTGCTGAAACTGTCATCAGAAGACAAAATTAGTGGTGTGACAAGACACTCCTTGAAATGTGACTGAAGCCAGCAAGTTACTCCATTACATTGTGATGATCAAGGTGCTTATGTCAGTGTTGGCTATGTTTTTTTGCAGATTGAGTCCTGTTCTCCTGTGTCTACTAAAAAAAGGAAATGTTATATACACCATCAATTCTTCATCCATTTAATTTATGATTTATTAAATTTGAAGTGGTTTAAGTTTGGTGGACTCTTCAGAGCTTCCCAGACTGTCTGCCTTGATGGAATAGATCACTGCTTACATTTAAACCTTTTTTCTCAGATGTTATTCTCCATTTGAAGCAAGTAACTACTGACAGTAGGTACCATGGACATGAAATAACTCTTCCATAAGTCCCTTAAGATTTAAGGATGATATAACTGCCTTTCACTCCTTTTCAGAACTAAGCAAGCCTATTTTACTCAGTCACCCCACACAGACCATATTTTCTGCATCTCCTTTGTACGCAGTGCTCTGTCCTGACCTGTCATTCTCATGTTTCATGTCTCCTTGAGACATAGTCCCACAGTGAGATACGGCAGCATTGTTCAAACATTGCCAGTTGAGGGGGCAGAGAAATGGCTATAATCCTTCTGTGGATGTATGCCAGTTGGATTTGGTTTTATACTTGATAGGATGAAAATTCTAATTCCTACATAGCCTGTGATACTTTTGCTTTCTGGCCAACTAGCGTCCCCAACTTATGTTTGTACTGCTGATTAATCCTCCATATATATATATATATATATATATATAAACTCTTACACTTGTCTTGTTTTTTAGATAATTTCTTCAGTTAGATACGAATAGTCTTTCCCTCCAACTGATTTGCTAAAGCTAGCTTTATAACACCTCTGAATTTAATAGCAATCTTTTTCCCTTCATTATCCTTATTATTGGTGATGATGTTGCATACCCCTCTTGTAGATAAAAATTGAAATTATGGGTAAATATAAAAAACATCATCTACCATATCAAATAACTTTTTAGGCCTTGGATTTTATTAATTTCAATAAGTTAATTAAATATTTAATAAGAAGCAATAAAACAATTAAAATAGGTTAGGTATGAGCACAATAAAATATCTGGTGGCTAGGAACAAAAAAGCATTAACATGACTAGAAAGATATATTAATATAATTTTTATATATCCTGGGAAGATGCTGTATTTTATATAAATATAATATGAAAATGTACTTTTCCCTGAGAACTACAGGGAAATGTAAATGGTTGCAGTGAAATTCAATTTCATTGTATGAAAAGTGGTAGTCTGGCTATTCTGTTTCTCTAAATGACAATAGTAGATGAGGTTTTTTGTAAGGGATTATATTTACTCAGAATTTCAACTTTTTAGTATTACAATATAGGTGCCTAAACATAATAAGATAGATGAGATAGTGAAATACATATATTGTAAATAAAAGTATATTCTATTGATAATAACATCCAAGGGGAGTAGAGGGAATCTTAAATTGAAAGTCTAATTTACTTAAATGGTCTTCAGATCCCAACTACCTCTGGTCTCGAAGAAAACAGGATAATTAATCAGTCCCAGAAAATATGAAGTGTTTTTTCTAGAATTTTTAGCTGCTTTCATTTCTGTCTTTCCAATGTCAAATCATGACATCTTGTCTTACCTAATATGTGTTATCCTTGGTATACATGCTGTGAACCATATTCTACTTTCCAAATTCACTTAAAATAGAAGACTGGGCATTATTTTTTGCTTTATTACAGAAATTACTGAACTCCATAGTTAGTCTCATCATGTTTTATGCTATATAACGCATTTACATGATGCAGATGTTATTTCATAACAGGAACTTTCTCATCTGATTACTGAGAATAATCATAGATGTAAATTCCAAGTGTCAGCAAAAATCTGCTCAATAACCTGTCTAAGGGGATGACTCTTTCCCACAAATTAGGATACACCTGTGTGTGTATCTTTTCAAGTAGTGGCCCAGTAAGTAAATGCTTAGTCTGCTTATTTCCAATTTCACTGTAACATCCAATCATATGGGATTCTTGTGCAGTAAATTGCTTAGGATCAGACTTCCAGGCTGACTTTTCAAAAAGTAGAGTGCTACAGACTATGATTTTGAGGTACCAGTGCAAAAAGACACAGATTCCTTTTTGAGGATGTTTTAGGTGGAGATAAAACTCTTGTCAATAAACACCAGGATGATATGTCTAGAAACTTTTTGCTTCAAGAAGATGCTTGAATAGCAAATACCAAAAAAAACAAAAAAAAAAACCAAAAAAAAACAAAAAAAAAACCAAAAAAAAAAACAACAAAAAAAACAAACAAACAAAAAAAAGCATATAGCATATTGGAAGGAAAGTTCTTCCTTTGTTTTTTATTCACGCTGGAAATATCCCACTGGTAACTATGTAGAAATACCACTTGCAAAACTTTTTGTTGAGCGCTCTATTTCCCTGTGGCTTTGATACTATAACTAAAGAGGTGTGCTGATGGCTGACTAAACTTATGCTACTAAGGCCAGAAAAATTCCACCAGCAAGCTTCACTTGGTCCACTCTGAACTGCTTCCAGGACTACCTGGGCTAGAAAGCCATTGTTAAGTAGGAGATTGTAGGTTGGCTCACCTTTTTCTGTGTATCCATGGCACTGCCAACAGGGATGAGACTAGTCATGGAACTGGAATTACATGAGCAGTCCCACCCCGGGAAAGCAGAGGGCATGTGAGTTTAGCTCACAATAAGTGCCATGTGAGGCTTTGTGTATTGTCCTGGTGGGAAGGTTTAATATACTTCTCTGAAGTTTGAGTCCTGCCTCTGAAATAGGCAGCAAGGCTTTTTGAACTCATGTCCACAGCCCTTTGACAGAGAACATAAGATGCCCTCAACCTACACAGCTGAGTAAATTGTGTGTGCTTACATCAGGTTTGCCGCCCCAAAATATGTAACAGCTTGTTTGATAGTGAGTGGAACATTATTTTTCATGCAAGAGTAACTCAGATGTTTCAAAATACATTTAGACCATAAACTTATGAAGTCTATGAAACAATGCTCTCCTTCCAGATATTTGCACACCTCAACTGAACAGTAAATTAATTAGTAGTCTTCTGGAAAAATGTTTTGTTTTGTTTTGTTTTTTTTTAATACAGATTTCATTTTGATCCTACCAAATACTATGTGGACGTGAATGAATATGTTTTTAATCAGAATAGGTATTCATTGACCTTTAAGATCAGAGCCAAGAAGATTACTCCTGGTGAATTTAAGCACCTATTCTATTAATTCACATCTCCCAGAGTTAATTACTTTATAGGTAAAAAATTTCTAAGTTTGTGGATGAGTCCATATTTATTTCCAATAGGGAATGATATGTCTGTTACTATGGCTTTGGGTACAAGTAGTGGAAGGGGGATTTAAAAACAACTCCTCTTACCTCGTTTTCCTATGTCAATAGCTTATGATAGATGCATGGGGATTTAAATGAAACAGCTCTAGAAGAATAGCAGTCAGAAAAGCAGTACCTTCCCATCCAATGACCTTTACAATTTAAAGGATGAAAAGATACATTATGCACAAATATTTTGTTATCCTCAGGAACAAAGTGCTCATAACTGATCCCTGGATGGTGCAGCCTGAATACAAATGAGCATCCTAATTGAGCTGGTTTGATCTTTCTTAAACTATAGTCCAAGTCAATAATATAGTGTTACTGAAAGAAGCAGTCCTTTCATTAGAGGTGGCATAGCATGACAGAGAGTATCCCACCGTGGCATCTATTCTCTCATCGATTATGCACTGCTAATCAGTGAACCGTGGCATTAAAATCAAAGGTCTCCCTTCTGCTGTCAGCTGCTTATTTGCCAGTTTTTTTTTTTCTTTTAGACTAATTTCTTGACTGAAATAAAAATTTTACCAAGAGAAAACACAATCTTAGGTTCATCCTGTTTAATTAGGTTTTGTTTCTTTTGGGGCTTTTGTCTGGTTATTTTTGGGTGATGGTAGTCTTTTTTGGGTTTTTTTTTGGTTGAGTGGTTTTTGTCTTGTTAGAGGGTTTTTGATTTTTTTTTTCCTTAGGGGAAGAATGAAAAAAAATTGCAGGCGATGATTGTTATAATAATGTTGCTTGATATGACATAGTCATAAGATGGTATAAAAGTCAGTGTAGAATAAAATAGAATTACTTTCTCTGATATGATCAGGAAAGGTAAAGAAGAAAAATTACATTTTTTTAGTACTGTGCATTTACAAAAAAATTTATTATTTTCTTCTTCAAAACATTGAATTAGAAATCCCTTTCAACTGGGAAACTGCTTTTGTGTGAGAAATGCAGATAACAGTTCTGACTGAAAACTGAAATTGAGATTGTATTCATGAAGTCATATTCCTTATAGTCATTCAGAAAGCAAGATTTGTAGCATGTGTTGCTTGCTAAAGCACATGTCACCAAGGTGGCCTGTACTGCATTTGCTGACTTGATTTCTGTTGTGTAAAATCCCCATTTATGAGGCACGGATGTGACCACAGATCCTATGCCTAAGAGCTGTTCTCCAACCCATTGAAGAGAAGTTGCTAAGTGACAGAGGTGCTGAAGTGATTCCTCCTCTGAATAGGAGGAGAAATGACTGCTACTACAATTTTTATGACACCTTTTGATTATTTAGCTACCTTTAGGAAGTTGTGTACATTTAGTTATTTCCTTGACCTTTAGAATAAGGAAAACTCCTTGGTTTTTTTGCTTTTTTCATCATGTACTATGTGGTGCTAATAAAATAATCTATGTAAATTTCTTCAAACACTAAATGTGTCTGATAATCTTTCCTCCCCCTCCTTAATTATTTATAAGGCAAAGCAAATAAACTTAAAATTCCTCCTCCCTTCCTTTCCTAACCTGTCATGGTGCTGTGCTTTCCTGAGCAGCTGCTGCGTTTTACTCCTCCCATGGCTCTGCTTTGCTGGGGACAGTGAGATTGCTTATGTATAAATAACATGCATGATCATTTAGTATAGACTGGGATTTTGGATAAAAACAGACTTATAAATGCAGATTTGTTATCAACAGGCAACACATTTTAAAAGCTAGTGGTGTGCCAAATCAGAACACAGTTCAGATTTAAATAAACCTTACTAAAGAGTTCTGACATGTTAATTCGAAGTTGAAATGGAGCTCTGGTCCTTTAGCAGCTTCTTATAACAAGCAAATTCAGTGTTTCTAGAGAATATCTTACTTTGAACTACAACTGAAATTAGGCCACGTGCTTTACTTCTTGTACATTTCCAATAAACGTTGCAGAAATGGTATAATGGAATTAAAGTAAACTGTGGGTGGTTTTGGTTGTTTTGTTTTTTGTTACATAGTTATGTGGAACTGGAGAAGGTGTTTTGTACTTGCTTGAGCTTTGAGTATCCAGCTGGATGACTTTTTGGCTCAAATATCCTACTAAGAATAGAAAATTTTGAAATCAGAATTAGTGTTTGCTATCCCACTGCCTATTTTTTGGTGGGTATTTTTAGGGAAAAAAAAAATGCTTAAACTTGCTTAAACTTAGTTCGTAAGAATCTTATTAAATCTGGGCTCTAGTTAATGTTTCTACAACATGCTGCATAAATTAAACATTGATCCTGGTCATGTTTGATTGCTTGTGGTTGCAATGCTACTAGAAATGAAAACTACAAAGAAAGTATACTAAACCTTATTAAGAAAGTATAATTTTTACTGGTTTTGGACTATAATTATACTCAAATCAGGATAATCTTTAATCTCATTTATTTTTCAACCTGCTTCATTTGTAGTTTGTTCCAATTCAGCCTTGTTTCCTCCTCTTATTTGAAGACTTGTTGGCAAAGAGGTGGAATTAGCTCATTCTTCTGCAGTAATTAAAATACTGGATATTACAGCTGTTATGGATAAGTCAAGGTGAATGAAATGGAATTGGCTGTTTTTCATGGCAAGTCTCTAATTTTTAATTGAAGTGTTTGAGTTCTGTTTGTTGCAAATGGTAGGCTGAACACTAACTGTAGGTACTGGGCTGGGACATTAGTATTTTTGATAAGAACACTCAGGCTTTTATCCCAAAGGTCTTTCCATGCTTGCCTTTGTAACCATTTATGCATAAAATCTCTTCAGGCCTCATGAAAATACCTCATTCTGCTGCTACAAACTCTGCTATTAAAGAGATTGCTCTTTCTAAAGTTCAACTTTTTTTTTCTTCCCTTTTCAGTCATATTCAGCCAAATCTTGAAACATATGGTATTTAGCTTCCTCAGATAAGTCACCATGTAATTTGTCCACTTTTGTCACTATGAATTGTGAGTTCCATCAAGAAATAGCTTATGTCAGTAACATCAAATTTAATTGCCAGGACAAGGATAGGTGTCTTTCTGTAATTTGGAAGGTAAGTGGAACTTTGCTTGTTCTGCCAAAGCTGGTTATTGATGACTACTGGTGTTGAGAATTGATAGCCTACCAAATGACAGGCCATTTGTAAGTGTCCTGTGTTTAGGGACAATTATGATTTGAGCAAATGTGCAGATGCAATATTATAAAGACAATGTCACTCTTTAGCCTTGATGGTTGAAAGGCTCTGCTTTGGAGCAGTCTGTCTCATAATACCATAAATCATAAATGCTCTGGAGAGGGTCTCTTGTTGCTTGGTGTGTAAGTATAAAGAGTATTGTACTGTCATATAAAATTTCAGGCACCTGACGCTTAAAATGTCTGTTTGTGGACTCTAGGTCTGTTAGAGAAATAGTGAAAGGGTTGTTTAAACATTTTCTTCAAAAGTACCCTGTTTTGTTTGGTTGGTTTTGGGTTTTTTCTGTTCAATTACAGATAAAAAGTTACAAATACCTCTTTCATTAAGCAGATAATTAGGGACTTCTAAAAAACTTAAGGATTTGGATTTTTGCTGACTATTATTTCCTTTCATTGTCAAAGTAAATTAACCCAGATGAAATAGCAGGTGGGTTGTAGCAAAACAGATGATTAGCAAATGCATTAGAATTGAAAGATACAGAAAGAACAAAAATGTTTTCATTGCCCTTTGAAAACCAAAGACATGGCAGAAAAAAACTCCAACAGTATACTCTAAGTTTATTTTTAAAAAACCAAAAAAAGGACATTTAAGGGATTTAAGGGTGTTGTGGGTTTTTCTATTCTCTAGCATTCGTTACCTATCGAAAGTGATAGAGCTTTAAATACAAAGCATTTCTCTGCTTGATAAAGAAAACCCTTTTTACAGACTGTGTAAAAGCAAACTAGAATATGCTGTCTTCAAAGTGTTTTGATATAGGTCTTCTATTTCTTCTTCCTTTCTATATTTCCATTTCCAGGTATCATTTTACTTCTGACTGGGTTTGGGCTCCCAATAAGGGGGAGATCTGCCTGTGATTAGAAGAGTTGCACAGTCCAAGTTTCAGTCTTTCTTTTGCTTCTTAAAGTATTGTTAATCACACAAATATTGGTAGGTTGGCACTCTTGAGCTTGTGATATTCTTTGGATAATTTTTAGCTCTTACTTTTAACAGTCCCAGTGGCGTCTCACTTTCTGAAACCCCTTTATTTATTCCATCAAATCAAAACAAACATTTGTTTTCCTTAAATAAAGAAGTAAAACTGTTGACTCTTATAGAGTGCAGAGATTTATGGACCTATCAAAGTACATTTATTAAGTCATTTTCTCTTATGACTGTAACTTATTTCCACTGAGGTTATCTGTTTTGTTGATTCATATCACGTGCAAGTTTCTTTCACTAAAATGTCTCTGCTTCCCTTTGCTCTTTAATCAGTTTTATGGCTTTGCTTTCTATTCTAGTTTGAGTACATATCTCACTGACTATTTTATTATTATAATTCTCCCCACTCCCTTTTCTTCAATAGTTCTACTCCCATTTGATCCATTTCTGGGGATTATTTTGCTAATAACCATTTCTGAATTGATTTCTAAACTTTTTAGTCCAGCTTTCCACAACTGATTTTAAAACAAGTGTTGTTTTTCACTTTGACTTTCATATGCAACTATGTTTGCATTGGTCTTCTGACTGGTACTTAATCATCAGTGCAGTGTTTTGTGATGTATTTTTTTTTCTTTTTCTTCACAACAGAACCCTAAAAAGAATCACTTGCCCCATGTTATGTTTGTGGATTGTGAACACTGCTGAGTTTATTAACTCGGTATTGATACAGAGACCATGGAACAACACAAAAAAGTCCATACTCATCTTGCTCATTCTTCCTCTAACTTTTTTTAAAATTCTTCTTTCTGAGTTACTTCTTTCATACTAGCTGTCAGCTTTCACGATTATGTAAAATGCAGTGCCTAATAAGAGAAAGATCACATGATGCAATGATATTACAGTATTGTGTGGGCAAAAAGAATGAAGACTTGTGTATATTTTTAGAAAAAATGCTAATATAAAAAATTAATTTACAGTGTTTTGTTGGATTATATTTTTTTTCTTGGCCATGTAAATTACTTGCTACTAAACAGTGAATTGTTGTCTAACTTCTGTGAAAGTTGAGCTCTACTAATGTTTCCATTAAGATAATTTATAATTGCTTGGTTTGAACAAGTGTATCACTAGAGGGAGCTTTTACTGATTATATGTGTGCATGCTGTCAAGGGGCAAAAAGGATGAAAACTGGTTCTTTCAGCTGCCTGTAATGAATCATGAGTGCATAACATGGATAAAGTGTTAGTGAATTATGTCTTTTTGAAATTTTATTTTTGATTTATGAAAGCTAATGAGCTGGGAAGAAAGCCTGACTCTGGCTTTCAAACAGTACACTAAGTTCTTGTGTTTAATAGTTATTGATAGAGTTGCTTTTTCTCTTTCTCTTTTGCTGTCTTATCCTTTAACTTTTTACCCATTTTTGTAACTTTTCTCATTCTCTTTGGCAGACTTCTAGTTAATAATACTTTATCCATATCAGCTATTCTCCATATCTTTCAAGAGACAAAGGTTTTAATCTTGTGACTTTTAGTACTCAGGTTTTTTCTTTTAGAAAACAATCGTGGTGAAGCTCAACTATCTGTCTTGTGAGTCCCAAGTCATTCAGGTTCTCTTTGGCCAATGGAACAATTTTATGGCTTAATTCTGTCATAATTATAAGGAAAAATTGTCCAGCTGGGAATCCTGTTGCAGTTATAGCTCACTTGCAAGTGTGCCCTGTTGGTCTCCTCTGTGTCCTCTCCATAAAGAATGTGAATCTTGATGCCCAGTTGGTTTAGGTTTTTTTATTTTGTTTTCAAACACAAATTGTATCAGCAGATATTTTATCATACCAGGCATCCTTGTAAGTAATGTACTGAACTGTCTAGGATAGTTACTTAATACCTTGGAAGTTTTAACTTTTTAGGGGTTATCCAAGCCCTATGCATAAATATTTTTCTGTTGATAACTTCTCCCTTACTTTTTCAGTGATCTTCTTTTGCTTTGCTTGCAAAGGTATTATCTGTGACAAAATCACTTCTTCATGCTGTTGAAACAGAAGAGTGATTTCACGAGACTTAATAAATACGAATTATTATTTAGTGCCTCTAAACTTAAAGGGTATAGCTGTATTAATGGTAATATTCTGAGCTTATTAGTTCAATTATTGCTGGTCTGTTTCCTGCTTACACCTGTTTTGCCTTCCATTTTCCATTACACAGAAGCAATTTTCTTTTATCCACAGGCGATACAACAAATTCTCATAAAGACTGATCAGAACTGAAAAGGAGAATGATCATGAACTAATTGCTACGTAATCATGCCTGAAAACTGCAATATTGGCACTAGGCTAAAATCTGATCTCATTACACTTCAGATAAGCTGCCGTCTTCCCCTGAAGCCAATTACAATTCTTTGGTTTTGCAGTTGGAATTCAGTGCTCTTCATGTCCATCATTCAATATGGCTGCAGAGAGCACTATCCCAAACATGCAGCATTCCCATTCATAAACTTAGTCTGGAAACTGACAGCAATCAGTCTGGCTTTTCTGCAATGGAGAAATATCTCCAGGTATTTCCCTTATGCAATTGTTGAAGGGGTGGTTTGTTTTGGGAGGCACCTGTTGGGCCTAAGCATTTTCTCTTGATAAAATAAAAGCATGAAAGTTGGGCTATTTCCCATATTTTTTTATTTTAACTTGAAATTTCTATGTGAAATGCTGTACAAAATTTATGTCTTAGTCAATACACTATCACATTTGATCACAGAAAGAAATTGATTGGTGGAGACTGATTTACCTTACTTCAAAGTGTAATTCCAAGCTCTATTTTTTTCTCTTAAAACAGTCTGTAGCCAGGACTATCAAAAGACCACAGAAAATAAGTCTCTTTGTATATTTATATAACTTTTAATTATTTTATGGCCAGTAGCTTTCTATTACCCCTAAACACAAATGCACACAGATACCTACAAGGAATGGCATAGTCTTCCCATTACAATAAAAAAAAAATTCTTGTTTTATATGGAGATAGCAAAAAATCGGACATTTTAATGACAAAAGTTTTTACTGGGGATTTTGACATATGTTTACCCAACAGCCCCTAGGGCTCTTCAGATTATATTTCTATAACCATTTCAAGTTTTGAACAAATTTAGAACAGAGGTGATGTGAGCACAATGTAACTGATGTGTTCTTCTGCCATCTTGCAATTCTGGAAGAGGTGTGTGTTGTGTTCTTGGAATTCCTTCTAATGGCGCAATAAATTTCCAAAGTACCATACAACTATTGACATTGTTTCTGGGGTAAAAAATGGGAGCATAGGCTTAATGAGTTACAGTCTGTGACCTAGAAATTATATTTCGTAGGCAATACCCTGCATAATGCTCCAAGGTAAGCATTTTCTTTCCTAAACATTAAAGGAACACAAAATGGACTTTCGGGTGAGTAGAACAGTTTTTGTAAGTGGTACTTAGGTTTGATTTTTCCGTGTCTTATTGTTACCTATACTGAAGTACAGTATGTTTCTCCCCTAAACGTTTTGAACACATGTATTTTGCCATTATCAACACCAAAAAAAGGGAGTATTCATATTGAAGATGAGATCTTAGCTGAGAAATAATAAGAATTCAAGAAATGTGTCTCAGAAATAGCTGGCTCACAGACTATTAAGTGAACAGATTGACAACTGTATTTTAATATCATATTAGAAACAGCAGAACAGATAATACATGAGAATTTTTTTGCACTACCATGATACAGAAGGTAATTCAGCACCTATGAATTGTGAATAATGTAAAAGACAATACACTAATGTATTTTAAGTTTGTTTTTATTTGAGAAAAATAGGCTTTTTTTTTTCCTTTTAAATGCCCTTAATAAAGAATTAGCAACTGGGGCAGTAAAACAGAGATATGAAGAAATGATTTGACATTTCAGCAGAGAACTCTATTAATGAAGACAGATTTGAGGTCAAGATAATGCAATAGTTGTGCAATACCTTTTCATTCTGTAAATAATACAAAATACCTTTATATCAGCTATTCAGATATGGCCATACTATATTTTCTTCTTTGAAATAACTAAGGAACATAGTTGATACCTTATTTAATGATCATTTTTCTTTAAATTCTTGCCTGTGGAAAGTTCTAGCAGCCTTTTCTTGTACTATTTTCCTGATACTCTTTTTAAATCTATTCTTCCTAGTGCCACATGTGGCAAGTCTAAGCATGAGGATTAATTCATAGGTCTTCATTTATGATTTCTACGCTTCAAATATCACATGATGGGCCTTGAAGTTGAAATTATTTGGAGGAATTTTGGCATAAGTCATACCACAATTTCATAGTCTTTGAACAACCTGTGAAAACAAACTTGAAAATAATTGCAATCATTTTCATAAATGGATAATATGTGTTGGCACTGCATTTATAATTTCACAGCATCAGTGGGCCTTTGTTTATATATTTCCTGGGTTGATTGTTTCTTTTTCCCATTTGATTGCAAACGATCCTAGGGTATCCATGAGATGGGCCATAAAATTCACTGCAAGTTTTACTTAAATGTTTATTGCAAACTTCATTTTTTCTGTATGACAGAAGTGGAGGGGAAAATTGCAAACTTTTATTTATAATAATGAAAATCAGAATTATATTGCCCTATCTGAGGTAGTTTCTATTTTTTTCTCAATAATATTTTACTGGTACATATATGCAGGAAGAAAAACACCTATGTGCATGTGCTTCCAAGTGTATTTTATCAGCCAAACTAAAAGAAGATGCATGGATGCTGGAAAAGGCTCATTAATCAAACAGATGTAGTTTCAGTAATTATGAAATCTCCCTATTAAGCAGAAGGAGTAAGTCATTAAAATATCCTCACCGGCCTTTTGGCTAAGATCAAGCATAGAATATCTTCTCATTATGATAATGGATTTCAATAAAATGATATTCCATCATTCTCCATAAGGGAACAAAATGAAACTTTTTGGTTAACTGCAATCACTTAATCATTCATTATATCTTCCTCCAATCTTGTTCATTCATTTATAAGAGAAAATTAATCCTTCACAAACTCAGCCTACTATCCTGGCAAACTGCATTGAGCATAAAAGTTAACTTTGTAAATTAAATTAAGGGTGGCTTAATGAAATTAATCCAGGAAGTAAAGTGAACAAAAGTAAAGAAGTACATAATTTTCCTTTTTATTTTTGTGGATTTTTTTTTTTAAATTTGGGAAGATATTAATAGATACAAATTCTGTTTCTTTTTAATTTCAGGAGAATTTATTGAGGAAAATTAGAGGTTCATTGCATAAATTATTTAAATTTTTTTCCATTGTCTTTTTTTGCTTGAATTTCAGTTATATTATTTTCTATTTGTTTTCAATACCCTTTGAATTCATTTTTTCTGTGAACTAAACATCTTAATTATATGTATGTGATTTTGACATATCATTTATGGATTCAGAAGTGAGAGAGAAAAACACAAACTTGAAAAGCATCATTTTACTTGGTATATGATCTTACAAATTTTATTATAGAAGATTTTCCTTTTCCTGACTTGCTGTTCTTCATTCATAGCTGAATGAAAGGATTAAAACATTTTACTTTTTGCTTCAAGCTTTTTACTGATCTTTACTTTACTATTTCTTATCCAGAATTACTCTGTGTAATCTAGTCACCTGTAAAAGGACCAGGCGGGGTGACTTCGGTGCTTTGAGTATGTCATTTG